>NW_026570970.1:9812746-10412746 GCF_026225935.1 Boleophthalmus pectinirostris | reverse complement strand
TACACGGATTAAAAGAGTTCGTGTATAATTATATAGTTTTTAGGGATGTACCAAAAACCAAAATATCATGATATTGTATCGTCAAAAGTCTCACAATAATATCGTGGGCTGTCACAATATACTGAATCACAAGTTCCTTTGCTTAAATACATGATTTTACAGTAGCAACAGTTTATGAACATAGGGAACTACATTTCCCATGATTCATTTCAGTGCAGACAACATGAAGAAATATGTTTTTTACTTGAATTATTGGGATTATGACGAAAATAATTCACACCAAAATCTGGTCAGGGTATTTTAAAAGTGAAAAAAAACCTGTCCTATCTACAATTATATCGGCCTCTCCAAAATATCGCAATAAATATCGTATTTGGATATCGTTACATCCCTATTTATATAATTAAACAATTTGGACGTGAATTCCATATTAGGAACTGGAATTTATTTGTGAACAAAACAGCAGAGTCGTGGAGTTAATACGAAAATAATGTTTGTTAGCTTCACCGTGATTGCAAAACTCCGCTCTGGCCTTTGAAAGTTGTGAAAAGCGATTATAAACTCATCACTGTGAATAATTAGGAAGCTCTGAATGGATTAGGAAAATGAAGAATAACCTCGGACCACCCTTTAAATTAAAATGTTCACGTTTTTAGACGGTTAAAATCTGGCTTTAAAAATGACCTGTCTCGGTGGATACAAGCAGATGACGGCATCAGGCCCTGTTACAAGTTAAACCTGCCATCTGTTGTTGTGTCCTTTGGCAAGACAATTCAACCATCATGACTGTTCATCTATTATAAGTCAGTAAAAATATTAAACTAAATAATTCAAACCTGCAGCATTTGTTGTCTCATATTTATCTACAGTAATCTACAGCAGGTGTCTAAACCAGGACTAAACCAGGTCTAAACAAGGACTAAACCTGTACTAAACCAGAACTAAACCAGAACTAAACCAGGACTAAACCAGGACTGAACCAGGACTAAACCAGGTCTAAACCAAAACCAGGACTAAACCAGGACTAAACCAGGACTAAACCAGGACTAAACCAGGACTAAACCAGGTCTAAACCAGGTCTAAACTCGGACTAAACCAGGACTAAACCAGGTCTAAACAAGGACTAAACCAGGACTAAACCTGTACTAAACCAGAACTAAACCTGGACTAAACCAGAACTAAACCAGGTCTAAACCAGGACTAAACCAGGACTAAACCAGGACTGAACCAGGACTAAACCAGGACTAAAACAGGACAAAACCAGGACTAAACCAGGACTAAACCAAGACTAAACCAAGACTTAACCAGGACTAAACCAGATCTAAACCAGGTCTAAACTCGGACTAAACCAGGACTAAACCAGATCTAAACCAAGTCTAAATCCAGGACTAAACCAGGACAAAACCAGGTCTAAAACCGGTCAAAAACAAGTCAAAAACAGGTCGAAAACAGTTTTAAAATAAGTATAAAAGAGGTCTAAAACAGGACTAAAACAGGTCTAAACCATGACTAAACCAGGTCTAAAACAAAACATTAAAAACTAAACATAAAACAGGTAAACATAAAATGACTAAACCAGGTCTAAAACAGGACTAAAACAGGTCTAAACCATGACTAAACCAGGTCTAAAACAGGACTAAAACAGGTCTAAACCATGACTAAACCAGGTCTAAAACAGGACTAAAAAAATCTAAAACCAGGACTAAATCAGGTGAAAAACAGGTCTAAAACAGGATTAAAATAAGTATAAAACAGGTCTAAACTGGGACTAAACCAGGCCTAAAACAGATCTTAAACAGGATTACCAGGACTAAAACAAGCAGCACCACTCCTCCCCCGAGATATTGTCGGATATAAAACTGGTCCGTGGTGATAAAAATATCGAGGACTACTGATCTTTAGTACACGCCGAGTTACAAATGGATACGACTAAACATTTCTTTTCCTTTTCCACCTGCCTTTCCTCATCTTCTAACCATTTTCTCGTTTATAGTGTTTGATAATTAACCTTAATCGTGCCCCCCTCTGCCCACGCCTCTCTGGCTCTCCGGGTCTTCGGTCGTTCCTCCCGAGTGCCGCCGCGCTCCCAGAGGAGAGGAACAATAGCTCATTGTTTAAACGGGGGCTCCTCAGACTTTAGCATGTGGAGATCTGATAATGAATGGCCTCATGAGTCACAGAAAGAGAAAAATCAAAGTGCTGTGTCATTGATTCAAAAGCAGAACACCGCTTTTATCATTTCGGCTGAGTCAGTGCGCAGGGTACGGCAACTAGTGATGTGACTTTTGGCTCTTTTTACGCCGTATGTATTATTTATGTAACGGAAGCCAACGTGGGATCTCGTTTCTCTACAAACTAATCACAGAGAGAAATGAGCGATTTGTTTACAGTGGTTCAAGCTGAGAGGAGACGTGTGTTTACCTTCTGAAAGGATGGAATTCTAAATAAAACTTTGCACTACAATAATTTCAAAACTAACTGTTATTAAAGGTGAACGGTGCCAGTTTTCAGCTGCTTGTTTCTGTTGTTCTGCCCGGAATGTTCCACAGTGTGACATTAAACAGCTCTACTTTACGTTTATTCACTTACAGTTGGTTTTATAGCTCAAAAATACCTGGAAAAACAGGTATTCTCCACAGATCTGACCTGTATCTGAGCTGTGTCTAAACCAGATCTAAACCAGGTCTAAACCAAGTCTAAACCAGGATTAAAACAGGTCTAAAACAGGACTAAACCAGGACTAAACCAGGAATAAACCAGGTCTAAACCAAGTTTAAACCAGGACTAAAGCAGGTCTAAACCAGGTCTAAACCAGGTCTAAACCAAGTTTAAACCAGGACTAAACCAGGTCTAAACCAGGTCTAAACCAAGTTTAAACCAGGACTAAACCAGGACTAAACCAGGTCTAAACCAAGTTTAAATCAGGACTAAACCAGGACTAAACCAGGTCTAATCCAGATCTAAACCAGAACTAAATCAAGTCTAAACCAGGTCTAAACTAGGACTAAAACAGGACAAAATCAGGACTAAAACAGGACCAAAACAGGTTTAAAATAGGTCTAAAACAGATCTAAAACAGGTCTAAAACTGTGTGTAACAGTACACAGAAATCATGGTTCTGTACGTTCCCCAGTTTTGAGGTCATGGTTCAGTTGATTTTCAGTACAGTACGGGAACAAAAAAAACATTTTCTTGTTGTTTATTTGTGTTTTTATTAAACCAACAATTTGTTTTAACATTATACAAATGAAAAAATAAAATAAATGCAAAGTGCTGCTTGGTAATACTAATAAGTTAAATAAAATATTCTTAAATAAGCAACAAATGTATGAAATATATAAAAAAAAAATGAATTATTCTTTGTAAAAAATAAACAAAACTTTTCAAAAAGTAAAGCGCAATAATAGTTCCAGGATGAAGTTTTACTCAGTCTTCATATTTTTTGACCAGGAGGTGAAGATTCTGTGCCGATAAAAACTGCGAAAGTGAGGACAACCGTAGTTTTGAGAGAATTCACGTGGTTTGGAGGGACGTAGTCAGGGTGGGGGGGAAAGTGAATTGTTGTCAAGATGGCTGCCCTAACTATAAAGCGCCCTGGGAAACACTGTCCCCTAAATCACGGACTAATTCCCTTGTGGATATTAAAGAACCGAGCCTTCGTGTAGCTGCTCATGTAGTGGCCGAATGTAAACGCACACAGATTGCGCGAACTCACCGACAGACTGACAGAACAGCGGCTGACGTGCCAATCTGCACCATCCAACGCCACCATCACTCACGCCCACACCGCTTTCGTACTAGGCAATGTGGGCGAAGTGCCTTGCCTAAGGACACAACAACAGTTTTTGTGACTGGCGCCTGATTTTCCCAGCGGTCTCCCCATCCAAGTACTAACCAGACCCGGCCTCGCTGAGCTTCTGAGATCTGACGACATCAGGCTTTGACAAACTGGTGTGGCCACAAAGCAATAACACATCCACGGTAAAAAGATTTTGACGGACCCTCCACCAGAAACGTTACACAATACACCTTAAGATACCAAATATGTTCTTTTATGCACAAAGCTCTCACTGGTGTTACTTACTCTGCTTCTGTGCTGCTTTTTG
Organism: Boleophthalmus pectinirostris; assembly: GCF_026225935.1. Lineage (NCBI taxonomy): Eukaryota > Metazoa > Chordata > Actinopteri > Gobiiformes > Gobiidae > Boleophthalmus > Boleophthalmus pectinirostris. Next base: position 10,408,640 of record NW_026570970.1, on the reverse strand, counting down.
TTAGTTCAGTAAACACTGGAAAGAAAAAGATGTGAAAGGAAGACCATCTTTCATTTACAAACAAATCAAATAAAAGTTTAGTTTAGTGCTTCGCTCATTATTTTTCTTTTCTTTTTCCCTTGTATTTTGCCAACTTTGTTTTGATATTGACCCTGCGTGTCCCTGATTGGCTAATACACCTGTCAATCACACCTATCTGAACTCTTGGAGATTCAACAGTGACCAGACTCAGATCTTTGCCAAGTATTGAAGAAGAGGGCTGGGTATCATTAAGAAGTTGCCGATACGATACATTCCTCGATACATAGGCCACGATACGACACATACCTCAGTCCGTGTATCATTCGTTCATTCGTTTTTCAACATAAAACCAAAAATAAGAAAACGAACAAACAGTTTTCTTCTTATTTGTCTCCAAAACCAAAATGAAAAATGGATACTGATTTGTTTTTTCAGTTTTCGATTTTGTGTTTAAATGAAAAATGGAAAAAACGGATAACGACCTTTTCCCGTTTACGTGACTTCCGTGACTGCGATGTCGGACTTTTGCACTGCATATGGACTGAACCAGGATTGATCGAGGTCCGGGACCAGAGCGGGACCAGAGCGGGACCAGAGCGGGACCAGAGCGGGACCAGAGCGGACCCGAGCGGGACCAGAGACGGGACCCGGGAGCGGGACCAGAGCGGACTCTGAGCTTTGACTCCGAGCCTCCGCGGGGTCCAAGCCTCAGCTTCGAGCTCCAGCCCTGCTTTGGGCTCTGAGCCTCCTGTCTGGTCCCAGCCTGGTCTCGGTCTCAGTCTCGGTCTGGTTCCGGTCTGGTCCTGGATCTGGATCAGTCCTGGTTCAGTCCATATGCAGTGCAAAAGTCCGGCATTGCAGTCACGGAAGTAAACGGGAAACGGCCATTTTCCGTTTTTTCGATTTTTCGTTTAAACACAAAATCGAAAACTGAAAAAAGAAATCATTATCTGTTTTTTCATTTTGGTTTTGGAGACAAATAATTAAGAAAACAGTTGTTGTTTTGTTTTCTTATTTTTAGTTTTATATTGAAAAACGAATGAACGAATGACACACGGATTTAACTCGATACAGTGAGCTTTCGATTTGATACGATTCGATACGATATATTTCAAATCGATTCAATGCGGTTCAGTAAAAAATCCTGGCTAAATCACGGCTGTGTTACTAAAAGTCTTTGTTAAACCACTTTTTGCGCAAAGTTCATATGAAACACAAACATTTTAATCATCAAAACTGTGAAAATATTAAATGTGTCACATAAACAAGTTTCCTTCCTTTGAACAAGCATCAAAACTGTAGCTCTGTAACAAAATAATTTTGAAAAATATCCCAAAAAATACTCTTACAGAATATCGATACAGCAGCCCACGATATCGATACTGTATCAGCAGATTAAACAATACGATATATCGATATTTTGATATTTTTGCACACCTCTATTGTACTCTGGAAAAAAACATTGGGCCTGTATAACTTGATCTTCAAAAAATTACATCTTGTTTTTTATGCTGCTCAAAATCTGGACCCGAGTAAAGTGTTTAGTTTCTGTGTATTTTTTAAGCTGAAATGACAAATAAATTCTGATTCTGATTCCTTTGCATGATCTTTGGCCCTGTCTCGCAATGCTTTTACGTGTTACTTGTACTTGTTTTTATTTGTTTACTTCAAAAAACGTCTTGTGAATGCTCTTTTCTTTGTCACACACATTTCACATTTCAGAAGAGTAAACCGCACGCTACACTTTCCACCAAAACATCCTGACTCATTTACGCTCATTAAAAGCAAATAAAACTAAAACAGATTTATCGTTGCCTTTAGCGAATGCACTTGGCGTCTTTTTTTAGAAGTGTGTCCCGCTCTGACCTTTGACCTCTGAGGCCGGGTCATCATAATAAACCCATTCTCTGTCCTCTCGCTCCTCGGGGTCCGCTGCGTTCTTTTCCATCAAAGACTTCCTGCTCTGATCCGTGCGCCCGCTCTCCTCCGACAGACGTGACCCCTGTACCCGCCGCCCCCGCCGCCCCTGTCGCTCCTGTCGACCCCCGTCCTGCCGCTCGCCCCGGGGCAGTGCAGGGACCTCGGGAGTGTAGAGGTGTTGGAGAAGGCCGGCTTTGTGTAACGGCGCCGGTCACGACTCGAGCTCAAGTTTTAACCTCTCTTAAAATTCTGCTGTGGTCGTCCGTTCATTCATTTCGACTTTGACAAACTTTATTGATCCATAAAGGAAATTTTTGGGGCACAGCAGCTCATCATCACAAAAAAATATAATAACAAAAAGCAAAAATATACATAACATAACATATACATAATTATATAAATGTAAATGTACAAGTAACAATAAAATATAGATAAGTAATAAAATATTAAATCACTGCTTTATACAAGAGGTCATAGACATAAGGGTGAGTTGTTATACAGTTGTAGGGAGTATTATCTGTTATATAACATATAATGCTCCCTACAACTCTACGACAACTCACCTTTATGTAACAGATAATACTCCCTACAACTGTACAACTCATCTGTATGTAACAGATAATACTCCCTACAACTGTACAATAACTCACCACCCTTATGAAACAGATAATACTCCCTACAACTGTACAACTCATTTGTATGTAACAGATAATACTCCCTACAACTGTACAACTCATCTTTATGGAACAGATAATACTCCCTACAACTGTACAACTCATCTGTATATAACAGATAATACTCCCTACAACTGTACAACAACTCACCCCTATGTAACAGATAATACTCCCTACAACTGTACAACTCATCTTTATGGAACAGATAATACTCCCTACAACTGTACAACTCATCTGTATATAACAGATAATACTCCCTACAACTGTGCAACAAGTCACCCTTATGTAACAGATAATACTCCCTACAACTGTACAACTCATCTTTATGTAACAGATAATACTCCCTATAACTGTACTACAACTCATCCTTATGTAATGGATAATACTCTAAGTCTAATTACAACAGGGCTAAAAGGTCACAAGAGTCAATTTTGCGTGATATAGGACCTGTAATGGATGTCAGTCACCGTTACCATGGCAATTAACAAACGAATGAATGGCGAAAACAGCAGAGCCATAACGCACATCCCTTTACACCTCCACAAATGTCCAAATCCTTCACTGCACTTGTCACACCCGCCCTGGGGCAGGAGTATGACGGGGGTCGATGAAGGCCTGCTTTGTGGTCTTCCTCCGGGGTCTAGGGTCCCGGCTGAACCCTCAGCGTAACCCCTCCGCAGAGGTCAGTAACCCTGGTTCTACGAAACGAGCGGGCCGTGGGCTGTGGAATGCCTCGTGCAATTGAAGTAGAGGATGTTTTGATGAAAGGCGAAGAGTGACCCCGGCTCGGCTCTGGTCAAAGGGTTAGAGGAGTTCTTTTATGGTTTTTATACGAGTCTGGCTGGTGGAGTAATGAAGGCGCGCTTACAGAAGGCCAAATGAGGACTTTATCGCTGAATGGTCCACACAAGACTCATGGGTAATATAAAGGCATTTACTTTGAACTGAGCTGTCCACAATACATGTCAGATTTGAGTCGGAAGTTGGAAGTTGGCCCCGTGTTTCCTGCGTTCAGAAAAACAATTTTAGTATTAAAGTTATCAGGTTGAGTCTGGCATAGATTCTGGACAGGGATAGGTTATTTTAGGATTACTCTTGAATGTTGTAGAAGTTTTCAGCTTGTCCAAGAAAGGCTGGAAGTAAAAGGCTGGAGACCAAATGGATGTCTTAAGCAAGAGAAGTTTACAGTCCCCAAACCAGACCCCCTCTGGCCCCTGACTGCGCCTAGAAATTCTGTCCATAAATATAATGAACATAACCAGTGACAAAGGGCAGCCCTGGCGGAATCCAACATGCACCGGGAACAGGTCTGACTTACTGCCAGCAATGCGAACACAACTTCTGCTCCGGTCACACAGGGATCAGACAGCCCTTAGCAAAGGGCCCCGGACCCCATACTCCCAGAGCGCCCCCCCACAGGACACCACGAGGGACATGGTCAAATGCCTTCTCCAGATCCACAAAGCACATGTGGACTGGTTGGGCAAACTCCCATGAACCCTCGAGCAGCCGTTGGAGAGTGTAGAGCTGGTCCAGTATTGGCTTCATCAAACCAGGACCTGCAGTGTGCACTGGGGCGGTTTACAGCCAAGTGTGAAGCGGCTGGGATGAGGATCAGCTCTTCCAAGTCCAAGGCCATGGTTCTCGACCGGAAAAAAGTGGCTTGCCCTCTCCAGATGAGTGGAGAGTCTTTGCCTCAAGTGGAGGAGTTCAAGTATCTTGGGGTCTTTTTCATAAGTGAGGGGAGGACGGAGCGTGAGATTGACAGGTGGAGTGTCGGCAGTGATGCGGTCTCTGTATCGGACAGTTGTGGTGAAGAGGGAGCTGAGCCAAAAGGCGAAGCCCTTGATTTACCACTCAGTCTTCGTTCCTACTCTCACCTATGGTCATGAGCTCTGGGTAATGACGGACGAGGATCGCGGATATAAGTGGTCGAAATGAGTTTCCTCCGCAGGGTGGTTGGGCGCTCCTTTAGAGATAGGGTGTGGAGCTCAGTCACACGGGAGGAGTAGAGCCGCTGCTCCTCCACGTCGAGAAGAGCCAGCTGACGTGTCTCGGGCATCTGTTCCGGATGCCTCCTTCGGGAGGTGTTCTGGGCATGTTCCACCGGGAGGAGGCCCCGGGGAAGACCCAGGACACGCTGGAGGGACTATGTCTCTCGGCTGGCATGGGAATGCCTCAGGGTCCCCCCAGAGGAGCTGGTGGATGTGTCTGGGGTGAAGGAAGTCTGGGAGTCCCTGTTTAGACTGCTGCCACCATGACCCGGCCCTGGATAAGCGGAAGAAAATGGATGGATGAAGAGTATGATTTCAAGTGAACATAGTGTGATCGTTGAGTGTTCAAGCCCCTTGACTCTGCTTCCAAAGGAGGAGGTTTATAAAACAAGTTTAGTGAGATTATGAAGGCCAGTAGACACCGGTTAGACAGCAATATGACACAATTTAGATAACGATGCCAATAATATGCCAAGGGAAGATCGCGGTGTAAATATAGCTTTTATGAGTCAGTGTTAAACAAAGATATGTGTGGAAGATAATTAATTAAATTCTCTTATATTTAATACAACAATAGAGAATACATTATAATAATAATGCCTTGCAGCTAAAACCTGGAACAGTCTTCCTGAACATGTTAGACAGACCTCTGCTTTGACACTGTTTAAATCCAGACTCATAACAGTTCTGTTTAGCTGCACTTGACTGAAAGGTTTTCATTTTTCATTCTTCTCTCTAATTGAATGTCTCTCTCTCTTTTTCATTTATGATGATTATTTATGTTTTGATTTGTTTTTATAGTGATTAATGTATTTCTTATTCTGTAAAGCACTTTGATACTTTGTGTACGAATTGTGCTATACAAATATACTTGACTTGCCTGAGTCGAGAATGGACAAAGCTACACACGTTTTTTCACCATTTTATTACACCAACCATCCCAACCCGGGTGTGTCCCAGTTTTTAATTTTGACAACAACAGAACTTCCCGAGTTAAGACAAGTTATGAGACATTTATGAGACATGCTGTATTATTTTAGACAGTCTGATGATTATAGCTCACATTATTTTGAGTTTTTTAAATATGATAATAGTGCAAATGACATCTTTATGAAGCTCACAGTACTAAACCTGCCAACGTGCGAACAGGCTGACAGACACGCCGACAATCCAGCGGAGGACTCCCACCCTGACCCGTCTGAACTCTTGACCTTGTTCAGAGGTTTCAGCTTCAGTTGCTAAAGAGCTTCTGTGCCTAAAAAGTGCTTAGAAAGAACTTAAAGCTTTTAAAATCTTTGTTTTCATGGAATTTTGAAAACAGCACACTGACGACAACTTCCACACCTCCATAAATCAACGAAAGATACACGCTATGAAGTTAAAATAGTGAATGTTTGAATACCATTTGAGGCTTTTCTGTGTACTGTTTGCATCTTCTACCCATGTTGGATTGGTTTCACACTTGTCCAATTTCCTTTATCGATCTATAAGAAATACGGAAGGGTCTTTAGGTGCTACACTGCCGTCACCCACTTTTCTTTCTTTCTTTCTTTTATTATTATGATTATTTACAAGAACAATAAAGTCTATCTAATCTAGAACACCACAAAGGTATCACAATTTCACAGTTTTCCCCAGGGTTCAGCAGCACAGGTAAAAGAGGTCTTGCAGAGGCCTGGACAAACCGGAGATTGTTTCCTCTAATACAAAGGCCCACTCATTAAATCAGACTCCACAGAGCTGTTTTGAGGAGGGCACTGACCTCATGAAAGACCCTATAGTCAATGTGCACAGATAAAGACATCTGTGTGTGTTTTGTCTTCATATTTTGTTTTGTTTTTTTTCCTAAAAGCTCAAATTCAATAAGACAAATATTGTTTTAAAGCCGTAATTTGCAAATTTTCTAGCATTTAAGTTGTATTCTTATGTCATTAAATTGACAAATATCAGGATTAAACCAGGACTAAACCAGGTCAAAACCAAGTCAAAACCAGGTTTAAACTAGGGCTAAAACAGAACCATATCAGGTCTAAACCAGGATTAAACCAGGACTAAACCAGGGCTAAAATAGAACTATATTAGGACTAAACCAGGACTAAACCATGACTAAACCATGACTAAATTAGGACTAAACTAGGGCTAAAATAAAATTATATCAGGTCTAAATCAGGACTAAACCAGGACTAAACCATGACTAAACCATGACTAAATTAGGACTAAACTAGGGCTAAAATAAAATTATATCAGGTCTAAATCAGGACTAAACCAGGACTAAACCAAGTCTAAACCAGGTCTAAACCAGGTCTAAACCAGGACTAAACCAGGGCTAAAATAGAACTATATTAGGACTAAACCAGGACTAAACCAAGTCTAAACCAGGACTAAACTATGACTAAATTAGGACTAAACTAGGGGTAAAATAGAATTATATCAGGTCTAAACCAGGACTAAACCAGAACTAAACCAAGTCTAAACCAGGACTAAACCAGAACTAAACCAAGTCTAAACCAGGTCTAAACCAGGACTAAACTAGAGCTAAAATAGAACTATACCAGGTCTAAATCAGGTTTAAATAAAAGACCCTATAGTACATAGATAAAGCAATCTGTGTATTTTTTGTCTTTTTGTTTTGTTTTTGTTTTTTTATAAAAGCTAAAATTTAATAAGCCAAATATTGTTTTAAAGCTACAATATGCAACTTTTTTAACATCTGTTCACATTCACTGAAATGTCACCTCAGTATTTTTCTATTCAAACTAAAAACTGAAAACAAATGACATTTTTTGCATTTTCAAAACTTCTCCTTGCATGTCACAGAACCCTCCACCACGTTTAGTGCTAAAGATTTTTTTTGTGTGAGTTGTGTTCTTACATCATTAATTGAAAAACTGTTTCCTGCTCAGACTTGAAGCTTTTAGCACCGGAGAGTGTTAAAAAGTCCCATTTGAGGTGACAAGGGTTTATCACACATGCAGCTGGGTGGGCGGGGGCGCTGTGGGTGGGTGGGGTGATATGAGTAGAGTTGGGAAATATCTGAGTACATGTACTGAAAATACAAACTCAGAATTTATATACATACATTATATACATTTTTATATGCATTTAATACAGATTTTTACTTTTCTAAAATCATAGGCAATAGAGACCCAGATCTACCACACCAGACAAAGGCTACGTTCAGACTGCAGGGCTTAATGCTCAATTCCGATTTTTTTGTGAAATCCAATGTTTTTGCGAGGTCATTTACATTTCCAATTAAATGCGACCTGTATGTGACTCCAGTATGAACGGTAAACAGCCCGAAAGTGTCCCGCATGTGCACTGGAGACACGACGACGTCAACCGCAGCGAGCGTGCTCTGTGTTTACGGAAGTTGTCCAAACATGGACGCGAGCATTGAGCACCTGGAGATTTTAAAGTTCCTCTCGTACCGGAGCCAGAACACGAACAACTTACTTGTTTTAAGGAGGAGATTGAGAAGGAGAAGGACGAGGTTTTTGGCCCTGGCGGTTTGTGGGGCAGCGGCAGCAACGTTCGTTGAAAGGAATGTGTGGATGTGGAGACGTAGCCGTGAGTGGTGATGTGCTTTGCTTCAGTGACACGGAGTTCATTAACAATTTTCGCCTACTGTAGGTCAAATGAATGCGCTTTGGCCGTTCACACTGAAATCACATGTCAAAAGATCAGATATGTATCGGTTTCAGGACCACATATCCAAGTGTCCTGGGTCACATTTGAAAAAAATCGGATCTGTGTCGTTCAGACTGTCATTAAAAGATCGGATACAGGTCACATAGAAGCCAAAAAATCGGATTTGGGTCACTTCAGGCTGCAGTCTGAACGCAGCCAAAGAGGCTCCTGAGACAGTCCAGCACAAAACAGCAGGGAGTAAGATGCTGCAGGGAAAACAAATATGGAGCGACATAACCAAGTGGTGGGCATAATGTACAGAAACATCTGTGCAGAGTACGGGCTGGAGACCCCAAAGACCAAGGTCACTCCTGCACATCCACAGCTCCAGCCGCACACGGCGCTCCAACAGATACATATCCCATGGTCATTTATAAAGCCCGCACAGCTTTGGGCCGTACTGGAACCATCAACAGACTTTAAAACTTAGTTCGTTTTTACTTCTGTCGATTTAAAAACAAACCCATCCAGAGTATTTGACAGAATAATTGCACATGTTTTTAACACTTTGACTGCACGGTGGCTGAGTGGCTATGCCTCACAGCAAGAAGGTTCTGGGTTCAATCCCTGGGTCGGTCTTTCTGTGTGGAGTTTGCATGTTTCTCCTCATCTCTGGATGGGTTTCCTCCGGGCGCTCCGGTTTCCCCCATCAACCCAAAACATGCTGCAGGTCTCCAGAACAGTTGATAGTCAAGGTCAATTAAATACAATCAATTCAATCATTGTGTCCTTAGGCAAGACACTTCACCCACATTGCCTAGTATGAAAGTGGTGTGTGCGTGAGTGATGTTGGTGGTCAGAGGGACCGATGGCACCGATTGGCATGGCAGCTGCACTTCTGTCAGTGTGCCTCAGGGCAGCTGTGGCTACAACAGTAGTTATGATCACCAGGTATAGTGAATGAATAATGCTGAATAATGCTCTGTAAAGTGTCTTTGGGGACAGAAAATGTCTGTGAAAAGCACTATATAAATAAAAGACTTACTTACTTTTATATCTTTACTCTACAAATGTTTCACTGTCTTATATCTCTATTCACTGTTTTGTGTTATAGTTTATGTGTGAATGTTTTCTGTTTGTGCTTTTGTTTTATATTGCCTCTTGGCCAGGTCGTCACTGCAAATGGGAAGGTGTTCTCAATTGACTTACCTGGTAAAATATCGAATAAATAAAAATAAAATAAATAAAAGGTGGGAAACACCTCTTAGGGTTGTGGAGAATGACCGAGCCAAGATCCTGTGGGACTTCCAGATACAGACGGACAGAACGGTGACGGTGAACCAACCAGACATACTGGTGGTGGATAAGCAACAGAACAGAGCCGTGGTGATGGACATCGTAATACCAAGCGATGGTAATGCAAGGAGAAAGGAACATGACAAACAAATAAATACCTGGGGCTCAAGGAGGAGCTGGAGAAGGCCTGGAAGGTGAAGGCATCAGTGGTGCCGTGGTGATCAGAGCACTCAGGCCTGTAACCCCCAAACTGGAGGAGCGGCTACAGCAGATCCCAGGAAAAACAACAGACATCTCAGTCCAGAAAAGTGCAGTACAGGAACAGCAAAGATACTGCGCAGAACTCTCAAGCTCCCAGGCCTCTGGTAGACGACCTGAGCTGGATGGAAAGTAGAGACCAACCACCGTGGAAAGTGAGAAACACATTTTTAAATATTTTTTTTATATATACTCCACACACCTGGACCACTTTAATCATTTGGATAATTTCAGTTCTGGAATCATCCATTTCTACAGAACAAAAGGTAAAAGGAGTTATTAACTTGAAAACTACCGCTTCATGACATCACGAGGTGGAACAGAGCATTTTGAGCTTTAGAGTTGTAGACAGACTGATAATAAAGAGTTAATCAAACATGTGTGAATGAAACAAAACACAACTCCACCTATGTTTTTGAGGAGGTAACAACATTATAACATGACTTAAAGCTCACAAGAGTCAATTTTGCGTAATATAGGACCTTGAGTATAAAAGGTCTATCACTTCTATCAATCCATGACAATTCCAGTTCTCCATATTCCATTCAGCGGCCCGTGTTTGAGCGCTGTGGAGATGGAGATGTCTGTGATCTGGCTGGCGTACAAGTCCTCTGTGTAAAAGCTCGCATTGTCCAACCCCAACCAGAAAAAAACAGAAAAACCCTGCTGTTTTTACCCACCTCCTTTCAATTCAAAACCATATAACTTTATTTATCCCAGAGGAGCAATTTGAGCACATTGAGCTGTTAAAATTTGGCAACAGCCGCTCCGCCACACACTCCAAGAGCACGAGACCCATCCCCGAAAATAAACAACAAAACAACAAATAAACAAAAGCTCCAAAAGTGGTCAGGGGGCGGTCTCCTGTGTGGAATAATTGCGAGGGGGGACATTTTGGAGCAGATGTGCGGTGGACTTTGGCGCGCTCGTGTCCTCTGGTTAAATATAGTGATTTGATTAGAAAACAAGCAGCGTCGCGTACAGGCCCGCAGCCAGAGGGTCCATTCGGGGTGCTCTCTGCTGACCCCTGGGGGCAGATCAGAGAGGATGTGGGGCCCGCAGCCAGGACAGGGGCCGTAAATCTGCACAGCTCCCGAGGGCCGGGGGAATTCAAATACAATCGCAGTGGAGAGTGCGGTGTGGAGCAGAGAAGTGGAGGGGAGGAGACAGAGGGGAGGGGGAGGAGTCAGGGGGAGGGGCCAGAGCCGCTGGGGTTAAGGCAGGTTTTAGACACAGGTCAAAAGTGCTGCTGTTTAGAGACTTTTTGAAATTACTTTTAAAGGAACTGGTTTTGATTTTAAAATTTATACACTTGACCTGTTTCCCCTAATATGTGGTAAACATGTTCAAATCAAATATAGTTTTTACTTGTAACGACTGTGAGGAAAGGCAAGGCAAGTTTATTTGTACAGAACAATTCATACACAAAGTAATTCAAAGTGCTTCAAAGAATAAGAAATTTATTATAATCACATCCATCCATCCATTTTCTTCTGCTTATCCGGGACCGGGTTGTGGGGGCAGCAGTCTAAGCAGGGACCCCCAGACTTCCTTCACCCTAAACACTTCATCCAGCTCCTCCAGGGGACCCCAAGGTGTTCCAAGGCAAGCTGAGAGACATAGTCCCTCCAAAGTGTCCTGGGTCTTCGCCGGGGCCTCCTTCTAGTGGGACATGCCCAAAACACCACCACTGCTCCTCTCGACGTCGAGGAACAGTGGCTCTACTCCGATCTTCTCCCGTGTGACTGAGCTCCTCACCCTATCTCTAAGGGAGTGCCCAGCCACCCTGCGGAGGAAACTCATTTCGGCTGCTTGTGTCTACAGTCTTGCCCTTTTGGTCATTACTCAAAGCCCATGACCACAGGTGAGGGGAGGAATGTAGATTGACCAGTAAATCAACAGCTTTGCTTTTTGGCTCAGCTCCCTCTTCACCACAACGGTCCGATACAGCGACCGCATCACTGCAGATGCTGCACTGATCCGTCTGTAAAATCACAATACAAACAAATCAAAACATAAATAATCATCATAAAATTAAAAAAGAGAGACTGAGACATTAAATGAGAGAAGAGTGCAGAATGAAAACCTTTTAGTCAGACGCAGCTAAACAGAACCATTTGGAGTCTGGATTCAAACAATCAAAGCAGAGGTCTGTCTCACATGTTCAGGAAGACTGTTCCATGTTTTAGCTGCATGAATCTGAAATGCTGACTCCCCGTATTTAGTCCAGAGGCTGGAGACCAGCAGGAGGTCGGTCTCTGAGCTCCTCAGAGTGTGAGATGGTTCATATGGCACTAACATGTCAGAGATTTACTTTGGTGCTAGACCATGGAGAGACTTAAGCAGAGTACACAAGCAGAGCCGCTTTAAAGACTCTGAGCCACAGGAAGCCAGTAAAATATGTAAAACTTTTATTTTATTTTTAACTACAAAAACATTGAACACACTATCACATTTATTTATATTATAATCCCCAAACCTCAAACCCAAACTCTGCTACATATGTCTCCAGCCAATCAATAATTTGGTGTTTTTGTTCTCAGAACAAGAAAATAGACTGACCAAAGAGTTTTATTTTGACAGTTTCAATGCTAAAATCCAGATCTGTCCATAAACTGATCATGAGAATAACTTGTATGTGTCGTCTGTCTGCAGGTTTACGCACTGGCAACTCAGGTTCAGTTGTGATTATATTACGTTTTTGTAAGAACACGGACTCTATACAATTTCTTTAAGATACTATAGACACTTTCATACTGGTACATACTGTAGGTCTTCAACAGCCTTTCATTAGTAGAGACCAAACAGAAACTGCTCTGGCTGGAATGTTCCACAGAGTGACATTAATCAGATCTACTTCTTTACATTTATTAAACTACAGGTGTTTTTTTTTTTTTTTAGCTAAAAAATACCTCAAAAAACATGCATTCTGACTGTAAGCGGGGTCGCCTCTCCACAGATCTGACCTGTAACTCGGTCTGGTTTGGTCTCCATGAAGATAGAACTGTTTAATGTCATACTGTAAAAGCAATCACATCACCATGGAGACAAGCATTTGATGGACCCTCCACCAGAAAATCAAATCAAACTTTATTTATACAGCGCTTTTCATATAAAAATGCAACACAAAAAAACCCTTCAAAACTGTTAAAGCTGCACTGCACAACTTTTCTGATTGAGGCATCAGTATCGCATGTTCTCAGTTTACCTAGGTTAAGGTTGCCAGGAATGTTCCACGGTATGGCATTAAACTTATCTATCAAATATTTATTCAATTACACATGTTTTTATTGCTGAAAAAACACATTGAAAAACACGCATTCTTACTTTAGGGTTTGCCTCGCCACAGATCTGACCCACAACTCGGCTATAAGATAAGAAGTTGGGGGGGACGCTCTACCAGAAAAGTTACACAGTGCAGCTTTAAGTGTTTATTTGTCACGGATTGTAATTTGTTATTTTAAAGTGTAGTTGTGAGCTGTGGGACTGCTGTATGTTTACACTATATTAATCTAAAGGCGTCTGTGGGGCTGCCCTTTCCACTGAGCGTCTGAGGGATGACCTGCTTTACCTCAGTCTAGCATATAAATTATAACCCCTGGATTCAAATATTATGAACGACTATGGGTGTTTTTTTTGTTTTGTTTTGTCTTTTTTAAGAACAATGATCACAATATACGGTGCATACACATGTTATTTTTGTTATGTTAGGTAAATATGCAGGAAATAGAGCAGGCTGATATGACTGAATACATGTGTTGTGATTTTGTTCCCTTTAAAATTGATCATCAGATATAGAAAAAAAAAAAAAAAAAAAAAAAATGAATACATGAATGAATGAATAAATAAATAAAAAGTTAAATTGACCATCACAATTTTTTTATTCAGTTTTATTTTGACTTATGAATTTACTACAATAAAATAAATAAATAAATAACTAAATAAACAGTTAAATTGATCATCATGATTTTTAATTCAATTTTATTTTTACTCATTAATTTACTACTATCTACTAAATCTTAGTCTTATTTCTTATTTATTTATTTGTAAAGGGACAGCACATAATAATGAACATTAAAAATGTAAACATGTAAAGATTATAGCCAGTGTGGCTGATTTCCAGCTTCAGTCCCTCAGCAGGTTGATGTAAAATCATCTACAGGACGGAGAAAAGTACAAGAACAATCACACAAAAGTACATAATACCAGCACACTCACTATACATACAAATTAATTTCAAACATTTCAAAAAGTTAGACTGACCATCAAGATTTTTTATTCAATTTTATTTTGACTTAATTAATTTACTAAAATAAATAAATAAATAAATAAAAAGTTAAATTGATCATCATGATTTTTTATTCAATTTTATTTTGACCTATTAATTTACTAAAATACATTTTTAAAAAAGGACAGGAAAAAAAGCCATTTAAATTTCTTCCTTCTAAGTCAGAACTCAGACCACTTCTAACCAAACCACAATACTCTGTAGACCTCTCCATTAAAAAGACCAAACTAATCGGAATCGGAATACACTAGATGGTTTGCAAGAACCCCGGAAGTTGTAGACCGCGCACCGGCCAATCAGTGAAGAGCTGTGAAGCTGTGACGTCAAACTCAAGCGCCTGTCTGGGTCCCTTTTGTGGAACAGCACAACAGTAAACAAAACGGTCGACATGGATGTAGACGAAGTTTTGGCAACAATTCCCGAGATCGAGGATTTAAAGTCGGAATAAAGAGAATGTTTGGTTGAATTTTATCAAGGGGAAAGACGTTATTGCCCTTCTTCCTATGGGATTTGGCGCATTACATACATCATGAACAAATAGCAGTGATTGGAATTCTAATTCTGTGAGGTCAGACGGTTTCCATGAAGTGAAACTGGCTGATGAATCAGGCCTGTTTTGTCCTGCATCTGACCAGAACTAAAGAAGCAGCTTGGATGAGTTGCGAAACATATTCAATCAAATAAACTTTTGTCCAGTTGACAAATTGAATTACAGATGATTTTATAGTTCATGAAGACTTACAAAACAGGCATTCTAATTGTGAGCAGGGTCGCCTCTCCACAGATCTGACCTGTAACGTGATCTGTTATGGTCTCACATGAAGATAGAAAGGTTTGTGAAACATTCCAGACGAAGCAATAACATCTGACACACCCTCTACCAGAAAAGTTAAACAATGCACCTTTAATATCGATTAGTATCTGTTTTTCGATACTTTTGCCAACCCTACATAGTCTTGCATTTGACCCAGTGTCCATTCACCCCCTTTATAACCCCAGCCCCATGTTTTCCTATAGTTTACCACTAGTCTAATCCAGATCACATTACACTTCTAATCTCGCCATGGAAACACCGAGCGACAGTTTTTCTTCCAATTTTCAGCTGGCTCAGGCCTCACACTTGTTGGGACAGCTGCTTTTTATGACACCCAAAACGGGCCCGGGGTCATTTCCCAGTCTTTCTCTCCACAAGTTTGTCCAAAAGAGAGATTATTTGAGATTTCACACTAAAACAGATAAGGATTTCTAATGTGTTTCTCATCACTAAAGGATTACGGTGGAATTTGAATGTGGTGAGTGGTGAGTACACAGGCTTGGGTACGCAGGCTCACGTCGCCCTCTGCTGGAGAAATGAGCACACTTCAGCCATGTGCGAAAACTTAATTATTACACAATTATCTTTTTTAAATCTGTTTTTTTTATTACGCTATTTACTGATTTCTGTTATAATGCTGTTTCCTAATCATAAACAGACCTGGAGTTGTGTTTTGTTTCATTCACACAGGTTTAGCGCACAAACTCTGTAGATTTAGGCTAGACTGAGTTCTTCTCTCAAACTAAAAACACTCTGTTCCACCTTACGATGTCATGTGGTAATATGGGAAGTGCCCCACTGTGTTTTTAAAGTCCATACACCTTGACTAGAATCATCTGGATAATTTCAGAACTGGAATTGTTCATTTCTACTGAACTAAAGGTTGCAGGTGCAGAGCATTTTGAGCTTTGGAGATGTAGACGGACAGGATTACTCAAACGTGTGAAAAAAAAACACAACTCCAGGTATGTTTTGATGAGGTAACAACATTATAACGCATCTTAAAGCTTATAAAAGTCAGTTTTGTGTAATACAGGACCTTAAACTGTTATTTGGGGACATGATTTTGAGACAGACTATGCACAACAGAAACAAAAAACAAAAAAAACACAAGGTTTCTTTTGAGTTACATCTCTTGAGAAGCTGTATTTCCAAAATCTAGCACTGCTAAATACGAATCGAAATAGTGTGGCCTTCATTGTGGAGAGATCTGTGAAATTTCTGTATTATAAATTATATCAAAAACTCATTTTGTCACACACTTTTCCTCATTCTTAAATTGTATAATATCTATATTTTTTTATTGGAATTGCACATTTATTTTCTATCTGAACATTATTGTGCATTAAAAGTTTATGTCTTATCTTAGTAAATGCATTTTAATTTGTGAAACTGAAATGGAAATAGAAAGTTAAACCAAGTGTTTTTACTTTCTATAGGCTCTATGATGTACTGTGGAAGATTAAAGTGAAAGGAACATTATTTCCATGGAAACAAACAGGAGAAGGGCCTGCTCCAGGTCAAATACAAGTCAGGTTTGTGGAGATGTAAACCCTCTTGCACCAAGATGCATGTTTTGTTTTTTCTGTTTTTTTCTGTTGTTCAAATGCCATAAACACAACCAAAATGTAAAAAAAAAAAAAAAAAAAACAAAAAACAAACAAATAAATAAAAATAAACAAACAAACAAAAACATACTTTTATTTTAGTCTGTCTTGTTTTTTCAAAAGTTTGGACTCACTCTTTCATATTTAATGTTTTTTCTATATGTTTACTACTTTACTTGACATACAGATGACAACCCATATATGAAGTAAGATGTATGGAATTATAGCAAAGAAAAAAAAGTTAAATAACTCAACAAAATTTTTTATTAATTCTGATTTTTTTTTTTTTTTAATATTAAAATCCTAAAATTAGCCTGCATATATGTTTCTTCATATATTTGATGCTTTCTGTGTGTATATAAAATGTAGAAAGTAGTAAACATAAAAAAAAAAAAACAAAAAAAAAACAATGAATTAGAGGGTGTGTCCAAACGTTTGACTGCTGGGTACAAACTGTGGCTTTAATTTGCTTTTAATAGCCTAACAAATAAAACTGTAAGATCATTAAAACGGTCTCATTAACTATATTTTTAATGTAATTTAAACTACAACACAAATGTAAACTTAAATATTCCACTCTTTAACGTCTTTGTTGTTGGACTTTGTCATTTCTTCGGTGTCAAAACGTGTGTAAACAGCTGCTCCTGAAGGGAACGCTCCAGGATCATGACCTTTTGACCCCTGAGGATTGACCTTTAACCTTTAGCTGTGACTTATGTTTGCACGACTCACATCTGACACAATCTATCACCCACTTTCTCTGCTAACTCATGTTGTTTTTCAATACTTTCATCACTATAATACTATTACTGCAACCATACACATAGTACTAGAAATATTACTGCGCCTACTTACTAAATACTTTGTTATTTGGTGTTATTTAGTGTATTTATTTATTTTTATTCCATATATTTTACACTGTAAGTCGTTGCATGTGATAAACTAACGTAACTTCTGCTTGGGTCTGTTATTTGTCTATGGGTGTGGCTCCCTCTGGTGTCGAATTAAGGTAGTGTTTGTTTTTTATCTCAGTGACACTTTTTTTTTAGAAGATTAAATAAAATAAAAATAAGACCAAATCTCACAGTTTTTGCAATTTTTGTTTATACCACAATGTCTGGTTTAATAAATCAACTGGTGACAATGTTGCTTTCTTTTTTGCATCAGAAAAACTCTCCAAAATAGTAAATTATTCATGAATCTGTTTTCTGTTTTTTTCAAGGTACACCTGGAAAATCTCAATGTACACAAGTTTTCCATGGCTGGACTGAAAACTACTAGCTGTTAAAGGTACAGTAAGTAATAGGAGTGTAACGATATTGTCACGGTACGATATTTATTGCGATATCGTGTGAAAGCTCAAGATATGGTGGGGAGGCTCAATATCCAGATCTCTCGGTATGATGTTTTCACGGTATGATATTTATTGTGATATTTCGTGGAGACAAAGAAAACTGTTAATATGCTACTTTTTTCTTTTAAAATGCCTTGACAAGACTTAACCCAAAGAACTAAGACTTAAAAGTGCTTAGAACTGTTATTTCTTCATGTAGTCTGCACTGAAATGGAGCAAAGGATCATGGTCTATGTAGTTCCCTCTGTCTTTACTCTTCATTTAAGCACAGAGACTTGTAATTTGATATATTGTGATGGTCCGCGATGTTATTGTGAGAACTTCTGATGATACGATATCACGATATTTTGGTTATTGTTACATCCCTAGTAAGTAACATTCTGGAGATCATCTTAGTTCACCACACATACTGGAACATTCTCCATAGAGCAGACATGTCAAACTCAGGCCTGGGGACCAAATTTAGCCCATGATATAATTATATTTGGCCCGCGAGATCATATATCAAATATGTATAAGAGCTGCCCATCAACTACAGATAGGCTATTTATTTAAAATTTTGTTCTTGCAAAACTATTATTAAACATGTATTTGAATAAGAAAAGGTTTAACATTACATATCTCGGAAGAAGAGGAAACATGCAGATACTGAAAAGTTTCAATAAATATTTAGTTTGGCCCACGACTTAGTTCCAGTTTTTAATTTTGGCCTCTGTGAATTTGAGTTTGACACTTCTGCGGTAGAGATAAATAAGATTTATTCCATAATGTGGAAGATTATAGACAACTCCATTCCATTTTCAGCTCCATTGAAACAAGCAGGAGGCCAATTAAGAGTCGGGTTTATGGAAATGCAAGCTCAGTCACAGTATGTTTTGCTTTCTCTGCCATAAAATCTGAAAAAAACAAAAAAAAAACAACAACAACAAAAAACATACTTTTAATTTAATAATTTAATTTAATTTAATTTAATTTAATTTTATTTTATTTTATTTATTTTATTTTATTTTATTTTTTATTTATTTTATTTTATTTTATTTTATTTTATTTTACTTTACTTTACTTTACTTTACTTTACTTTACTTTACTTTACTTTATTTTTTATTTTATTTTATTTCTATCTATTAAAAGAAAAAGCTTTAGGCCCATACATACTACCCATTGTTCTGTTCTTTACTGGCCTCTTGTGGCTGAAGTTGGTATCGTTGGAGTATTGTACATAAAAAAGGAACGGGGAAAAAAAGAAAAGAAAAGACAACACAAAAGAATTGCTCACAAACCGCTGGACAATTACACCTAATATATGTCCTGTAATTTGGCCCAATCAAAGGGTCTCACAGTGTTTATGACAGCGGAGTGACGTAAGCTGTTATGACGGTGAAAGCCTCCTCACTTTCACTGTCTTTGTAAACATATATCGAATTTGAATTTGATTTTGTTTAGTGAGTGTCAGGCCAGTGTTTATAGTGCGTGTTTATGGGTAGACCACTCACCCAATAGTGAGCCCCAGCCCAGTCATTACACCGCTGTGTTGTGGTGTCACTGTGTCTACTCACTCCAATTTACTGCAACCATAAAAGTAGTCACCCGTAACTGAGCAGACAGCAGGAAATTTAATTAAAAGAACATTTAACTAAATTATTGCTTTGCACGACTGGTGTAAGTTACATTAGAAAAAATATACTTTTTATTGAGTCACAATACTTTCATCGCTTTGGTATTCATTAATTAGATTTTAATATTTTGCTTTCAGTCTGTATTTTGTTTTTTTGGTTGAATTTGAAAGAAGAATGACCTTTTTACGACATCTTCAGAAACCTTCACTATCTGCCAAAAGTATCAAATGTTTTTTCCTTATTTCCATGATTATTTCCATTGTAGATTTTCACCAAAAGCACCAAAACATGAATGAACACAGATGGAATGTGGTAAACCAAAAATGAATTCAAAATAACTCAAAACGTCTTTTAATTTAATTTTAATTTTGAATTTCCTTTTTTAGATAACCACCCTTTGCTTTGATCACTGCTTTGCACTTTTGGCATTTTTTGACCGTGACATGGCATAGCTGTGAAGTGAAAAATAGTTTGGAGAAGACCAGGAGTTTGCCATGTTATGTAACAAAGTTTGATATTTTTTATATTTTCAAATGCTCAAAGTAGCCACCCTTTGCTTTATTGATAATTCCATATATCTACACCATATTTTTGATTTGACGTCTGTAAGTACCTAAAATGCAATAATAAAGTAGTAAACATAAAAATATAAAAACATTGAATGGAGGATGTGTCCAAACTTTTGGCTGGTCGTGCATCTAAAGTTATTCTATGTTTTATTCATGGATTTCTAACTAATCTTATTTATTTAAGAGGCAAGTTTTGTTGCTTATTAAGAGGAAGGAAACTCATTTATGTGACACATTTGACCTTTTCACTGTTTTGATGAGTAAAATGTTTGTGTTTTATATTAACATTGCACAAGAAGTGGTTTGACAAAGACTTTTAGTATCACAGCCATGATTTAGCCTTTTTTTTTTTTATTGAGCTGTATTGAATCAATTTGAAATATATCGTTTTGAATCGTATCAGATCAAAAGTGCACTTTTTTGAGATATGTATCGTATCATGGCCTATGTATCGAGGTATGTATCGTATCGGCAACTTCTGAATTACACCCAGCCCTATTGAGAATATTAAAGGATTTGAACATTTGTGTTTCTTGCACTGCTCCTTGTTGTGTATCTAAAGTTGTTTTATGTTTTATTCAGGGATTTCCAAGTAATGTGTGGTGTCCCGCAAGGGTCAATCCTGGGGCCACTTCTTTTCTTGATTTCCATTTTTCCAGTTGGTCAAATTGTGAAATGTTTCATGGTCAAATTTGTCAAATTGTGAAATGTTTGTATTGTTCTTTAAAAGAAACAGAAATGGACAGACTAAAACCTCTTCTGCAGTGCTTCTTTTGTATCGAAAATGGGCTTTCTGAAAACGTCTTGCAACTTAATGATGAAAAAACAGAAACTCTTATTCTGGCACTAGATGAAAAAATTCCTCTAATTAAGGATCACTTCGGCTCACTGAGCACCTCAGTCCAGTGCAGCGTTAGAAATCTAGGAGTGTTGTTGTCTTTGGAGGGGCACTGCAGCCAAGTGGTTAAAAAAAGTTTTTATCAGCTACAGAACATCACTAAACTTATACCAGTTTTATCAAATGCTGATCTTAAAATGATTGTTCACTCTTTTATTTCATCCCATTTAGATTTTTGTAATTCTCTTTTTAATAGTTTTAATGCTTCTACACTTAAGTGGCTGCAACTTGTACAAAATGCAGCTGTGAAGTTTTTAACAGAAGTGAACAGACGAACACACATTACACCAGTTTTATCTTCACTGCACTGGCTTCCTGTTAAGTTCTGTGTTGATTTTAAAATCTTGGTTTTAACTTACAGAGTTTCAGATGGACAAGCAGCCCAGTACATCAGTGACTTACTGAACCCCTACTCCTCAGGCCGCACTCTCCAGTCCTCTGGTCAGGGCCTCTCGATGATCCCAAAGTCCCGATTTAAAACTCGGGGTGACGTGAGCTTTCAGGCTGTGGCTCCCAAATTATGGAATGCCCTGCCCCTAACCCTATGTGAGACAGACTCTATAGACTCTTTTAAAAAGCAGCTCAAGACAGGTTTTTAGTTGACTGTGTCTGTAATTCTGCTATTGTTGTTTGTGTTGTTTATTGCTCCTTAAAGCACTTTTCATCTACTTACTTACTTACTTACTTTATCTTATATATTTAAAAGATGAGTTCCCCACCCCGCAGGTCAAAACGGTTCCACTTTGTGACTTCATTGGGTGGTATTCCACAAAGTGCACCTGTTGACCTTTAAGCAAGCAGCTATTGTTTTTACCCAAATTGTATTCAGTCACGTCCCACAGCGTGTCATGATGTTTATTTCCTTCCATTATGAAAAATCCTCAAGGTCTTTTCATCACGAGATTGCGCACGTGTCTTTTTGAGCCCATCCCAAACATTGTAATTGAAGAAAGGCCTGCGCCAATGATGTGGAAAAACAAATCTCCAGTTGCTCTCTTTCACAATTTGAGTGACTGATCGACGGCATTGTCATGTGGAAACGTTGACGGAATATTCAAGAAGTCAACAGACCTATTTCTCAAGGACCATGATGTTAAATAATACCACACAGTCATTATCCAATCAGGGTTTCTTATCCGTTTGTTCAGGTCCAACTGGTGTCCTCTTTGTCAGGAAAATTTATGAGAATGTCTTTTACTACCTCGATTTTGGCTCTTCTCTAGGGCCACGCTTTTTACTTAGAATCGGAATCTCAGTGGGACTTTCCTGGTTCAATAAAGAGAACATTTTTCAACCTGTACTGGAGAATATTATTGTGCCTCCAGGTATTGCAGGTGTTAAAAATGCTCAGTGTCAGTAAACGGATTCGCACACGCCTTTATTTCAATAATTTCCCATTTTGTAGCCTTCTGAGCGAGACCATTTACTGAAGCAGAAAATTACGCAAATCGATCTCCAGTGCCAAATCAGAACCAAAAACGATGGCATGGGCAATATTTGCATAATGAGGTGCAAATTTTGGGATATTTTGCTCATATTTTCGTGGGTGGTGCACTGTGTTGCCTTTTTTAAAAACAAAAAATCTGCATATTCCAGTGATTATTAACAGACTGCTTCAAACACTATTCAAATCAAGACTAAAAAATAAACATAGAATGAGAGGATGTGTCCAAACTTTTGACTGGTTGTGCATCTGAAGTTGTCTTCATTGGGTGGTATTCCATTAAGGCTGCATTTACACACAGCTGGGTATGTTGAGAAACAAATATTTTCTGCCTTCAGTTTTCCAAAATAACATAGCATCGTTTTCAAAAAAGTTTTCGTTTACATGAACCCGCATAAATACGTCATCGAGCGCCGTCATAACTACGTTAAGCCTCTGGGCGGCACCTGGATTAGATTCAAACCTGTAGCATTTATTTCATTACAGTTGTAAGTATTACTCAAAAATACCTTGAAAAACGTGCATTAGTGAGCAGGCTCGCCTCTCCACAGATCTGTTAAAGATGTAGCAAAATTGCAGGCCTCCGAGCCTCATTTCTCTCTGGTCATGGATATGAAACATCAGCTGTGTGCAAATACAAAAACATGAAAAGTGTTTGCGCCAGAAGAAATGCAACTGCTGCTCTGAATGCTCCACGGTCACATTTTTCGACAGTGCTTTTCCACTTTCAAGACACTCAAAGC
The DNA here is from genome assembly GCF_026225935.1 of Boleophthalmus pectinirostris. Lineage (NCBI taxonomy): Eukaryota > Metazoa > Chordata > Actinopteri > Gobiiformes > Gobiidae > Boleophthalmus > Boleophthalmus pectinirostris. Next base: position 10,385,514 of record NW_026570970.1, on the reverse strand, counting down.
ACTTTACAACAAGAAACCACTCACACAAGGTGGGTTAAGTGTCTTGCCCAAGGACACAACGACAGGGGAGCTGAAATCACACCAGCCAACCTGTGGCTCAGTGGATCTGACCGTCGTTCAACTCATGATGTTTATGAGCAAGATTCAAACTGCCAAACTTCAGATCAGTGGACAAACGCTCTACCAACTGAGCTACTGCCGCCTCATGATCATCATCAAAGCAAAAGATAAACATTGGTCGCACTTTTGGCGCATCAGCAAACGTGAAACTGTCCTTTTCCAGAATCTCCACTCTAGCCAGAGTTTTTAGAAAGATTCGTTTTCAGAGGCAAATTCGCCGTTTGCGTGTAAAAGATGGGTACAAACGAAGATAAATGTCTCTGTTTTTAAAAATACCTGTGTGCTTGTAAACAGGGCCTTAGTGCACCATTTACTGAACCAGAAAGTTAAGCAAACCAATCAACTAAACCAATCTCCAGCGACAGAAACAGAAACAGTGGCATGGTCAGTATTTGCATAATGAGGTGCAAATTTGGGGATTATCTCATATTTTAGTGTGTGGTATAATTTATATAAAATTTAATGATCTGGTTCTTACACTACTCAAATCAGGACTTAGCAATATCAAGGCTCAATTTACCTGAACTTTAAAACTGTAATCTGCCAGAAAGATGGGTGCAGTCTGAATCTTGTGCCAAGGTGTATTTTACAGTGTAACAATAATCATACTTGATTGACAGTTTTGGTTACTCATCTAAACGTCTATGAGTGATGAAAGCTTTATGTTGACAGTATTAAAGGTTTTGCACATTTGTGTTTCTTGCGCCACTCCTTCAGATATGATTTTAATATTTCGCATTTTTGTGGTCGTTGCTTTGAAAATACCAGATTTTGTGCAACATTTATAAAACATCTTTGTTGTCCTCCCAGTTACATTAAAGGGACAGTCCGGAATTTTGGACATAGGACTTAATTTCCTAGTGAGCCACAGAGTTGAAGATGTGTGGAGACACTTTTTAAAATATTCCATCCAGTCCTTGTATTTGCAGAGGTCACTGGTGCTAGGCTAGTGCATGTCAATGGCCATAGTTAGCCTGCCACTAAAAACAGTCTTACCCACTCCACAAAACACCCGAAGCAAATCTGTTATTACGCCAGACTGTCGATGTAAATGTTTGTGTCGATAGAATAAAGTCAGAAGTAAAACCAACCTTGCATTTGAAGGATTTATGTCTGAGCAGCAGTGAGTTATACTTCCGGCGGACTGATATATGAGAAAATAGTCCCTCAACATGCGACGATTCCTGCGACGTAAGGTTGGTTTTATTTCCAACATTATTCAATCAACACAGACATTTACATGGACAGTCTGGTGTGATAATAGTTTTGCTTCGGGTGTTTTGTGGAGTGGGTAAGACTGTTTTTAGTTTCAAGCTAACTTTACAAGGTTTACATTTATTCAGTGCCCATCCTCACTGCTGACAATAGAGGGCCTAAACTTTGCACTGGAAAGGGAGTTGTCATTTTTAGTGTATTTTCCAAATTTGAGTCTTTTAAGTTTGAAAATGTGAAAGACAAACACCAAAGCACGTTGAATGCCAATTAAAGCCACAGTGATGCATGATATGTCCACTTAAAACATGATCAGTGGCAAGACTAATATACTACTATCTACTATCTACTACTAACTAGTTAAATATAATTCTCAACTGGTAGGTGCAAAGGCCGATCTTATTAGACCAATTTTGTATCTCAGGGCATCATCACCAGCCAGAGATCTTTCAGCCAGTATTGTGAAAAGTTAAAGAAAAGACTTGAAATTTTGTTGTAGTAAATGTTACTCTACATGCGCTAGTCTAGCACCAGCGACCTCTGCAAATACAAGGACTGGATAGAATATTTCAAAAAGTGTCTCCACACGTCTCCAAAACTCTGGCTCACTAGGAAATGAGGTCCTATGTCCAAAATGTCTGTCCCTTTAAAGGTGCACTGTGTAACATTTCTAGTGAATGCTTCTCTCCGTGGAAATATCATCGCTCTGCCTTGAATGTCCCACAGTGTGACATTAAACACCTCTCTCTACCTTACATTTACTAAATTACAGGTGGTTTTAGAGCTCAAAATGCCTCTTCGCAGATCTGACCTGTAACTTGGTTCTGGTTTGGTCTCCATGACGATAGAAAGGTTTAATACCATACTGTGAAACATTCCAGACAAAGCAATAACTTCCACAGAAAAAACTGACGGATTCCCTCCTCCAGAAAAGTTACACAATGAACCTTTAACTTGTTGGGTCATTGATACTTTGCAGTGACATCATGCTGGGGGTGTGCTGCCTGTTTGTCTGTGGTAGAATGTTTAGCGTTTACAGTGGCGACACAGTGGCCACAGTAGCAATAACTACCAGAACATTTTAAAAACTCAAGACAAAATACAAAATGGATCTAATAAACTTTATGGACTAATTTGGGTGCCCTGTATATATTTTTTTGTTTTTACACCTGTCCCTGACAGTTATAATAATTATTCTTACTTGAGTAGTAGTTTCTCCAAATACATTTTACTCTTACTTGGACTATACGCTGGTGCAAAGAGTCAGAACTAAACTCGGGGAGTGACTGAAAGGTTTTCATTTTTCATTTTGCCCAATCTTCTCTCTAATTTTCCTCCTGTGAGCTACTTTCTGTAAAATGAAACTGCCAAAGAGCTACTAATTTTAGCGGTAGCCAGAAATTTTGTAAATATAAGAGCCACGGTAAGATGAAGATGAGGTACAGTTAGACGTCTATAAAACATAACCCATTATCCAGTTATCAGTGCAAAAATCAGGCGTCATTAGAGTTAAATTAGGCGTTTAACTCTTGGTTTATCTTTTAAAACTCTTGATTTTGAACTTCAAATAAACTGTTTGAAATTAATTGTGTGTATAGTGAGTGTGTTGTATGTATAGTGAGTGTGCTGGTGTTGTGTATTTTTGTGTGATTGTTGTTGTACTTTTCTTTGTCCTGTAGATGATTTTACATCAACCTGCCGAGGGACTGAAGATGGAAATTAGCCACGTTGGCTCTAATCATCTTTTTAATGTTCTTTAATATGTGCGGTCCCTTTACAAATAAACAAAATAAAATAAAATAAACAGTCAAAATTATACATTTACAAAGGAAATAGGCATTTAATCAATCAAATTTGAGTTATTTAGAGCAATACGTGTGATTCAGAAATCCTTTGGCGAGCTATTTGGAAGGGAGTGGAAAGCTACTGGTTGGAGACCCCTGCTCTAATTTAATGTCTCTCTTTTTAATTTAATGATGATTATTTATGTTTTGATCCATTTGTAATGTGATTTTAGTGTATTTCTTATTGTGTAAAGCACTTTGAATGACTTTGTGTACAAATTGTGCTATACAAATAAACTTGCCTTGCGTAATTTCTTGGGTTACTACTTTGTACTTCTACTTGAGCAATATTATTTTAAAGTAACATTGCATTAAGTACAATTTCTGATTACTATACTTGTTTACTGGTGGTGTTTTCAAAATGTCCTGCACTGTAAATCTCCCATAGCTCGCTGCATTGTTGCGTAAGTGTCCGTATAGTGCCGTTTAAGAGGGTGTTCACATGAGTATGCCGGACGCCTTTACCACCGCGCGTGCACACTGTCACATGTCATAGCGAGGTGCCTGTCCACTCATTTGCGGCCGCAGTGTCTTTGGGAATCCTCAGCGGACGCATTCTCAAAGCGTCCGGTACAAAAGAGTGTCCGTTCCTGTCCTCGGCACCGGACGTACAAAACAGCCCAATAAAAGCCACTTCCTCGCCTGGGGTGGTAAATCTCGGGCCGTCCGGGGAGCTTTATGTTGTTTGTGCGACAATCTGCCACCAACTTCAAAGAGGGAGCGAGGGAGGGGCGCGGGACAGGGGACTCGGCAGGGGGGTTGGGTGTCACCTTTACTCTTTATCTGCGCTGTCCATGTACGGGTCTTCTGCCGCTCAAGTTGACACAGGAAAACGTCGGACACAGGTGGAGGTGAGATGATTCTAAATTTAGTGAAATAATTTGCTGATAGTTTTTACCAAAGCAGTTTTGCAAAGGATAGAAAGCTTTTTTTTTAGAAGTATAATCATGAAACGAAAATGAAAGCATGTTTTGTTTTGCTTGTTTTTTCAGTTTTTAGTGCAGAGAAGGCAAAACATACTGTGAGTGAGCTTGCATCTCCACAAACCTGGCTCTTAATTGGCCTCTTGCTTTTTTCAATGGAGTTGAAAATTGAATGGAATTGTCTATAATCTTCCACATTATGAAATAAAGCTTATTTATCTTCATGAAGAATGTTCCAATATGTATGGTGAACTAAGGTGAATATTACTTTCTAGAGATGTAACAATAACTGAAATATCATGATATCGTATCGTCAAAGTTCTCACAATAATATCGTGGACCATCACAATATATCGAATTACAAGTCTGTTTATTTAAATTAAGAGTTATGGTGCAGCAATAGCTAGAAAAGACAGAGGGAACTACATAGACCATGATCCTTTGCTCCATTTCAGTGTAGACTACATGAAGAAATAACAGTTCTAAGCACTTTTAAGTCGCATATTAACAGTTTTGTTTGTTTGCCTCCACAAAATATCGCAATAAATATCATACCGTGAGATATATATTGTGAAAATATCGTACCGAGAGATTTGGATATTGTTACATTCCTAATCGTGAGACTCCCAACCATATCATGAGATTTCCCACGATATCGCAATAAATATCGTACTGTGAGGTTCATACCGTGACGATATCGTATCGTGAGACTTGGATATCGTTACACCCCTAATAAATTCCGACTTGAAATTTTGTAGAAGTGGACTACCTGTTACCAGCGTAGAGTCTGCACTTCCAGTCAAAAGTTTGAACAAGCCATTTAATTGTGTTTTTCTTCTTTCTGCATTTTATATACATTCACAAGACAGCAAGATGTATGGAAATATAAGAAAGAAAATAAGTGAAATAACTCAAATCATCAAAGTAGCCACACTTTTTTTTTCTCTTTACTACATAATTCCATATATCTTGCTTCATATATTTGATGTCTTCTGTGTGTATCTAAAATGTAGAAAGTAGCAAAAATGAAGAAAACTGAATGAGATGGTGTCTCCAAACTTTTGACTGATAGTGTAATTTCTAAAATAACTAAGTGTTAACATAATAAAGTCTAATGCAAACATGTCAAACTCAGGCCCAGGGGCCAAAATTGTCCCGTGATATAATTATACTTGGCCCGCGAGATCAAATAAAACATGTATTAGAGCTGCCCGCCGGCTACATATAGGCTATAGAGACATTATTTAATTAAAATGTTGTTATTATTTTATATTATGCTTGTTCTGGATTCAATTCAATTTCAGCAAAAGTATTATTAAACATTTATTTTAATAAGAAAAGGTTTAACATTACTTATCACGAAAGAAAAGAAAAGGTGCAGATGTTGTTGAAATTTTTAAATAAATATTTAGTTTGGTCCATGACTTAGTTCCAGTTTTTAATTTTGTTCCTCTGTGAATTTGAGTTTGACACCCCTGGTCTAATGCATCAGTCTTTCATTTGTATTTGAGTCAATCTTGGACTCAGATTGTACAAATATTGCATTAAACTCTGTACCACCTTCTGTTTGTTCTACTATGACTTATCTCAAAATAAATATTAATAATAAAACAAATAAAGATTCATATGTTAGTGTCCCAAATATGACTCCATGGAATTTTGTTTTAGTATAGTATCTTGATTAAAATCCATACGGGCTTCTGGGTACCATGATGAGATCTTATATAAGTAGTATAGAAAAAAAGAAAGAAAGAAAGCAAGAAAGAAAGCAAGAAATCAAAAAAGAAAGCAAGCAAGAAAGAAAGAAAGCAAGCAAGAATGCAAGAAAGCAAAAAAGAAAAAGAAAGCAAAAAAGCAAGAAAGAAAGCAAAAAAGAAAGAAAGAAAAAAGGAAAACCAAACTGAGTACATGTTTGGTAAGAAAAAACAAGAAACGTAAAAAAAGTCTTAATTTGATTTCAAACCAATATCCGGAACTTTACACATTGTCATTATTTAAATATAGTCATATATTTGTGTACTTATTTACTGATTAGTTAATAGGTACAGTGCACATTTACCACCATGAATAAGTGACCAGAATTAGTGTGTGGAAAGTCCCTGGGGAGAAGTTCAAGTCTGCCTCAAACAATCCATTACAGTACAACCATAATAAGCAGTAAGAGTGAGTAAATACAAAAATACATGGACGTATGAGTCGTTTAAACAGGCTTCCTTGGAGTTCCACCGGTTAAAACCCCCTTCAAAGCTTCTGAACATGAGTATTTCTTGTAGACACACTCACGGCGCGCTCACTTTCCTTTTGAAGTCGGGGCCCACTCCTTATGACTCGCCTCGGATATGACTTTCTCCGGGACTTTCCTCCTCCCCCCCATTCCAGACCGTAGCTGCATCACGGACTTCTGGTTGCTTTGATGGTTACGTCGATGTACCGCAGACAGCGCTGTCAGCTCCAGTAGCGTTCGCCCCACATCCCTGTGACTCACGGCCGGGGCTTCCTCTACAAGTCCCGGCCGACCACCAGTCGCGAATGATGGTTGTCTGATCCCGGGTGACATAGCGCTGTGCAAGTGTGCGGAATAACGGAATCATGAGTTGTACGGTTACAGCTGTAGACCGTGGTTTTTTTTACGTGGGAAAGAAAACAAACTTCACTAGATTTGTCACTTCTGATCCTGATTTTAACTCTTAATGGAGGCTGTGGGTTTTAAAAGGTTAATTAAAAACGTATTTGTCAAGTTTGGAGAGTACAGCTAAGGATTTTGTCAACAGAATCCAGCAAAAGACAAAAAAGTTTCATCATAATCAGTTTGAGAAGTTTGTTAAATTGTTGTATATTGCTAAACTCATTACTTTATTATAATATTTTTGTTACACACATTAGTAACGCCAACAACTACTGCCAACAAACTTGAAATACATCTGGTGATTCTTATTTTAAAAACGAATTAAGGTAAAATAAGCAAAATCCCAAATTTTGCCCAAACCACAAAAGTCTTCCTGTGATTCCAAAAATACATTTACACTTCATTTCCCCCAATAAACTTCTGGAGAAATACTAATATTAACAGTTGAAAGACCTAATGGAGGCTCATGCTAACCTGCGAAGTGAGACTTTTAAAAATATTTAGTTTATATCGTTTATATCAGTTTATATTGTTTTAGACACGTTTACACAAAATTGTGAATTACACTGTGTAACCAGTCTTATCTGTCTCTATCCATCTTTCAGTAGCAGTAGAAGTAGTAGTACTAGTAGTAGTAGTAGTAGAAGTAGGAGTAGTAGTAGTAGTAGTAGTAGTAGTAGTAGTAGTAGTAGTAGTAGTAGTAGTAGTAGTAGTAGTAGTAGTAGTAGTAGTAGTAGTAGTAGTGGTAGTAGAAGTAGGAGTAGTAGTAGAAGTAGTAGAAGTAGCAGTAATAGTGATAGTAGTAGTAGTAGTAGTAGTAGTAGTAGTAGTAGTAGTAGTAGTAGTAGTAGTAGTAGTAGTAGTAGTAGTAGTAGTAGTAGTAGTAGTAGTAGTAGTAGTAGTAGTAGTAGTAGTAGTAGTAGTAGTAGTAGTAGTAGTAGTAGTAGTAGTAGTAGTAGTAGTAGTAGTAGTAGTAGTAGTAGTAGTAGTAGTAGTAGTAGTAGTAGTAGTAGTAGAAGTAGTAGTAGTAATGGTTGCAGCAGTAGTAGTAGTAGCAGTAGTAGTAGTAGCAGCAGTAGTAGTAGTAGTAGTAGTAGTAGTAGTAGTAGTAGCAGTAGTAGTAGTAGTGGTGGTGGTGGGAGTTGAAATGATAGTAGTAGTAGTAGTAGTACTAGTAGTAATAATAGCAGTAGTAGTAGCAGCATAGTTGCAGTAGTGGTAGTAGTAGTAATAGTAGTAGTAGTAGTAGAAGTAGTAGTAGTAGTAGTAGTAGTAGTGGGAGTTGAAGTAGTGGTTGCTATCACTTGTAGTTGTAGATTCCTCTTGACAAAAAGTACCAAAGTACCATCGTCCATCATAAATTACTTCCAAGTACTTCATAACTTCATTTCTCAGCTGATAATTTTGTTGCCAGATTTGAAATTCCCTTTAAATAATCATGTCAAAAGTTTAAACTTTAACACATATACATTTTACACATATATAAAGTATGTATAAAATAAAAATCCGCTGTACCTTTTTCTGCCACTAGGAGGAACCGCTGTCCTGCTTTTGGCCCCGCTCCCCTCAGATGCCCTGCACGTAGCTTCAGGGATCCTCAACTTCAAGGTAACCACAATTTACACTTTGTCCATTGAAATAATACACACTCTGACATGTTTTGCCCTTGTTCCGGCTCAAATTGCGTTCCAGGATTGACATTTCACAAACTTGGTGCGCACAAATAGACTGGAGACTAAAACTGGTGTGAAGGTTCTTGGAAATGATGAGAAGAAATTTAACAAATATGAAAATCCGTCTTGTTCCAACAATAAACGGTAACAAGGCAAGATTATTTATTGAGGTTTGGCTGATATAAACGCAGTCAGTGAAATTGCCGAATTAAAATATTTTCGATGCGTTGCTATCTTTCACGTCCTAAACAGTTACAGATTTAGCAAAACAAGTCAATGAGTCCTTTTATATTTTTAGATATTTTCCATATGCAGGTTTTTTCTGGTACTTCAAACATGGTTTTGTCAGCGAGGAGTGGGGTGTTCTGGATAAATAAACTCTCAAATCAATGACCGTATTTTCTGACATAATTAAACAAATGACTTTTACTGTGAACAAAACATAGACAAAATGCATGTTTGTGTTTTATTTTTTTAAAGGTACAGTATGTAACTTTCTGGAGGTGGCATATGACCTCATGATTATCCAACATAACCATGGAAATGAGCAGTAGGAGAGCCAAGAGTCAGGTTTGTGGAGAGGCAAGCCAGCTTAGAGGAATAAATTAAGGTTTTCAGTGCAATAAACAAAACCAAAATGAAAAAAAAGTCATGATTTTATTTGGTAATTTTTGGCTCAAATTACATACTGTGGCTTTACAGTGTTGTAGGTAGCCATGGAGATGCTTGCCTGAAATGTTCCACAGTAGGAATGACTTAAGTTTTTCAGTACAATAAACAAACCAAAAAAAAAAACAAACCAAAAAAAACCTCATGATTTTATTTGTTCATTTTTGGCTCAGGTTACATATTGTGGCTTTAAAGTGTTCTAGGTAACCATAGAGATGCTTGCATGAAATGTTCCACAGTAGGAATGACTTAGAGCAGACATGTCAAACTCAGGCCCAGGGGCCAAATTTGGCCTGCGATATAATTATATTTGGCCTGCGAGATAATATCAAATATATATTAAAGCTGACCGCAGACTACAGATGGGCTATAGAGACAATATTTATTTAAAATGTTGTTATTATTTTATATTTTGCTTGTTCTGGATTCAATGTTTAAGCAAAACTATTATTAAACATTTATTTTAATAAAAAAAAGTTTTAACATTACATATCTCGAAAGAAGAGAGAAAGTACAGATGTTGTTGAAATTTTTCAATGAATATTTAGTTTGACCCACGACTTAGTCCCAGTTTTTAATTTTGGCCTCTGTGAATTTGAGTTTGACATCCCTGACTTAGAGGAATGACAAGTTTTTCAGTATAATAAACAAAACAAAAATCAAAAAAGTCATGATTTTATTTGTTCATTTTTGGCTCAGGTTACATATTGTGGCTTTAAAGTGTTTTAGGTAACCATAGAGATGCTTGCCTGAAATGTTCCACGGTAGGAATGACTTAGAGCAGACATGTCAAACTCAGGCCCGGGGGGCAAATGTGGCCCACAATATAATTATATTTGGCCCACAAGATCATATCAAATATGTATTAAAGCTGGGCCACCGGTTACAGATAGGCTATAGAGATATAATTTTTTTAAATTTTGTTATTTTTTTATATATTACGCTTGTTCTGGATTCAGTGTTTAAGCAAAAATATTATTAAACATTTATTTAAATAAGAAAAGGTTTAACATATCTGGAATGACTTAAGTTTTTTAGTACAATAAAACAAAACCAAAATAAAAAAACTCATGATTTTATTTGTTCATTTTTGGCTCAAGTTACACACTGTGGCTTTAAAGTGTTGTAGGTAACCATAGAGATGCTTGCCTGAAATGCTCCACAGTATAGTATTAAATGTATCTAACACTGCTCAACATCACTCTGACCTTTAACTTAGCCTGACGCTTCTACAGAAATAGATCAGTTTAAAGCTGTATTGAAAAAAAATATTTCAGGCAAAGCAAACAAAATCAAAAGATGATTAAGTTTAACAGATACTCAAAAACAAAATAATCTCAGAACAGGTTTAGAGCCAGAGCCCTGCCTCTTCACAGATGTGAGTAAGAGACTGTGGATTTAGAGTTGTTGCCACGTAGCATCGGGGTTTACACATTTTTACTCTGTTTGTCTGGGTGGATTTCCTCTAATTGCCCGAGCTTATGTATCATCCCAAAACCTGAGCAGTAACATAATCATCCAATGGGCGCAAACCAAAATAACGTTTACTAAATACTTTGGATGATTTAGTGCGGGGGCGTCCAAACTTTTCACTGAGGGGCACAGATCTAATTGGGATGTCACAATAACCGAAATATCGTGATATCGTATCGTCAAAGTTCTCACAATAATATCGTGGACCACCACAATATATCAAATTACAAGTTTCTTTGCTTAAATTAAGAGTTATGGTGCAGCAATAGCTAAAAAAAAGACAGAGGGAACTACATAGACCAGGGGTGTCAAACTCATTTTGGTCTGGGGGTCGTATCCAACCGACTTTGATCCCAAAGGGGCCGGATCAGAAAACTCATGTCACATATTTTATATATTGTGCAGAGAAACACAAATCTATTATCTTTTTAAATTGATGAACTCTTTCTTTTACAAAATATTATAATATTATGAACAACCTGAAACTTTAAGAAAAATACAATTTCATCACAATGTTTTAACATGAACTTGTTTAACATTAACTTGTATAAATAGGAATAAGTAAATTTTTGTTGTAAAATCCTGCACTTGGCTCCACGTTTCTCATGTTGGACATTTTTCTGATGAGGGTGTCACGGTCAACAGTCAAAACAATCGTCCTGTAAAAGCGTTTGGAAAGAGACAAGTCTTCATTTGTGCTGCTCTGGTGGGAGGGGCCACGTACAGAGACGCTGCTGTGATAAACACCACAGAATATTAACAAGATTTTAATAGAAAATATCATTAAAATATTTTAGTAGAAAATCAGCCGAGGGCCACATTAAAGATCTTAGAGGGCCGGATCTGGCCTACGGGCCGCATGTTTGACACCTGTGGCATAGACCATGATCCTTTGCTCCATTTCAATGTAGACTACATGAAGAAATAACAGTTATAAGCACTTTTAAGTCTTCGTTCTTTGGATTAAGTTTTCTCAAGGCATTTTAAGAGGAAAAAGTGATATATTCACAGTTTTGTTTGTAAGCCTCCACAAAATATTACAATAAATATCATACAGAGAGATTTGGATATTGTTACATTCCTAATAGTGAGCCTCCCCACCATATCGTGAGCTTTTCCACGATATCGCAATAAATATCATACTGTGAGGTTCATACTGTAATGATATTGTACCGTGAGACTTGGATATCGTTACAACCCTAATATCTAAACTTATTGAAAGCAGAGCCACAAATTGTTCAATACAGTGAGTCAGTCTAATTGGTGCTTTGAACTTTTACAGCTCTTACTGAGCCACTGTATCTTTAATTTAGCTTGGGACTTTTATTTTAGGTCTGTATCAAAACGCAATGTGATCTCATTGGGTTTATATTGGTAGAATTACTCAAATTTGCATCAATGTGCCTATTAAAGACAGTGGATATTTGCTATTTTTTTTATTTTTTTATGTTATTTATTGACTTGCTTGTTTATTTATTTTATGCTTTATTTATTTATTTTGTTAGTTTATATTGTGCAGCATTTTGGAGACTTTGTGGTGGTAAAATGTGCTATACAAATAAAGTTGGATTGGACTGGATGATCATTTGGGCCAGTAGACTCTATTCACAGTTATGTCACAAACCAGGAAGATGTTGGGAAAGATGGGATTATAACTTCTGGTGTAGTTACTGACACTGGACTCGCCTAATATGGATCTATTAAAACTGACTGTGATAAAACCCACTGAAGTATCATCAGTGGTAAAATGAAGACTGCATATGTATGTGCTCTTAGTCAGTGGTGAAATTACGAAAACTGAGGTTTGATTGTAATTGTGGATTAGCCGAACATAACAAATACAATGACATGTAGATGAAGAAAACTGGGCCTGGGAAGTCGTAATCGCATCTTTCCAAACGTCTTCCTGGTGTTGCGACGTAAACGTGAGGAGTGCTTATTCTGCAGCACGTGTGAGCAACAAAAATTACTCAGAGGCCACTTTTGGTCCACGTGCCATAGTTTGGACACCCAGCCTGCATTAGAGGCATTACATGATTTTACAAATATTTAAACTTTTGCATTAAATTTTGTATAAAGTCTGTATAAAGAAGTGGACTGAGAGAGTTTAGACTTTAGTTAAATATAGACAATCAAGGGTAGTAATCGAGCCGAGTTCATGTATCATAGCAACCAAAGAGCCAATCAGGAGTGAGGTTGGTGAAGGAACTCTCCTCTGTTGGTCTGTCATTAATGTTCATATCTTGATTTATGGACACAGTAGCCAAATAAAAACAGCAGGATCAAGTAAAGTGGGTTAAAACGAACATTTTAAGGTCAGAACGATGAGATTGATGGTGGTGGTTACAGAGCGAGGGGCGAAGGATTTTCAACGGAAAGTCGGTGGAGCCGAATCTCACTCGTGTTTACTTCCTCTTTCAAAGGTAGTGGCTAACTGGCTTGCTATGTCCATTTACAGTGTTTTTTTTTTTTCTTTTTAGATTTTCATCAAAATTAGATACAGTGTCTATATTTTAAAGTCTCACTGCGAAGAGAAGTAAATTGCAAAAAAATAAAAAAATAAAAATAAAATAATAAAAAAAAAAAAATAAAAATTATTATTATTATTATTATTATTATTATTATTATTATTAATAATAATAATAATAATAATAATAATAATAATAATAATAATAATACAATAATAAATTATTGTAGTGGTTATTGTCATTAATAATATTTTTATATTATTATTATTATTGTTATTATATATATGTTAGTAATACTAATACTACTACTACTACTACTAATAATACATTATTGTTGTGGTTATTGTCATTAATAATAATATGTTTATATATTATTATTATTATTATTATATATATGCTAGTAATACTACTACTACTACTACTACTACTACTAATAATAATAATAATACATTATGCTTTGTAATAAATGAAATGAAATGATGATGATGAAAATAATAGGCACAGTTTTTGTTGTTTTGTATTTGTTGCTGGTGTTGCTCTATGTTTTTGTGTTTTGTTTTTATGTCGATTATTGTATTTTGTTAAATTGTTCTGTTGTCTTAATAAAAAAAAAAAAAAAAAAGTTGCACTGCGTAACTTTCTGGTAGAGGGCTTGTCCGTCTGGAATGTTCCACAGTTACAACATAAACTTGGAGAGCCCTTCCCAGAAAAATGACACATCTTTAACGTGTTAGTTATATAATTTGTTGTATGGAAAAAAAACAGCGTACAAGATCGGTATTTCAAACAGTCCACCTGAAGTTAAAAAGACCACATTCTTTCACCCGTGACACGGCTATTTTGCTGTTTGCGCCACTAACAGCCCGCAGTGTGTTTATAACGAAGGTTCGCCTGGAATGCTAGCAGACCATCTTCCACATTTATCCCCATAACTTTTGACGGAAAACCTAAATAACCTCATTAAGAGCCATGAAGTGGTTGCATGTTCGAAATGGGCCCTCATATCATTCCTTACACTCTTGAACACCATAAATGGATGTAGTTGTCTAATTTGGGGTCTGGTTTGATTGCACTGAATATTTCTGAGCCAAATTGAAGTCACGCAAGGGACATTTCTTTAGCAGGAATTTGAATGTTGGTGCATACTGCAAAGGTGTAATGATGTTTAACATTTTAGGTTTTTGGACAATTTTGTTTTTGTTTTTCCTTACGCCTTGTATATAGCTGAGACATATTTGTATTACAGTTATACAGTATAGTTTTGATAACCGTCTGACCTCACAGTGTTAGAATTCGTTCGCTCGACTGTAGGCAGGTGCTTTTTTCATTTAACCAATCGCTGCTATTTGGTCGTGACGTATGTAACACGCTGCTAACTGTTATATTAAGCTTTTCCCAAATCCTGTAGGAAGAAGGACAATAACGTCTTTCCCCTTGATAAAATTCACCAAACGTTCTCTTTGTTCTGGCTTTAAATCCTCGGTCTCGGGAATCGTTGACAACACTGAATATATGGCTCTTCGCTGATTGGCTGGTGCCCGAACTCACAAATTCGGGATTCTTGCAAACTGTCTAGTGTATTTGGATTCCTGACCTAGTTGCTGGAGAGAAATTAACTTGAGTGGAGGCACTAGGTGGCGCCAGCTTGGCTACTGGAGAGGAGCCTAAATATGCAAATTGAAACCGGTCAAAAGTTTTAGAACACCCTAATTTTTCCAGGTATTTATTGCAATTCAAGTCGTGCAAGTCCAATGAAGAGCTTGAAATGGTACAAAGGTAAGAACTGAACAGCCAGAGGTTAAAAAAAAAAAGATAAAAGATACAAGTCCAAGCTCTGCCAAAACTACCTCAGAAAAAAAAAGAACAAGACAGTAAACTTGAAAACATGGAGTGTCCAGCTCAGTCTCCAGACTTAAACTCCTTCGAGCTGGTTTTGGATGAACTGGACAGAAGAGTGAAAGTCAAACCTACAAGTGCCACACATTTATGGGAACTTCTGCAACAGACTTGGGAAGAACTTTCTGAAGAATATTTGATTTCTTTTGTAAAAAGAACGAGCCATGAGTGTGTTCAGCTGTTATATCTGTCAAAGGTGGACACTTTCATGAATCAAAAGCTTAGAATACGTTTTGGTCAACAGTAAACAGTAAAAAACTCGAAAAAGTGTGGTGTTCTAAAACCTTTGACATAAAACAAATCACAGCTCTAGATATGTTTTTGATGGGAAATTATAGCACAGAAAGACAGTTCAGGATACGTTTAGGAACTTTTGATAAGTAAATAAAAAATACAGTGGGCATAGTTACACAGCAAGTAAAAATAAGATTGTGTCCCAGTCTAAAGCAGAACTAAACAGATGTAAACAAATTACTAAGAAAAACGATGTAAGCACACTTCCGTCAGAAAGCGTGGTTACATACATGTTGGGCATTTGATTTTGTGTCTGTACTTGCTAAAAACTGCATTACTCACCAGTTATTTGCTCACTACAGCACAAACATGTATGGAAGCTGCGGTAAGTTTCATTTCCACTATAAAGATCCTACATTACACAAAATAGTTATGTGTTAGAATGTTTTTGCATCCTCAAAAGTTTAAATAATCCTTTATTATTAGTCTGTCTAGCCTTTTGGCAGTCTGTTCAACCTTGTGATGTCATGTAGTCGTAATTTTTAAGTTAACAGCTTCATTTTTTCCCATTGGTTCAGTAGAGATCGGCAGTTCCAGGTCTCAAATCAAATCTTCCAAATGATTCTAGTGAAGGCGTATGGAGTTTAAAAACACAGTGGAGCACTTCCTGTATTACCGCATGACATCACAACATGGATTTTTCTGTTTGGGAGAATAACTCTAGTCTGAAAATATGCAAGATTTGTGTGTTAAACATGCGCGAATGAAACAAAACGCAACACCACGTCTGTTTTTCATGAGGAAACAAGATCGTAGCACAGATCAGAAAATAGCGTAATATGGGCCCTTTAACGCAGCTGACCAAAACCAAAACAAAAGACCATGTGTAGATTATCATCGCTGGTGATCTAAAATGAGCAAATAAAAGTCCCAACATGTCTAATATTCGCCCGTCTGGTTTTTTTTACCCTCTGCAGTGAAGGCCTCTTTTAGTCTGCATTGTGAAAACCTGGTTTTAAAGACGGGGTATTATGCAAAATCGACTTTTTGGATCTTTCTAATATGTTGTGTCATAGTCTTTGTTCCCCCACCAATAACATGCCAACATTAGTATTTTTTGCAATATTATTTTGGTAACACTTAATAATAACTACACCTTATTTAGCCTTAATAAAGCATGAATAAAGACTTAATTAATAATGATTCACGCTTAGTAACTACTTAATTACTACCTGAATTAGCACTTAACTTGCACTTAATTCACCTGTACTGTAAATAGTAACTCAGTACTTCTTAATTACTCATGAACTAACCATTTGCATGTTTACAAATGCATATTTAAGTACACATTTGAGCATTTATTAATGATTAGTAAGTTATGAGAGAATGATTTACTAATAATGAAGTGCAATGATAATTCAGGCAGCTGTTATCTGTTAGTTAAGTCTTTCTGAGAGCTTTTCTAAAGTGAAGACTAATTATTCTTTATTAAACATTTGTTAAGGTTGGTCAAATTCCAGAGAAACAATAACGCATTACTAGTAAATCATTCCCTCACGGCTTACTAATCATTAATAAATACTCAAATTTGTACTTAAATATACATTTACAAATGCACACACAAATGGTTAGTTCATGAGTAATTAAGTAAGAAATACTTATGAGTTTCTATTTACAGCACAGGTGAATTAAGTGCAAGTTAAGTGCTAATTCAGGTAGTAATTAAGTATTTACTAAGCGTGACTCATTATTAATTAAGTCTTTGTTCATGCTTTATTAAGGCTAAATAAGGTGTAGTTATTATAAAGTGTTACCATTATTTCTTTTGGACACTTTGCCACGCTTACATTTTTGTTCCACGTCCGGTTTCTTTTTAACATCTTTTTCTAGTTACTGTGCCACCCCCGAAACCCAAGAAGTTTTAGGTGCCATCCATGCATGTTTCAGTAATTTAGTGATCTTTACTGGGCCTTATTCGAACTCTCCTTACTGTAAGCTGTAAGATTCGGTCCAAGACTCCGCCCAAAAGCCTACGTCATCCATGTTCCCGCACGAAAATTCTCCATAAATATTAAAAAAAAAGCATGATACAAAACACACAACGCTGTTTATGTTGTGATAGCGCTCTGAAGGGGGAGTGACTTAGCTTGGAGAGACATTGTTTTCGTGGAATATAGCACTCTCAAAACAACAAAAGTCAACCCGGTGATCTAAATATGTCAGCAGTTCATAAAAATAGAAATAAAACACCCCCTCTTTAACTTGTACCAGACCAGTAATCCGGTTTTTGTCGTGCATGTAAACATAGTAACTGTTGCGAGCGCGAAACATGAAAGTTGATTTTGCATGTCTCCCTTAAGTGTAATTTAAGTGTAGGGTTTGCGCGGACAATAGCGTGAATAGTTGCCGTACGTTGGCGCATGTTGGCTGTCAGTCGTGATTGTCTCGTGTAAAAGGTGTAGAGCTGTTAATAGAATCGGAGTGACACATTTGGCCCTAGGCTCCGTGTAAACAACTTATCACTGTAATAATTGCTGCACCGCCGTGGCTTTATAGACTCAACCCGCTGCCGTGAGACTGAAGCGCTTGAAGAACTTTACACGACTGGCTTAAAGGTGCATTGCGTAACTTTTCTGATGAAGGTCTGTCAAATTCTTTGCTCTGTGGAGATGTTATTGCTTTGCCTGACATGTGATAAGTGTGATATTAAACTTTTCTATCTTCATGGAGACCGAACCAAGCCAAGTTAGTCAGATCTGTGGAAAGGCAACCCTGTTCAACGTGACAAAGCCTGTTTTTCTAGATATTTTTGAGCTATAAAACCAGTTGTAATTTAATTTAATTTTAAAGTAGAGCTGTTTAAAGTCATACTATGGAACCTTCCAGGCAAAAAGCTGACATATCCATAGAAACAAGCAACCAAAACGTTACGTAGTGCACCTTTAAACTTTTCTTTCATCATGGAGAGCAAACCAGGTCAGATTTGTGGAAAGGCAACTCCACTCAGTCAGAATTGCTGCTTTTTTTTTTTTTTTTTTTTTTTGAGTATTTTTGAGTTGTAAAGCCACCTGCAATTGAATACACGTAAAGTAGATCTGTTTAAAGTCGTATTGTGGAACATGTCTGTCAGAGCAGTTACATGTCCATAGAAACAAGCAGGTGAGGGACCCTCAACCAAAACGTTAAATACTACACCTTCAACAAAAGAAGAAATTCAGTTTGTCAACTGGACAAATGTTTATTTTGTTGCTTCGTCAGTTCTGGTCAGACGCTGGTGGACACTGCCTGAAGGGAGGAGATAACTACACTGAAACTACTCTGAAACTAAGGGTTTCCATGAGAACTCTTGCAGGTAAAAACGACAAAATACTTTATCGGAAGTGCCTTTCGTTTAGGCGGTGACAGCGTTTATGGGGCTTAAAAGTGCAGAAATCCGAAACCACCCTCCAGCTGAAAGCTGAATATTCTCCACTGTAGCGTTTCCATCTACACTGCCCAAGACGCAAAACTCTGGTCAGATCTGCTCACGTTGCGTACGTGTTTACGTCACATATATCACCACCTCGCGTCAGCACCTACCTGCCTGGCATGCATATCCAATCGAATTCCACACACTTTTGTGTCACCATACAGTATGCATGCAGATTTCCTCCTGAAAATGCTCATCTAAACGCAGAATAAAAAGTGAAGACTTTTGCCACTTTTGCATCTTCTGTTCAGACCATCATCATATAAACGTAGCCTAACACACTTACTTGTATACAGTTTCTGTTAGTTAGACCTATTGAACTTGCACAGAGTGTAGGGTCATAATAGCAGAATCATTCAGAGCCATAATGGAGATTTCACACCTCTGGGCCTGTGGCAGTGTCAGTGTCCATCAGCGTCTGACCAGAACTGAAGAAGCAGCTTGGATGATCTGCAAAATCTATTCGACCAAAATAAACTTTTGTCCAGTTGACAAATTTAATTTTTCCTTTTGCCATGGATTCTACCTGGACAACTGAGGGATGGTACACATATTTTTGGATACATTACTGGTTCAGAATCATATTTTAAACAGTAGAAAAGTAGCTAAATAAATGTGCAAATATGCTTTTACTTTCCTAGGATAAAATAGCCAAATAATAACAGAGAACAAGATAAAAAACGCAACCAGTCATGTAATAATAAGATTTTTCAAAGTAACATTTCAAAACAAAACAGGGAAGAGCGCACCTTTAATTTTTTCTATCATCATGGAGACCAAGTAGGACCAATTTACTGGTCACATCTATGGAGAGGCGACCTCGCTCACAGTCAGAATATAGGTATTTTTAAGATATAAAAACCAAACCGAAAAGTTAGTGTACCTTTGATCTAACTCTAAACCTCTCTGATCAAGTCCAGATTGAGATGGTTTCGTCATGATAAAATTGTATAACATGTATGTCATATCTACTTGTCAAATATAGGTTTTGCTGTCACTTCTGTTTTCAAAAGTCCATGAAAGAAGGTCATAATTTAGTTAGTATTTGACTTTAAAGAGAACTACAACCCAAACTTGACTTTTTAGACCTTTCTGCCATCTGATAATGTTCTCTCGTCGCAAACATGCCTGAAATGGTTTTATTTCATCCATGCATGTTTAAGCAATCTCTCCCGGGACCTATTCAAACCCTCCTCACGCTTAGCGATACAATTCTGCACGCTCTTTTCCATAAATATACAATAACAGGATACAAAACAATACACTACAACTTCACAAACCTGATGCGATATGCAGTAGCTTCTTTAGGGACTTAGCACGGAGAGAAAAGGGAGGAGTTGTTTTACGTTATGTTGTCAAATATAGCATTTAGAAGACAACAAGACAACGTGATCTAAATATGTGTTAGTAATTAAGACCCGATAGAGGTGAAATTCCCAGTCTTTAAGGTTAAGCTATACTTTAATTAGAGGATTTAAACAAGAGAACAACCCAAACTATAGCTCTAGTTGAGTTTGTGTCACTTTCGTCCAACTGTGACACATTTTGGCCTTTTAAAACCCATGATACTCAAAGACAATAACATTCAGCAGTATAGGAAAATGGAGTTAACATAAAGAAGAATCGGGAGACATGGGTTTGCGTTCAAAGTCCACGGTCACATTTGGATAAAGCATTTCTTGTAGCAAAAATAGAGGATACTTTGCACTTCGGAATACGTCTCTGTGGTGGGCGACAGGTTCTGCACCAGTTGGTTTGACTCCAGATGTTCTTGCCCTGAATTGCCATGTCTCGTCAAACAGACTGATGTCGAAAACAGATATGATCGCTCTAATTCACTACAGGTGATGTATTAAGATATAGCTTTACATGGCCTAAAGCGCAGAGGTTTGACATGCTCGTGAAGTATGCATGGTATTAACTTCTGCTTCTGTTGGGCTCATACATGGACTAATTATACTGTTTATGAGCTGCAGGGAAACACTTTCACTTGTATCGTGTGTCAGAAACAACAAACGTATTTAACTCATACCAATATTGTGCGACACACTGAGTTTCCATTTGTGTGTTCCATTTGACAAGCTACAGTAATTTTGAGCAATGGGCCTCCATAGAAAACAAAAAATGTCGAGAAAATATGGGCCAGGAGCCACAGCTATCATTTTGATATTAACATTATCCTTAGATGGAAATGTATTCTCTATAGCTGCTTTTCCATAGGCCTCTGGGTCCATGCTGTGCGGTACAGTCTGGGTGTGTTTTCATATTCCAGGTCCAAGGTACAGCTCCTGCCGACCCCACAGGACCATCCTTCAATGCCACAGGGGTAAACTGTCAGGAGCAGATTATCAGATGGGATCTTAGCTGCGAGATCAGCCAACTATACGACACATTTGAAATTTATGAGAGAAACCAAGTACCCATGAGAAACATACTCAGACCTGAGGTGAACAGGCCGTGCCATCAAAAGATTACTGTAAATACTTGTAACACTTTTAAAAAAAACAATATTTAAAGTTTCAGACTTTACTTTGGATGCTCTCTGGTACTTTTTAGTTTTATAACTCCTGGACATAGAGCAAAAGAAAGTTTACTGGACAAAAGTATTCGGAAAAGAAAAGTCATCCATGTGGCTTCTTCGGTTCTGGACTTGGATGAGTTTCTTTTGCCATGGAACCTCGAAGACTGAACGATTACACAAGTATCATACTGGATTTAGAATTTCCCCAGTCACAAACTTCAAAATGTATTTACAAATGATCTGTCTTGTTTCATAATTAAAATAATAATTTTATGGTTAAGCACAGCTGCGGAGTTTAAAATTTGGGGGCTCTAGGCGAACTTGAATTTGTTTTTTTGTTTTTTTTGTTTTGTTTTTTAAATATATTCATTCATCAGTCTGTTTTTCCCCATTGTTCTTGAAACACGCACATCTTTATTTATTTGAATTATGGTGGATTAGAAACATGTTTTATTAGTTAGGTCGTCTATTAAATAACCAGAACTGAAAGCAGTTTTATTTTTTTGCTATTACAATTACATTTTTGTTTACATTTTTCTTATGATTATTGTTTTAAAGTAAACTACTCTCATTTAATGTTAAGAAAATCAAATTGTTCTGAGGCCTCGGTCATTAGTGGCACTGAGGGCAATTGGTTGGGGGCCCCTCCAGGTTTGGGGACCCTAAGCAGCTGACTACTTTTGCCTAAAGGTAACACCGCCTCTGGTTATGTATTTTCCCTTTTTATGCTCATTGATGTTTAGTTTTAACTTCTGAACTTTGTGTTACCCCAATCTCAAGCTTAACAATTTCAAAGTTTACCTCACCACAACGTTCTCCCTTTTCTCTAATTTTATAGCGAAGAATTTGCCATTTTGAGGTGAAACGGTGAGTGCTGGGACAGTGCATTTCAAAGCCATTAGAAGTGGAACAGTCTTCGGGCCCTTGAGAGGGACCTCCCAGCTGCACCACTCATGTCCGTGATGTGAACGCCAGATAGACACACATCTTCACCTAAGGCCCAGCCGTGACATCCGCTGTGCGATTTCACTGCGATTGGGCCTGTGAAGTGTCTCTGTGCATATCCTGTTGTTCTCCGGCTACGCAGTCTGGTTGGGATTAACCAAACCACACGTCGCCCACTGCATTAGCATAAATAACTTATCAACTGACCCCACCGCAAGCTTTTTGTTGAGTCATCCAAACATATGCGTTTACATGTAAATAGTTTAGAAAGATATCGACTCTTGTTTGTTAGAAAGTTAGCAGAACATGTTGCCAGTAAGATTATGTAGAACAAGCGAAATCGTGTATTTGAGACGCTGTATCCAGTTCACCGCCTTGAACATTTGAAAAGGAAATGAGTTCATTTTGAAAACGTTTGCAGTCGTAGAATCTTGCTCTTCATTGTCCTCAGCGCGATGAGTTTAAAAGCACATTTCTGCTATGGGCTTCACGCCAAAGCTGACAGCGACTAACATGCAAACAGTGCACCATTGTTACCACTGTTAGACATGTTACTTCAAAACTGTAATGTGTTATTTATTACTTGCTTTACTTACTTACTACTGTCATTTCAAAGTAATTTGTTACATTACAATATTACTGTATTTAAAATGTAAAACATTACACGACTATTGCAGCACTTTTAAATTACTCTCAACAAAATAACAATCAGCGAGCAAAGATGCCAAACTTTTGGGTCGTATATGGACTGAACCAGGACTAAACTAGGACTAAATCAGGACTGAACCAGAAATGAACCAGGACTAAATCAGGTCTAAACCAGAACTGAACCAGGACTAAACCAGATCTAAACCAGGACTAAACCAGGACCAAACCAGGACTAAACCAGGTCTAAACCAGGATTAAACCAGGATTAACCCAGGTCTAAACCAGGTCTAAACCAGGATCAAACCAAGACTAAACCAGGTCTAAACCAGGTCTAAACCAAGACTAAACCAGGTCTAAACCAGGACTAAACCAGGTCTAAACCAGGATCAAACCAAGACTAAACCAGGTCTAAACCAGGACTAAACCAGGATTAAACCAGGTCTAAACAAGATCTAAACCAGGACTAAATCAGGACTAAACCAGGACTAAACCAGGTCTAAACCAGGATCAAACCAAGACTAAACCAGGTCTAAACCAGGACTAAACCAGGTCTAAACCAGGATCAAACCAAGACTAAACCAGGTCTAAACCAGGACTAAACCAGGTCTAAACCAGGATCAAACCAAGACTAAACCAGGTCTAAACAAGGACTAAACCAGGTCTAAACCAGGATCAAACCAAGACTAAACCAGGTCTAAACCAGGACTAAACCAGGTCTAAACCAGGATCAAACCAAGACTAAACCAGGTCTAAACCAGGACTAAACCAGGACTAAACCAGGACTAAACCAGGATTAAACCAGGTCTAAACCAGGTCTAAACAAGATCTAAACCAGGACTAAATCAGGACTAAACCAGGTCTAAACCAGGACTAAATAGGGACTAAACCAGGACTAAACCAGAACTAAACCAAGATTGGGCATCAGCTGTGTTTAGATCCATGCAGCGTGGAGTTCTGCGCCAGTCCTTTCGCCCGCAGGGACCGTCGGCACCTCCAGGCCCACCCCGACACTCGGAACCATAACTTCAATCCAGGTTATAAATGCATTGTGACGCTCATTACTGACATTTGTACAGAGTAAAATATTACATTTTTTTCCCTGTAATGCCTTATTACTACTTTACAGCAAAAAGCAACACATTACAGTAATTCATTACTTTTATAAAGCGTTACTCCCAACACTGATTGTTACTTCCTGGTTCATAGACAATAAAAACTAAGTCCAGTTAAATGGAGACAGGACATTTTGATTCCTATAGCTGCTTTTTTACATCATGTCTGTACTGGTCAGAAATAGATTTTACTGAACAAAGGGCAAAAATTTGATCTCTACTGTCTGTATACTTTTAACTGCCACATATTTTCTACATATTTAAATCCCTTTAAAAGCTTTTTAGTAACAGAGGGATGATATTTGGGCTTTGGTTTCTAAAATATTATTTATTACAAAGGACCTATTGTGCCTGTGTGTGCTTTAAAACTATAAACTATGTCACTTGCTGTGATGAAATGAGGTAAAATTCAGCGAGAATAGCAGAATAAGAGATTAAAGATTCGCTCCAAATACAACTTCGGGTGATTAAATAGCGAGAGGAAACAATTATAACATGGTAAAAGCTCTGAAAAGTCAAATTTACATAATAGGTCAGCTTTCACATGTGCAATATAATAACAGAAATGTACTAAATAATAAGAGACGTCAGCAAAAATACAATAATACAGTGGTCTGAACTTCCTGAACATTTTCCTGGTTATGACAATTTTTTAGAGAAATCTGACGAATAACTTCCTGATTGTTGCTCAACACTAATTCTGTTAAAATGCCACAAAACCACACTGAACTTACATGCACAACTTTACCCATCTTCAACTGTCGACCACGGGACAGAGCAGGGCCAGCGGTCTGAGCAGAGACATCCAGACTCCCCAGCCCGTCCAGTCCGGTTCAGAGCCAGAGTCCGTCACACGTGTCCTCCAGGCCTTGTCCTGATGGAGCCCTCCCAGGGACTGTTGACAGATCTGACCTCTGTTAGATCCTCTCGAGCTGTGGTTATCCTCCGAGCTGCGCACACAAGTGAAAGAGACCATGGCGCACACGGAAAAAAAGTGTATCAAATGCTTCTGACTGTAAACTGTATATTTTGTCTTGTAAAAATCAATAAAAGTTAAATGAAATAAAAAAAGAAGCGAGAAACTTTGCAATCCTTTCGAGCATTTGTTTTTTACATAGCGAAAGAAATAAACTAAAGATGCTGTGCACAGTTTATTTAGGCTACCAGTTTTAATTACCTTTACAGAGATGATGTAAAAGCAGCTCTTTGGCTCAGAATTAGACCGATGTGCTTAATTGCAGTTTATTAGAAAACTTTATCGTCCGTGTAACGTGAAGTAACCATAGACTGTATATATGGGATTTTGGTCTTAAAATGTTCGTATTAACCCACTCTACATGACCCTGAAGTTTTCATTTCACTATTTTGTCGCTAAATTAAGATATGAACATAAATAACGGACCAATCAGATGCCTTCGTTCCCCGTGGTCGCTCATGCCAGCGTTAGGAACAGGTTTGACTGACAGCTAGTGCGTTTTGCTGCCAAGTAAGCTTCCTTGTTGTTTTAATAGATCCATGTCCCCTTCCCACTTTCCGGTGAGAAGGGTGGGCACATTTAATAACCTCAAACATGACTGGCTCTTTTGGTTGTTATGATACTCACAGGTTTCCAAATATGGAGCCTGGTTCCAGATTTGCTCCTGTAACCATTAGCAACGGGAGCTTCATTTGAGTGGTGCTGAATGCTATTGGTGGTGTCCATGGATCTATAAAAAAACTGGATTCATTCTGGGCATTCCCAATCTGTCCCGGCTCGAGACCGACGAGTGGCCGCTCCAGGTACTGCAGCTCCCAGGAGTTTGGACCCAGAAAAAAATTCTCCCGTAAAAGCACAATGCATTGTTTGGGAATTCAAGCTGTCCGTGTTTGGCACAACAGGACATCGACAAATTTCACAAAGGTCAAATTTTGTAGGGATTTTTTTCTATTTTCACAACATAAACTTCTAACATTTTTTAAACTCTAAAAAGTTAACCTAGTCCCACTCTGATCCTGTACTAGCTCTGCTCTAGAAGCTCTCGCTCTGATTGGTCCAAATGCTCCAGGGTGGAAGTTCTTGCACATAATGAGGAAGTAAATGTGGAAATGAAAAATTGCCCATGCACCAATGAGCACAGGCCACAGAAAACAATAAATCACCATCTTGGATTCATCTTCCAGATTTTATTATAGTTCTGTGGGTGACGTCACACTTGCTTAGTCCACTTTTTAAGACAGTCTATGGAAGTAACTCTATTAGCATGCTAGTTGTAGTGGTGCAACTTCGCTCTATCCTCTGACAGTTCAAGATCTTATAAACTCAGTGCTGGAAATAATTAGGATGTTTAGAATCAATGAAAAAGGTATAACTCTGGACCGCTGCAATCCATTTAACATCAACTTGTGTTTGTGTTTTACATTTTTAAGGTGCACTGTATAACTGTTAAGGTGGTGGATTCGCTACATGCTTCTTCATGGAGATGTTATTTCTTTTCCTGCAATGGTCCACAGTCGGCCATTAAATGATCATATCTCCCTTGCATTTGTTCAGGTGTTTTATAGCTCAAAAATACCTTAAACATAAATTCTTACCATGTGAAGAATTGCTTCTCCATAGATTTGACCATTAGGGCTTCATTAAGAAGTTGCTGATACGATACATACTTCGAAACATAGGCCACGGTACAATACATACCTCAATACATATGCCACGATATGATACATACTTCGATACATAGGCCAACGATATGATACATACTTCGATACATAGGCCATGATACGATACATACCTCAATACATAGGCCACGATATGATACATATTTTGATACATTGGCCACGATACGATACATACCTCGATACATAGGCCACGATACGATACATACCTCGATACATAGGCCATGATACGATAGATACTCGATACACAGGCCACGATACGATACATACCTCGATACAGTGCACTTTCAATTCAGTATGATATATTTCAAATCAATTCGATAAGGTTCAATAAAAAATAATATTTGTAATACTTAACGTCTTTATTAAACCACTTTCTTGTGCAAAATACATATGAAACACAAACATTTTTATCATCAAAACTGTGAAAATGTCAAATGTGTTGAGTTTCCTTCCTCTAAACACGCAACAAAACTGTAGCTGTAACAAAATAATTTAGTAAAATATACCAAAAAATACTCGAACAGCAATAACGAAACAGCAGTCTACGATATCGATACTGTATCATCACACTAAACGATACAATATATCGGTATTTCAATATTTTCGCCAACCCTTACTGACCATTAATCTTATCTCCATTGTTCCATAATGTGGAATATTCAAGGCAAAACAGTAACATCTCCATGGAGACAAGCAGGTGATGGACCCTCCACCAGAAAAGTCGCGCAATCCACCTTTAAATTGGTAATAATACGGTGCTGTGCCTTTAACAAAATCTGCCAATCTTCGTTTGCCTTGAAAGCCCAAACGAATTCCTTCTGAAAACTTTGACCAGCTAACTAAACGGAACAGCTGGTCGGCCGCCGTGTCAACAATTACAAATCACAAATAATCATTAAATCATGGTGTTTTTTCTCACAATAATCTGAAGCTAGGTTCATGACCATGTATCTGGCATTGACCCTTTTGTGCATGTTTTGAGTTGATGTGGGAAACCTGAGCGTCCTAACGTGCAAACTCCTCCATATTCCTGTATATTGTATAACATGTGTAGCTGCAGTTTGCTTGTTTTGCTCTACTGGTTTTGCGCTTTTGAAATGCGCCACCACCAGATGTCTTAAACCAGAATACCAGTCTCTACAATGGATTCAGTATGTCATGTTTACATATACAAAGTCAAGACCATGAAAACCAAGTTCACGCAAATGTCATCTTTTATATTACCAACCATGTGAGATAACCCGGCTTTTCAAACTCGCCACGAGAACGCGCCGTCGTAGATCCAGACACACCTGATGGTCCCGGCCCGCGCTGGTTGCTCATTGTGCGGCGAACGTCTCATAAATCAGCTCGCCGTTGACCTATAAAGCCCTTTCTTTCTTTTTTTTACTCAGTATTGCATCTGCACTGCAAAACGCGATATCCACGTACGTTAAAATGACTCAAATTAAGAACGTTTTGCTCGATTTGAGTAGATTCAACGTGACAAGTGAAATGATCTACCGATGGAATGCGCACGTTTTTCTTAATTCAAGCCACATTCGATTTTGTTTCTTATTTTAAGTTCTGTTTACCATTTGTTCTTTTGAATTTCAATTAAGAACAAAAAACAATAAGAAGGGAAAACAGTTTGTTATTTCATTATTCTGTTTTTGTGTCAAATAAAAAAACAGATTTCAGCCTCTATTTCCAATATTTAATTTAAAGTTTATTTCAAACAACACCAATCAAAAAAAAGTCTCTGTGCTTATTTCAGTTTTGATATTTTATTCCCTTCTAGCAGGAGAACTTCCGGGGCAGATAAACTTAGACCTAGACAAAGAAAGATAGAAGATAAATAATAAAATATAAAATCACAGCTTTATACAAGAGGTCATAGGAAACAGTGCAACAATGATATGATGATTGACAGGAAGTAATGTTATCTGTTACATAAGGGTGAGTTGTTGTATAGTTGTAGGGAGTATTATCTGTTACATAAGGGTGAGTTGTTGTATAGTTGTAGGGAGTATTATCTGTTACATAAGGGTGAGTTGTTGTACAGTTGTAGGGAGTATTATCCATTACATAAGGGTGAGTTGTTGTACAGTTGTAGGGAGTATTATCTGTTACATAAGGGTGAGTTGTTGTGCAGTTGTAGGGAGTATTATCCATTACATAAGGGTGAGTTGTTGTACAGTTGTAGGGAGTATTATCTGTTACATAAGGGTGAGTTGTTGTACAGTTGTAGGGAGTATTATCCATTACATAAGGGTGAGTTGTTGTACAGTTGTAGGGAGTATTATCCATTACATAAGGGTGAGTTGTTGTACAGTTGTAGGGAGTATTATCCATTACATAAGGGTGAGTTGTTGTGCAGTTGTAGGGAGTATTATCTGTTACAGTCTGTCACACATGTAAACCAGAGAGAACAAAATATCCAAATTGAATAGGTACTGAGACTGTTTTTTGATTGGTGTTATTTGAAATAAACTTTAAATTAAACACTGGAGATATATAAATAGAGGTTGATTTTGTTTTTTTGTTTTTTTGGACACTGAAGCAGAAGAGTGAAATAACGAACTGTTTTCCCATTTTATTGTTTTTCGTTCTTCATTGCAATTCAAAAAAACAAATGGTACTCGGACTTTTTAAGTGCAAAGAGTTGTTGTTTTTCTTATCTTAAGTGTAGCGAGATGAATATTCATATTTTAAAGGTGCATTCTGTTAGCCTGATTCATCAGCTGGTTTCATTGTGTGGAAACCGTCTGACCTCGCAGCATTAGGATTCGTTCGCTCGACAGTAGGTGGGTACTTTTTTATTTAACCAATCGCTGCTATTTGGTCTTAATGTATGTAATGCGCCAAATCCTGTAAGAAGAAGGGCAATAACGTCTTTCCCCTTGATAAAATTCACCAAACATTCTCTTTGTTCCGGCTTTAAATCCTCGATCTCGGGAATCGTTGCCAACACAGAATGTCTGTTTTCGTCTACATCCATCTCAACCGCTTTGTTTACTGTTGTGCTGTACCACAAAAGGGACACAGACAGGCGCTCGAGTTTGACGTTCATGGCTTCACAGTTCTTCGCTGATTGGCCGGTGTGCGATCTACAACTTCCAGGGTTCTTGCAAAATGTCTAGTGTTTTCCGATTTCTGACCTAATCGCTGGATAGAATGAAATTGAGCAGAGTAACTAGGTGGCGCCCACATTCTGTAACTTTTATGGTGGAGGGTTATGTTATTGCTTCGTCTTGATACAGACCAAACCTGAAGTTAGAAGGCAGATCTGTGGAGAGGCGACCCCGCTCACAGTTAGAATGCCTGTTTTTCGAGGTATTTTTGAGCAATAAAACCACCTGTAATTGAATAAATGTAAAGTACAGCTGTTTTTTGTTTTGTTTTGTAACAGAATATAACATTTAGAAAATAAAACAACAATCAATATTTAACAATTAAAATATTCAGCATAAAACAAAGACAAAAACATAAAGCAACACCCACAACACCACAACAAACACACACACAAAAAAAAGGTAGAGCTGTTTAATGTCATATTGTGGAACATTCCAGGCAAAGCAGTGACGTATCCATAGAAACAAGCAGGTGACGGACCCTCCACCAGAAAAGTGACACAATGCAGCTTTAAGTAAAACATGATGTATTTTCATATTTTCTGCACAAAAAGTCTTGTTCTATTGGTAGATCATTTTACTCGTCAGATTTAATTTACTCAAATCATGATGAAACTTTTGTAATCCAACAAAAGTTTCGTCTAGATTTTAGTTTTTGCAGTGTGGGTAGGGCGACGCTTGCTAGCCACTAACCCCCCGAAACGTGAGAGGGCATGTGCTGAATCCTCTCTCCCAGCTGCCGATGGAGAGATAACAACCGTCCGGTGCTCTGTGCGTCAACCCCGTCACGGTACTTTGAATACTGTCAACTCTCTTTCAAGCTGGCCCAAACAGTGTGGCCAGAGGGGAGACGGACCAAATATGCAAGCAACGTGGAGATAGACATCGCTCAATGAAAGGACAACAGACGAAGAGGGAATAAACTCTCCCTCATCTGCGTTATCAGCTGCGAATGTTGGCGGTGTGGATGTAACTCTTTCGGTCCTGGGTGTACTCAAGTAGAGCTCGGATCCAAAGTGTTCCAAAGTGTTCCATTGAATCAGATATATGGTGTTTTCAATGGGTTTAGGTTAGAGTGTACCTAATGCAGTGTGCTTTTATATGCTTTGTATTTGTAAGTGACACTCATTTTATCCTAGTCCATCCCATCCTAAATCAGCGTACTTCAGTGCATGCGGAAGTGCTGCTTAGTGCTCAGTTATGGAAAAAAATCTTTATCACGACTACTTTGGTCAATATAGAAATCATTATTATTCAAACGATTATCTATTTCTTACACGTTGCATTTATTCAGCGTTTCCCTCTCTCTCTCAAAACAACAACCACAACAACAAAACAAACCCACACTTTGTTATTGATAATTTACGCAAAACTTTCAAATTGAAAATATAGGCTACAAATATGAACCTTAGAGCAGTTTTGTGATGTATAAAACATAAAATGAATAAAATACAGTATAATTTGAACATGAAAATAAGGCATAGAAAAACATAAATGTATCCAAAATAAACTATATATCCAGCTGAATAAAAACTTATTATACCTAAGTTTTTGTTTTCATACCTGACAGTTTTTCAACTGCTCACTAACAGAGTGGTCACGTGATAACTCTGATTTAAACAAGTTTTGGCGCTGTCTTTCTACCAGTGGAGGCAGGACGACAGCGCCATCTGCAGTCTGACTTCCTCGGGATAGTATCTCAGGTGTGTAAGAGTAAAAAAAGCCCCCTTGTCCCAGTTTATAGTCCTGTAGGCACGTTTCTGTATTTCGATTGCCTCTTTAAGCCAGCGACGGTGTTTGTTTTCCTCTGTCCCAAATCAGCTGACCAGACACGTCACAGCAACATCACGTGACCACTCTGTGGAAGACGAAACTGTCAGGTATGAAACAAAACTCTAGGTCTGAAAAAAAGAACCTAATAACATAAAATATCGGAAGACCAAATGAATCTAATTGGACTAAACTTGGTTAAGCTTTAGGGCACAGCAGAGCTAAAGTTTTAATGGAGAAAATAAGTCCAATGGCAGAAATATCTATTAAAGAGTGAGACAGATATGAATCCTGCTGCGATACTTGCGCCTCCATGAGTTTATGGATACAATCAGTACCATAGCTCCCATTAGGCACATTACGCATAGAGTGTAAGGCACCAAGAGCTTGCGGGGGCACCACGTGAATCCTCGCAAAACTACGGTTGGCGCACCCTGATCCTCACTTTCACCGGCACGTAAATCATTTCAGCTCAGTCAATGGTCTCGCACCTTCCTACCTGTGTGAGATTTTGACCCCTCACCAACCCAGCCGAGCTCTACGATCTGCCGGGCAACATCTGCTGGAGGTCCCCCGGTCCCGGTGCAAACAGTGGGGTGATCGTTCTTTTGCAGTGGCCGGTCCAAAACTCTGGAACTCTTTGTCCATTGAGTTACGGTCCATCCCTGACCTGCCTCTGTTCAAAGCCAAACTTAAAACCTACTTATTTAGAATGGCTTTTAACACTTAGTGGCCCTGTGACACTGTCTTTATTTTAATGGTGTAATGTGCTTTATTGACCTATTTGTATGTTTATTGTTTTTTTTGTTTTTTTTTTATCTTGTTTTAATGTTGTACAACACTTTGGTCTGCTTTGGTTGTTGGAAGGTGCTATAGAAATAAAGTTTTGATTTAGATTTTTTTTTTCAACCCGATTATATGAGTTTGGAGATTGTTTGAAATCACTATAAAATTTGATTAATTGCACAACCTTAGCATGTAGTGTACTAGTGCAGTCTGATTTAATGGTAGAGTCTGTTTCCTGAACCTTTAGTCTAATCCTGCTGTAGTATCATCTTTATACTACACTGTTCTTGTGTCGGCTGGATAGACCTTATAGACTGTATACACCAGTATAAATGGATATAGCTAAAGCCAGTGCGATCCAAATAGGAAGTGAGCGTGGGAGCACTGCTGGCTGCACCCCTCTCTCTGTAACTGCTGCTGTCAGGCTTGTCCTTTTAGTCTTAATATGTTTTAGCCCACTTTATATAATCCTGATGTTTTAATTTTAACATTTACATATTTTGTCTATAAATCAAGATATGAACCCTTCTCCCGACAGGTTGATATCGTTCATAAGAACATGCTCTTAGGCCATGTTCACATGACCGGCTCCGTGTGAACAAAAGGTCAAAACGAATAAAAACTTCACCGTTTCGACCAAAAAACGTTGTTGTTGTTGTTGTCCTGTGTGGACAGGAGAAAGGTTAAATAAACATATATCTGATAAATATAATGGAAATATCTTGCATGTTTTGGTCCATGGTGCACTATGCAATTTTTCTGGGGGTTTGCCACGTTTGTCTCCATGTAAATGTTATTGGATATGGTAATACATGTATATATCTTGCATTTATTCATTTACGGGTGTTCCTCTTTAAAGCTGTACTGTGGAACATTCCAGACAAAGCAATAACATCTTTGTGGAGAGAAGCAGGTGCGGACTATCAAACCAAAACAGTAACATTGTTCACAACATGGGGGCTATCTAGTACCGTATTTTCCGGGCTATTAGACGCGCTCTTAAGCCTCCGACCGCATCAAAAAACGACCGCGCGCCCCGCAATCCAGAGCGCCCTATACACGAATCCACTCGGGTGTCCCAGCACGACTTCAGTAAACTAATAAGCTGTACCACCTGCAGCGCACGCAAACACACAAAGAGCAGACAGCGACCGCACAGCGAAAAACACCCACATCCACACTCATCACTCCACGCCGACAAGGAACGGAACGGAGGAACGAACCGAAAAAAGCGAGTGCAATGTGCCGCTTCTAGATACAACTGAACAACTGAGTCACTGCGAACACGCCGACAATCCAGCGGTCCCAGACAGCACCCTCCCTACACGCCACAACTGAACAAAGCCCAGAGTCACCGTGAACACGCCAAACAAAGTCCCACTGACCCATCCAACTGTTGTGTTTCGTTTAAAGTCCAGTGGGGTTTATTTGTAAAAAAAAGTTCGAAAATAGACCATTTAATGACAGTGAGCCTTATAATCCAGAGCGTCTAATAGCCCAGAAAATATGGTAGTTTTATTCAACTCATGAAAACAAATGATCCTTCCATCTAAACCCCAAATCTTGATATACACCTCGTGTCAACTATCTAAAAACTCTTTTTTTGTCTTCCCGTATATACCTCCTTCCTGGTATATCTGAAACTCGCATGCTTTTGCTCATGATCTGCTCTGCTGCATGCACTAAGTAGCTGTACGGAACTAAATCTGCTTTTATTTTCTGTGGATGTCCAGGAACATTTGGGTCCAAAAGTTCACAAGATGGTTTGTGTCTCTCAGAAAGGTTGTCTATAATGAATAACACAGGATTGAAAGTTGTCAGCTGTTTTTGCTTTCAAGAATGGCGCTTACAACCTTTGCTTTGTAGATTACAACTGCTGCATTCATTGTCCTGGCTGGATAAACAGGACCATGAGATGCAGAGTCAGAGTGTGTTCATACTTTGCAACAGGCCTGAAAGGTTTGGTAAAAATATGAAAATTATTTGATTTGATTTTATATTAGTATTAGTATTCTGTGACCAAAAGACTGAAATATGAAGTCAAACTAATGGAAGATTCACTTCTCAGAACATTTTTGTACTAAGGTTGTCAGTGGTATTGAAAACCAGATACTAATCCATACTTTATTTTTTTTATTTTTTTTAACGAAAATAGTACTGAAACTAGATACTCATTTAGGCAGGTATAGACACTGAAAAAAGTCACATTCACAAGACAGAAATGAACCTTTGCTGAATAGTTTTAGAATGATCTTGAGCTGTATCAGAACAAGTATAAGAGCACATAGATCACTACGGAACATAACTGGACAATTGAAAGATTACTGCATTTTTCGGACTATAAGGCGCACTTAAAATTCTTTAATTTTCTCAAAATCAACAGTGCACCTTATAATCCGGTGCACCTTATGTGTTAATTCTGGTTGTGCTTACTGACCTCAAAACAATATTATGTGGTACTGTAGGAGACAAAACTGGTGCACGGTGTGATTGAGGGTGTGGGTGTATTGTTCGAGGGGACAAGTGCGCATGCATGTGTGCCTGTGGAAGGATTTAAAAATGTGCACCTACCTGTTACCCAGATTTAAGGGTCAGGGCTGGGTAGCCGTAATTTTTGTTGACTGCCACTCCTTTTCTATACTCACCCTTTATTCTCTAACTGGTTCTATCCATCTTCTTCTCTGCGCTGGGATAGCTGTATGTCTGTTAAATAATATACAAAATGCATTTTGGATCCCAGCGTATTAGTTTACAATAGCCTTTATGCGCGTCACAAACTACGACTCCAGGACCCACTCTGATCTTCCCGAGCGGCTATGAGGTTGGTCAATAAGCTGCTACAGGTACACTGTGCTCAAAAATCTGTCAAAATGTTTTAGTACGACTTTGGTAAACTACGAAGCTGCGCCGCTTGATGGACTGTCAGAGCATTACGGCTACTGTAGTCAGGAACCTCGCAGAGTAATGCCCAATTTACAGTCCTTAGTCCGAAAGAAGCTGAAGGCATCAGCGCACAAAGAGCGAGTTGTTTTTCAGCGCTTATAGTTTATGCAAATTAGCCATGTGGTTTTAAGTTTTGTTTCTGTAAAACGTAAACAAATGTGCTCAAAGTTGCATTAAACACATTATTACTCAATGTATATTTGAGTCCCTCTCATAGGAAATTACAAAAACAAACAAACAAACACCCACATTCACATTCATAATACACATTCACCAAGACAGGGAGGCAATGCAAATTACTCCACGATCTGCCAATGAATCGTGGACACCTGGGCTGAGGGATCAGTCTCAAGTGTCGTCCGTTTGTTTCGCTTAATGCGCTTTATAATCTGGTGCTCCTTATGTATGAAAATAGACGAGAGAATTCAACATTATTGATATTGCACCTTATAATCCGGTGCGCCTTATAGTCCTAAAAATACACTACACAGATATAAAAGAAAGCACTATGATTTAATGTTGAATTTAATTGTGTGAAGAAAGAGTGTTTTTTTTAGTATCATAATGGTACAGTCTCAAAATAGAGACAGTTTAGTATCATAACAAAACTACATTTTAAATCTAAACTACAGGGTTAGCAGTTTTTATGCAGAATAACAAGATATTTTGTTGTTTGTAGAGGAAATGATGGTACTTCAAAACTTGCAGCGTTTGCGATTTGCTAATTGCGCCCAAATGACCTAAACTGCACTCACAAGACTACACACATGCACGGGAAGATCTATTTATGCAGAGAGAAGTACTTGGAAACAGTGTGATTTATATGAAGACAAACCCTGTATATTTAGGCTGAGTTCTTCTCCCACACAGAAAAGGCTGCGTTCCACCTTGTGATGTCATGTGGTAATACAGGAAGTGCTCCACTGTGTTTTAAAAGTCCAAACACTTTCACTAGAAACATTTGGATGATTTAAGACCTGGAATTATCAATCTGAATAAAGGTAAAAGGTAGATATTAACTTGAAAACCACCATTACATGACAGACGGACTAATAATTTAGGATTAAAAAACGTGAATGAAACAAAACACAACTCTGGGTAAGTTTTTGATGAGGTAAGAAGCTCACAAGAGTCAGTTTTGCATAATATAGGACCGTCGAGATAAAGGATAATTCACTTTGTATGTACCTTACAGACAAAAGCACGTCTTCACTCACCCTCACAGACATGTTGTAGATTTATGGAAGAACATGCAGTCACAGTTGTGCGACCTTTCACCTTTCGTATATAAATTGCTACTTGATCCTGCAACATATTTGTGTGAAATTGGCTTGATTGAGGAAAGGTGCTCTCGTCGTGACCTCTTGACCTTTCTTCGCCAAAAATGCCAGTCCACTTTGTACTTGAGTTTGGACAAATTCCAAACGGCTTTATTGAAGTGCTGTGAAGTGTGCTCCTCAAGTCAAAGGGTAAGCTGTGTGCAAAATCAATTTTCTCAAGATTTTTTTTTTACTATTGAAAAGTTTGTTTTACATATGGGAATAAAACAGAACAAAAGGGGAAAAAAAGTACAACAGTTGTGGCATAACTGACAGAACTTTTCAAGAATAAAAGAAAAAAAATAGTCCATAAAAAGTAATTATGTTAAAGCCACAGTCCTTACTGTCAGCAGCTTTGCATCTCCACAAACTCTTACTTGGCGTGGAGCAGTCCCTCCTGCTGCTTAACTCCATGAAAATGTTTCCCTTTGGCTATAATATTCCACAGTATGGCATAAAACATATTTATCTCCTCGGAGACTGTTCTTAAGTATATTTTTAAATGTATTTCCATGTAAATGATGTGCCTCCTCTAGAGTGTTATGTACTGTCCCTTTAACTATGTTTAAGTGAAAATGGTTTAACCAGCCATATGTCTGTGTAATCCCTCAGTTGTCCAGGTATGTTCCATGAAAAAAAAAAAAAAAAAGAAAAATTCAGTTTTGTCGACTGGGCAAAAGTTTTTAGAGCTCAACCATCATTCACTCCAAAAAACTTTTGTCCAGTGAACAGAATTAACTTTTGATTTTGCAACCTGTCACATCCACTTTAAATTAATCTCTTGAAGCATTTATGAATTGATCCACAGTTGAGATTTTCTGTATTACGTATCAGTGTTCTTTTCTTTACCTTGAGTGTCACAGTGAATCCCTTGTTGCCCCTAAACTTTGATACACAACCACTGAACCGTGATTTCATACCCGAGTGAGCAGCTTAGTAACTGTTTGGTAGTTAACATTATGCCCTACCATAAAAACCGGGGAGTCTTCATACCTTTTCCAATCGCTAACCATCTTCTGAGAGCTCTGAGACACCTGTCCGGATGGCGCTACCACAACGCTCCGCAGATGGTGGAGATCAAGGCCATTCCTCTTTGACATCTCTTCCTCCCTGTTTTTATTAAAGTCAGCCTGTGATATATTACGCACTAACCTCTCTGATTGGCCAGTTTGATGCTTCCTGGCTGTTTTTCCCATATGACCCAACCGTCTGGGAACCTCAAGCTCCGAGACAGACAAGGAAATTGGACTTAGAATTTCTACCTCCCCATTTCCCTCTGAAGGCCTGGGCGTTTCGTGGTCTCCAGAGAACCGGGGGCTTATTCTGATACGATCCAGTTGCAATAACTGACCCGGTTCCTTGCACAGTCATGAACGCGGCTCGGCCCGCACCAAGACGAAAGGGGGTAGGGGTCCAAATGAAGGCTTTGTGTGCCACATCTGAAAGCTCTGAATCCTCAAGGGAAGACACAGAAGGGAGAAAGGTCAAAGGTTGCGGAGTTCCCCTACTGTTCTCGAGCTTTTGTTGTGGTCTGTTATGCAGCTTGGGTGATTAGTGGAACCCGCTTTGATGTACCATTAAACAGGCTTACCGGCGACGAGATGATAGACCCAGGCGGAGTGCGTGGGTTCTCAGACAGGTGAGTGATCTTCCAATGACGATGAAAGAAGGCGGCCATTGTGTTGTCAGCAGCGTGAGACCTACTGTAAAAACAGCTTTTAGCATCCGAACAAGCAACAATGGGGATTTGCTTCAAGGGTGCACTTACAACCACCTAAGTCGAGCTCCCCAATGACCGAACAGCGCGTCACTCACTATCTCTTGTATGGCGCTCGGCCTGCTGGGACTCGCGAGCCGTGAAAATGTAGCTGTGTTGTTGATGTTCGACGTATACAGTTTGTAGGTGGGCGGAAAACGTCTCCGGGACACATGAGCTCGCAGGTGCATTTGCTACATGATACACGCCGAGCAAACATGATCTGATGAGTCCAGTGTTGTTTGTAACCGGTGTTTTAAAGGTCGCACAATGGATCGTTATTGTCCGGGAACTTCGGAGAGAAATCCCTTGTCTGTTTTTGGTGGTAAACAGCTCTCCCAGCACGACATGTAGGCTGCTTTGGAAGCCCAGACTAGGCCACTCAGTCTGGACGGTTCTTTATGGTGAGGTCCCTGGAGTGTCTGGAGCTTCTTAACCCCGTTTACCTCACAGAAACAAGCCGGGTGTACTGTGAGTGCGCGAGAGAGAGGGTGACACAACGAGCTGGGTGGCCTCTTTAGAGGATCTGTAAGACTCTTTTTTGGCAGGTTTCCCTATAGGTCGTTCACATGACTGGACATTGAACTGGGTCAAGTGCAAGTGTGCTGCCGAGGAGAAGTGCAGATGAGTATGAAATAAAAAATAATAATTATTAAAAATATGTAAAATAGAATAAAATGTTCACTATATTGTACTTACTTATGTGCTTGTGAGTTTCAAGCTGTTATACTGTTGTTACCGCATCAAAAACAGAACCGGAGTTGTGTTTTGTTTCATTCACACATTTGAGTAATTCTTTATTATTGGTCTTTTTTTTTTTTTTCAAAATAAAACCAAAAATAAGAAAATGAAAAAGCAACCATTTTCTTCATTATTTGAATCCAAAATGAAAAAACAGATAAAGATTCATTTTTTCAGTTTTTGATTTTGTGTTTAAATGAATAATGGAAAAAATGGATAAAGACCGTTTCCCGTTTTCGTGACTTAAACTACGATGCCGGACTTTTGTGCTGCATACGGACTGAACCAGGACTAAAACAGGTCTGGGACCAAATCGGACTTAGACCGGGACCAGACCAGAACTGAGACCTGGACTGAGACCGGGACTGAGACTTGGACCAGACCAGGACTGAAAATGGTTTAGTCCTGTTTTAGTCCTGGTTTAGTTCTGGTTTAGTTCTGATTCAGTCTGTATGCAGAGCAAAAGTCCGGCATCACAGTTTAAGTCACAGAAAAAAACAGCTGTTATTCGTTTTTTCCATTATTAATTTAAACACGAAAACTGAAAAAACTAATCGTTTTTTCATTTTGGTTTTGGAGACAAATAATGACAAAAAAATATATTTTTTTCCGTTTTCTTAATTTTGGTTTTATATTGAAAAACGGATGAAGGAATAATACATGGATTTGTCAACATCTCCAAAGTTAGTTAGCAGTGGTAGTTTTCATGTTAAACATAAACACTTAAAGTAGGCCCTTTAAGAACAAGGTTATATTTTTGTATGTAAATGTTTTTTCAATGCAGCTTATGAAATTACATCCTTAGAAAAATACAGTCTTGTTTTTTTTTTTTTCCAATTTGCAGGTGTTGAAGTGTGAACTAAAGTGAACACAAATGTATGTGTAGTGGGCTCTCCACTTTTCTGGTAGAGGGGCCCACTGTGTGATTGTCGCTATGGAGATTTCATTGTTTTGCCTGGAATGTTCCACACTAGCCCCTAGGTCAAGTTACACGTTGGTTCTTCAGAGTTACGACCCTGCTTACAGTACGATTTCATGCTTGTCACTTATTTAGCAATAAAACCACTTCAAATGTTATTTAGTAAGATAGTAAGATTTAGACAAAGAGGTTTAATGCCGTACTATGGAACTTTCTGGGCAAAGATAAGCAGGCGGCAGAGCTCCACACCAGAAAAGTTACATAGCGCTTTTAAATATATATAATTAAAACAAGTAACCTGAGCAGATATACAGTATATTCTAAGCAGCTTTTGAGGTAAAACTAAGACTGCTGTGTTCTGCCTGTGTCTAATTATAAAACGTTTTCTGGTTCGATAATCAGGAAGTACGCTGCTCGCATACTAACTGTTGCTTACTTTACTGTCACTCTAGACTCTGCTCTGGCCTTTGAAAATTTCGAAACACATTTATAAACTCATCATGGTGAATCATCAGGATGCTCGGAATGCATAAAGTAAGTGAGGAGTAACTTTGGACGACTGTTCTGGTTTTTACCTTTTTAAGACAAGTCGGATACAGTGCCCTTAAATGTGCACTGTCATTGCTTTGCCTGGAATGTTCAATGGTAAGACAGTAAACCATTGATCCATCTTGCATTTATTCATTATGGGGGCTTCTATTGCTCAAAATGGGAATAATTCCTTATGTGAATAGGAGCGACTCTCCACAGATCTGAACTGTAAAGTGGCATAGTGCTGTAACCTGCTTGCTGCTTTGTGATAGTTTAATGTACCGTATTTTTCGGACTATAAGGCGCACTTGAAATAATTTAATTTTCTCAAAAGTCAACAGTGCGCCTTATGTATTCATTCTGGTTGTGTTTACTGACCTTGAACCAATTTTATGTGGTACACGGCATGCTCAAAAATCTATCAAAATGTTTTAGTTCAACTTTGGTAAGATACGAAGCTGTACCGCTTTATGGATTGTTGGAGCATTATGGCTACTGTAGTCAGGAGCCTCGTGGAGTAAGTCCGAGCGAGCTGTTTTATTCAGAACTTATAGTTTATATAACTTAGTCATGTGGTTTTAAGTTTTGTTTCTGTAAAATGCAAACAAATGTGTGCAAAGCTGCATTAAACACATTATTACGCAATGTATATTAGAGTAGAATATTAATAATAAGTAAGAATAAGTAGAATATTCCTCGTAGGAAATAAAACCAAACTTAAATTATCCACCCACAGTCACATTCATAATCCACTTTCACCAAGACAGGGAGGCAACGCCGGGCGAATTACGTCACGATCTGCCAATGGCTCGTGGACGCCTGGGCTAAAGGATCAGTCTCAATTGTCGTCCATTTGTTTCGCTTAATGCGCCTTATAATCAGGTGCACCTTACGTATGAAAATAGATGAGAGAATTCAACATTATTGATATTGGACGTTATAATCCAGTGTGCCTTATAGTCTGAAAAATACGGTATACTGTGAAACATTCTACACAAAGCAATAATATTCCCATGGAAAAATCACATGGCTGATCCTCTGCTAGAAATTAAAGTAGCATTGTACATCGTGTTACATCTACAAGACAAAGGTCAGGTAGACAGTGTAAGAAGTTAGAAAACTTTAAGCATTTTCTGTTTGGTAATATATACCACAGATGGATTGATGTTATAGTTAGAGAGAAATAAATGATTGGAAGAGCCCTGTTTTTACATTCTCTTCATTTATTACCACAAACCCTGGTGATTTACAGACACCCTTTGGCAGAAAACTATACACAAACTTAATCTAAACTTGTTACATTACTCTTTACATTGCCCTTGGAGAGAAAGCAAAGACGAAATCCCATTACATTGTATACCAAACCATCTGACAACCTCCCCTAATGTAAATACATAGCTGGCCTGTTTCTCTATAGGAAATCATTCAAGGATGTAAACGTCTGTGCCATTTGTTCGTACAGGCATCCCACGTGTTATTGTTTAAACTCGTCCGAAACAATGACAAATGAATGCACATATGGAAGCTGGATTTTCTGCTTGAGAATCCCATGACTGCCCCTCTCAGGTTTGACCATGATAGATATCTCCTCTCGATGAGCTTACACAGGGGCAAAAGGGACGGGCCCATAATTCAGGCGCAATAAACAAATCCACAAGTTCGTATCCGCACTACATACTACAACACTTACTACATCAAATCGTAAAGACAAAACTACAAACAACATCTACAGCAACATGTGCACTTATGGAGAATGAATCAACATAAGCGTCTCATTTGAGAACGCAAAATTTGTGTTTCTGTGTGACAGGACATGCGAGATTGGCAGAGTACAGGAGATGGATGTACAATATGATGACTGTAACAGACCGATGCAGCCAAGAAAAACGTTGTAAGTGCAGCGGACGTAGTAACGTTGTAAGTTATGGTGTGTCCTCCTTAAAGAAATCTGAAATCTTTAAGGGCTGATAATGTATGGGAGGGGGGGGGCCCGGGTTTTTAGTGAAATATTTACAGCACATGAAATACTTAGATACACTAAACAGATTGTGAAGGCTTGTGCTGCTCATTTTGTGGATGAATGCAAATGCATACATTCACTTGGCAAAGGAGTAGTTGGCCTTTGGGGCTAAAGCTCACACACAGCAGTTTTTGAAAGTTTTTGTTTTTTATATGATGGGATTTTAACCAACTAAGAAGTCCAACATGTGCAGTTCAAAGGACACAATGTAAGGGCCTGTTTACACGAGAACCCTTGTGGGTAAAAACGACAAAATATTTTATCAGAAGTGCCTTTCGTTTAGATGGTGACAGCGTTTTTGGAGCTTAAAAACGCAAAAATCTGAAACCATCCTCCAGAGTGGAAAAGTTGAATACGCTCCGCCGTAGCGTTTCCGTCTGCACTGCCCAAGACGCAAAACTCTGGTCAGATCTGCTCACGTCACGTACGCGTTTACATCACATACATCACCACTCAGTGCCACCACCGAGCCGCCTGGCATGCATACTCATTCAAATTCCAAACACTTTTGCGTCTGCTAGTCTGAATGTGGAATAAAAAGTGAAGACACAACACCACTTTTGCGTCTTCTGTTCAGACCGTCATCATATAAACGTAGCCTAGGGACAGTTGGATTTTGTGAAATAAACGGTTTGTTTTTCTTGTATCCATGGAGAACAGTGAAGTATAAAGTGGAGCAGAAGGCCAATACAAATTGAACTTAACTATTCTGATTGTGTAACACTGCCAGTGATGTACTCCACCCTGTGTTAACTACTCCTGTAGCCACGGCTGCCCTGGGGTATTCTGACAGAAACAAGGCTGTCAGTCTGTGTCACTGGCCACCAGTCGTCACTCACATGTATGTCTGGTATATGCCAGGTAAAGTGTCTTGTCAGTGCCTGTGTCCGAAACAGGAGCACTGAGCCACTGCCTAAATCAAAATCAACAGAAAACATTCTTTCATTTCTCCCTGAGATTGTAAATTGTGGCCTTCCTCAAATCTGCATTACTTTTCTTGGTCAGTGTTCAATAATTCTGGTGCCACCTATTGCCTCCACTCAATTTCATTTCTCTCCAGCGACTAGGTCAGGAATCGGAACACACTAGATGGTTTGGCAGGACCCCGGAAGTTGTAGACTGTGCACCGGCCAATCAGCGAAGAGCTGTGAAGCCATGACCTCAAACTCAAGCGCCTGTCTGTGTCCCTTTTGTGGTACAGCACAACAGTAAACAAAGTGGTTGAGATGGATGTAGATGAAGACAGACATTCTGTGTTGGCAGCAATTCCTGAGATCGAGGATTTAAAGCCGGAACAAAGAGAATGTTTGGTGAATTTTATCACTGTCCTTCTTCCTACGGGATTTGGCAAATTATATATGTCACGATCAAATAGCAGTGATTGGTTAAATAAAAAAAGTATGCGCTTACTGTTGAGTGAACGGATCCTAATGCTGCGAGGTCAGACTGTTTCCACAAAGTGAAACCTGCTGATGAATCAGGCTGCAATAATCCATGATGCCTTGATGACTTTCTTAGAGCAATAGTTCCAGACTTTTGAGGCCTTGATCCACCGACCCGGAACCCCCACAGCAAAACTGATGCCGATAATAAATTCACCATGAACCTTGTGTAAAATCAGGTTTAATATGGCTCATTTTAACAGTGTATTATATTGTTGGATCAAATAACACTGTTCCCAATTTAAAAACATGAATGTTAAAATTATACCTTGAGATCATCATGACCTCAGCTCATGTCTCGACCCACCTGAGGGACCCTCTGTCCTAGAGGAATGCCACATATCACCTCCACCCTGTGATCCTGGTCCAGCTGACCAGTTCAGTGTTCCGTCTTTCACAGTAATCGCCTCTGGATCAAAATATTGTCATGAACAGGGTGACCAGATGTCCTTATTTACCCAGAACAGTCCAAGTTTGTCCCCTGTCCCAGCAGAATTATACAAACCAGTGATCTGTCCCAGTTTTGTACAAGAGTGTCCCAGGTGTCCCCATTTTTGATACACACTAACAGTAAAGACGGGAACAGATCGTCATTTGTTTAGCCAAAATACAGAAAACCATGTTTGAAATGAACACAAGGCAAAAATGCAAGTCCCTCTGATTATATGTTGACCCACAAGTGAGTCGAGAATGGACAATGTTACACGGTCTTTTCACAGTTTTATTTATACCAACCATCCCAACCCAGGTGTGTCCCAGTTTTGAATTTTGAAAATCT
Organism: Boleophthalmus pectinirostris; assembly: GCF_026225935.1. NCBI lineage: Eukaryota > Metazoa > Chordata > Actinopteri > Gobiiformes > Gobiidae > Boleophthalmus > Boleophthalmus pectinirostris. The sequence goes on along the minus strand of NW_026570970.1, from coordinate 10,340,908 downwards.
GGTCACTCTACAAAAAGTCTGTCCGTGAACCAAACTAAAAAACCTTTATCATTTTTTAAGGATAATTATTTTGTTAAAGGTGCACTAAATAACTTTAAGTCTGGGGGTCCATCGCCTGATTGTTTCTATGGATATGTCATTGCTCTTCCTGAAATGTTCCACAGTGTGACATTAAACATCTCTACCTTGCATTTACTCAATTACAGGTGGTTTTAAAACTCAAAATACCTCGAAAAGAAAATCTAGGTAAAGAAAATCTGACCTGTAACTTGGTCTGTTTTGTTTTCCATGAAGATAGAAAGGTTTAATAAACATGGTGACGCATTTCAGACAAAGGAATAACATCTCCATGGAGAAAAACATTTGACAAAATAAAAACACACAGATTATGTAGAGCGGGTCAATGCGAACATTTTAAGGCCAAAGTGACGAGGTTCACAGCAGCAGTTACAGAGAGAGGGGCCACAATATTCCAATGTAAATCAGTGGGAGCCAGAGTCGGAAGGAGCCAGTCAAACAGTCTATGATTACAATTCAGATCTGTGGAGAGTCGCCTCTATTGACAGTACAAATTAATGTATTTCTGAGCAATAAAAACACCTGTAATGAATAAATGCCACAATTATACGTTTAAAGGGACAGTCTGGAATTTTGGACACAGGACCTCATTTCCTAGTGAACCAGAGTGTTGCTGGTGCTAGGCTAGTGCATGTCAATGGCCATAGTTTTCCCGACCATAAAAAACAGTCTTAACCACTCCACAAATCACCTGAAGCAAATCTATTATTACACCAGACCATCGGTGTAAATAGAATAATTTTAGAAGTAAAACCAACCTTGCATTTTAAGGATTTATGTCTGAGCAGCAGCAGCGAGTTGTACTTCCTGATAGAAAGCTCGGCAGCGGCGGACTGATATCACCTAGCACCTATCTTACCGGCAAACTAAAATTCCTCTGCTGCTGAGAAAATAGTCCCTCAACATGCGACGATTCATGCGATGCAAGGTTAGTTTTATTTCAAACATTCTTTCAACACAGACATTTACATCGACAGTCTAGCGTATAAATAAATTTGTTTCAGGTGTTTTGTGGAGATAGCCTGATTCATGAGCCGGTTTCACTTCATAGAAACCATCTGACCTCCCAGTGTTAGAATTTGTTCACTCAATGGTAGGCGGGTTCTTGTTTTATTTAACCAATTTCTGCTATTTGGTCATGACGTATGTAATGGTAGATTAAACTTTTCCCAAATCCTATAGGAAGAAGGGCAACAACGTCTTTCCCATTGATAAAATTCACCAAACATTCTCTTTATTCTGGCTTTAAATCCTCAATCTCGGGAATCGTTGCCAACACAGAATGTATGGCTCTTTGCTGATTGGCTGGTGCCCGAGCTCGCACTTCCAGGGTTCTTGTGAACCGTCTAGTGTATTCTGATTCCTGACCTAGTCACTGGAGAGAAATTAAATTGAGCGGAGGCACTAGGTGGTGCCGGCCTGGCTACAGTGGAGTGAGTAAGACTGTTTTTAGAGGCAGGATAACTATGGCCATTGACATGCACTAGCCTAGCACCAGTGACCTCTGCAAATACAAGGACTGGATTGAATATTTTAAAAAAGTGTCTCCACACGTGTCCAACACTCTGGCTCACTAGGAAATGAGGTCCTATGTCCAAAATTCTGGACTGTCCCTTTAATGTGTTATCATGGACCATTCCAGGAAAAGCCATAACATCTCTATGGAGACAAACAGGTAGAGAACCCTCCACCGGAAAAGTTTCACAGTGCACCTTTAACCCAAAGCTGACATGGACATTTTACTTCGACCAAATGCAGTACAACCAAACAACTAAATCTCTAGCATGGATCATTTAGAGTGAAACATTTGCATAGAACTGTCACCACTCGCCATCTTACTCACAAACATCTGAAATCTTCACATCGAAATTGTAGTAGAAACATGTTTATCCTGATTTGGCAAATGATATGAGTCATGGTGATTACATGGCCACGATCTGCTCCACAGCTGGGCATCCGCTAACAAATTACTAAGCTTCTCTCTCATCTTTCCGCTATTCAGGCTATGGCTTACTGTAAAAATGCTTATCTAGTATGGCCCTGAGCTGTTGAACTGGACCATGGCTTGTTGTCCAGAAGTCTGCCTGAATTACAACTACTAGTGTAATCACAATAATCTGACCGAATCCCATTATACAGCGCTCCCTGAGTCTAGACGGACTGATCTCTGGCTCCCTCCGCACACGACTCACCGAATTACCACCAGATACGAACAAGAGCTTCTGCTATAATCCGGCTAAAGCAACCTTTGCATAACCCATCGCCATATCAGTGAAAGTGGACTGAGGATTTGGTACATTTAAAAAAAAAATAATAAATAAATAAAAATCCTACCCAAAATAAGAATGGGCGAACTCTCTGGCCTGGGCATGTGCGTACTAACTTTACAAACGTTTCGTACGCTATAAAAAAAGGAATAATGAGCGTTATTTGTCTTGTTTTTATGGATATGTCATTGCTCTGCCTGGAATGTTCCACAGTATGACATTAATCCGTGTATCATTTGTTTTTCAATATAAAACCAAAAATAAGAAAATGACCCCCCAAAACCAAAATGAAAAAATGGATAATGATTCTTTTATTTTTTTATTTTTTTTCTGTTACTTAAACTGTGATGCCGGACTGAACTAGGTCCGGGACCAGACAGGAACTGAGACCGGGACTGAGACCGGGATTGAGACTGAGACCGGGATTGAGACCGGGACTGAGACCGGGATTGAGACCGGGACTGAGACCGGGACCAGACTGGAACTGAGATCGGGACCAGACCAAGACCAGATCGGGACTGAGACAGGGACCAGACCGGGAGTGAGATTGGGACCAGACCGGGACTGAGATCAGGACAAGACTGAGACCAGATCGGGACTGAGACCGGAATCAGACCGGGATTGAAATCTGGACTGAGACCGGAACCAGACCGGGACTGAAATCGGGACTGAGACTGGGACTAGACCGGTCTGAGTTCGGAACTGAAATCGGGACTGAGATTGGGACTAAGACTGGGACCAGACCGGGACTGAGATCAGGACCAGACCGGGACTGAGATCAGGACCAGACCGGGATTGAGATCGGGACCAGACTGGGACTGAGATCAGGACCAGACCGGGACTGAGATCGGGACCAGACCGGGACTGAGATCGCGACTGAGACTGGGACCAGACCGGGACTGAGACTGGGACCAGACTGGGACTGAGATCGGGACCAGACCGGGACTGAGATTGGGACTGAGACTGGGACCAGATTGGGACTGAGATCAGGACCAGACCGGGACTGAGATCGGGACCAGACCGGGACTGAGATCGCGACTGAGACTGGGACCCGACCAGGACTGAGATCAGGACCAGACCGGGACCAGGCCGGGACTGATATCAGGACTGAGACTGGGACCAGACCGGGACTGAGATTGGGACTGAGACTGGGACCAGATTGGGACTGAGATCAGGACCAGACCGGGACTGAGATCAAGACCAGACCGAGAGCAGATCGGGACTGAGACCGGGACTAAGACTGGGACCAGACGGGGACTGAGACTGGGACTGAGATCGGGACTGACACTGGGACCAAACCGGGACCAGACCGGGACCAGACCAGGACTGAAAATGTTTCCAATCTTTTCTGGCCTGCCGTTTCCAGTTGTTTTTTTTTTTCCAGTTTTCAAGTTGTTAACTTGAAAACTACCACTTCATGACATCACAAGGTGGAACATGTAGCTTTTAGAGATGTAGACAGGCTTATGAGTTACTTAAAAATGTGTGAATGAAACAAAACCCTGGATATGTTTTTGATGAGGTGACAACATTATAACATGGCTAAAAGCTCATGAGAGTTAATTTTGTGTAATATTGGACCTTTCATGTGGATTTGAATTACAGCTGTGCAAATAATATCATTTTAAAAAAGTTTTTAATCCAGTCAAATCGTCAATGATCGGCTTAGGTCTTTTTAATACAGAGGTCTACAGCCAATCCTTTGTCAGTAAAAGCATGTGGTTTAGAGCAGAGTACAGACTTGGCAGGAATAAATAAATTGGACTAGTTTTTATTTATATGGTAGTGATTAAAATTCTCTCCTGTTTATGCCACATTTATTTGTTTTAAAGGCCCTGTACCCTGTTTTCCATGTACTCGAGCAACATTTGTCTTGCCCCCAGTACACATATATCATATGAGCAACTCTTGAGGTCAAAATATGTCCGGTGCGTGCTGTCTGCATCTAATTAAAAAGTGTTTTATTGTCCAATAATCAGGAAGTGCATGTTTGCATGCTTGTTGTTGTTAGCTCTATCGTGACAGCAAACTCCGCTCTGGTCTCTGAACGTTGTGAAAAGTGTCCATGACTCATCACAGTGAATAATAGTCTTTGTGCAGCGCAGCACGTTAACCAGATCACTGTGTCTCAACACTTACAGTCACTTTGATTAAATTCAATTAATTTAAATAAAGATGAATCATTTTAATATGTCAAATTCTTCAGTTTGTGGTATTGTTGTAATGTTTATTATGCCACAACATTAGTATTACCATTAGTGAGGAATAACTTCTGTTTTGTTTCACGTTTTATGAGAGTAACAATCAGGTACAACGTCTTTAATAAAAAAAATTAAATAAATAAAAAAATACTAATAAATATATAAGTACATTAGTTAATAGGGATGTAACGATATCAAAGTCTCACGATACAATAGCGTCACAGTATGAACCTCACGGTACGATATTTATTGCGATATTATGCTACTTTTCCCTCTTAAAATCTAATTAAAATTAAGACTTAAAAGTGCTTAGACCTGTTATTTCTTCTTGTAGTCTGCACTGAAATGGAGCAAAGGATCATGGTCTATGTAGTTCCCTCTGTCTTTTTTTTTTTTTTAGCTATTGCTGCACCATAACTCATCATTTAAACAAAAAGACTTGTAATTTAGATTTATTGTGATGGTCCACGATATTATTGTGAGAACTTTGATGATACGATATCACAATATTTCGGTTATTGTTACATCCGTATTACTTAATATTAAAAAAATAAAATAAAAATAAAAAATCACGAAAAAGTACAGTTTTCTTACCCCATTTGCAAATAAGTGAGGTCGGAATAAAAAGCAATACATTAAAACTAGTTAAACCTGTTCAAACTAGTTACTCAAATACATCTAAACTGGCGCATAATACACAAAATAAGAAACCGAGTCATTCAAACTAATCTACTTTTTTATTATTATTATTTTATTTTGCAGTGCACCTATGTTGAATCACAGCTCTCCGTGTTCGGGACAAACATGGATTAAACCGTCCTGGGACACAACATGACGTGATGAGGTTCAGACCAGCCCCCTCCAGCCCCCTTTGGTGTTTTTAAGGTTGATAATAATGAAGTACTGTCCTGAAATTCTGTCCTGATACCGTAAAACTAGGCCGTGATAAAATAATATTAGACTGGTGTCCTTAGAAACGAGGGCATGTGCCTGATGAGATGTGTTCACTGTACTCTGGTATTATACAAGTGTTGGTACATAACATAGCGATTGTAAGTATACAGATTAGATGTACAGGGTATGGTGTAGGGAAGTAACCTTAAGCGCAGGTCATCGGGACATAACGAGAACTTGATTTAGCAGATATTTTTAGCTTTTGAAAAATGCATGTAGTCAGAATGCTGCTATCCATCCGTCAAGGGAAAAAAAAAAAAAAAAAAAAGGGGGAAGGCAATTGTTCACAGGCCTACTTTTGGTGAAAGCGATGTGAAGCAAAACAGGTCACCGAGGCAAGATGGAGTATTTGGAGTTTTGCTAAATCTCACTCAATCCCAGCCCACAGCTAATTTTCTTGTACATATTAGTGTTGTCACGATACTAAAATTCCAAAATTGACTCTCGTGAGCTTTAAGCCATGTTATAATCGCCGTTGCCTCATCAAAAACATACTCGGAAATGTGTTTTGTTGCATTCACATGTGTTTGAGTAAACTTGTATTTTTAATTTGTCCTAATCTCCAAAACTCAAAATGCTCTATTCAAGGTTGTAATGTCATGAAGTCTTAGTTTTCGAGTTAAGATTTGGCTTTTGTTCAGTAGAAATTGGCAATTCCAGGGCTGAAATGATCCAAATGATTCTCGTGAAGGTGAATGGAGTTTAAAAACACAGAGTAGCTCTTCTTGTTTTCAGTTTAAGAGAAAAATTCAGACTAAATATGCAGGATTTGAGGGTTAAATGTATGGGAGTAAAACAAAACACAACTACAGATATGTTTATGGTGAGGAAACAATATTATAACATACAGTAGATCAGAAAATAGCGGAATATGGGCCCTTTAACTCTAGCCACCTAGTGCCTCTGCTCAATTTCATTTCTCTCCAGCGACTAGGTCAGGAATCAGAATACACTGGACGGTTTGCAAGAACCCCGGAAGTTTTAGACTGCACACCAGCCAATCAGCGAAGAGCTGTGAAGCCATGACGTCAAACTCAAGCACCTGTCTGTGTCCCTTTTGTGGAACAACACAGCAGTAAACAAAGCGGTCGAGAAGGACGTAGACGAAGGCAAACATTCTGTGTTGGCAGTGATTCCCAAGATCGAGGATTTGCTGTTTCTATTACTTGGACACCACTGAGCGTTCTGGCGCATTACACACATCATGACCAAATAGCAGCGATTGGTTAAATAAAAAAAGTACCTGCCCGATCGTCGAGAGAATGAATCCTAATGCTGTGAGGTCAGACGGTTTCCACAAAGTGAAACCAGCTGATGAATCAGGCTACTTTAACTCAGCATCTCGTGTATCCAAGCAGCAATCACAGCTGTTTCATTGTATGTATGTTTTTTCCAGAAATGCTAGAATGTGCTCAAAATCTCCTTTTGAATATCTGCATATCTTTCCAAACGATATGTTCAACTTTGGTTTAGTGACCATATATTAATAGCTAACTAGTACAATGCATAATAAGTTTCCAAAGTGGTGCATAATACAGATAAAACATATTCAATAGAAATATAAAATAAAGCTCTATCTAACTTAAAGGGACAGTCCGGAATTTTGGACATAGGACCTCATTTCCTAGTGAGCCAGAGTGTTGGAGACGTGTGGAGACACTTTTTTAAATATTCCATCCAGTCCTTGTTTTTGCAGAGGTCACTGGTGCTAGACTAGTGCATGTCAATGGCCATAGTTATCCTGCCACTAAAAACAGTCTTACCCACTCCACAAAACACCTGAAGTAAATCTGTTATTACACCAGACTGTCGTTGTGAATGTCTGTGTTGATAAAATAACGTTTGAAATAAAACTAACCTTGCAGCAGCGGAATTTAACTTTGCCGGTAAGATGATATCAGTCCACCGCTGCCAAGCTTTCTATCAGGAAGTACAACTCGCTGCTGCGCAGATATAAATCCTTCAAATGCAAGGTAGGTTTTACTTCAAACATTATTCTATCAACACAGACCTTCACATCGACAGTCTGGTGTAATAATTGTTTTGCCTTGGGTGTTTTGTGGAGTGGGTAAGACTTTTTTTAATGGCAGGATAACTATGGCCATTGACATGCACTAGCCTAGCACCAATGACCTCTGCAGTTCTGAAGATGGCTTGCAGCAGCAGCCGAAACATGTCAACAAGGTAAATACACTTTACTGTATTGTCTTTAAAAAGAACCCAAGAAGATAAAGTATGTAAGATGACAAAATGAACATCTTTGGCTTAGAGCGTTCCAGAGTTTGGGGCCGTCCACAGAGAAGGCCCTGTCCCCTCCCGGTATTAAGTCTCGTCTTAAATTACAAGTTTGTAATTGCTTTAAGTGCTTAATTACATCTTTGTTACTATTTATAAAGTACTTTCAATGTATTTTTTCTCTCTAAGCCTGTATTTTGCAAGTATTAAACCTCTGACTATTTTCTTCGCATTAAAGTAGTGGGGATTGCAATAGATATTTTTGTACATACATTAAAATCTTGATAAGCATTAATACATCTGTTTGATAAATACCAACTAAAAGCTAAGTAGCAGCTAATGAGGATACAAATTACCACATATTTAGCGATTAATCTGTGGTCCATAAACTCAAGTGTCACTGTAAGCTTTATTTATCGCAAAGTAACAGAGGCTTATTTGTCAGTGATGTTTCTTAAGTGCTAAGTCTTTATGTCTATGTTTCTTGGCTGGCCCTGGAACGCCTTGGGGTCCCCTCGGAAGAACTGGAGGAAGTCTGGGAGTTCCTGCTTAAACCGCTGAAAATGGATGGATGTTTCTTAAGTCCACTTTTTCCTCTTTAATTTTTACTCCATGTTTGTTGATTGGTGAATCCGCCTGTCAATCACGCCCTCTGGAACTCTGGGAGATTAACACGTGGGCCCAGGCCATATGTCTCGGTGAAGTATTGGAGAAGCGTGTAGTCTTGACAGTCGGGGTGATAAATCAAACTGAAAACTGCTTCAGATTTCCAACCTCCTCGTCCGTCTTTACTATCCTTCAGTGACACAGCAAAACTACAGGATCACAGCTAGGAAGAAAAGGTATTAAATGGGATTAAACTTTTCTATCGTCATGGAAACCAAACTAAACCAAGTGGCAGGGCAAATCTGTGGAGAGGCGACCCCACTCATAATCAGAATGCCGCTTTTTCAAGGTTTTCTGAGCTATAAAACCACCTGTACTGTATTTTTCAGACTATAAGGTGCGCCGGATTATAAAACGCATTAAGCGAAACAAACATCTACGATCCATCGGCAAATCATGGCATAATTCGCCCGGCGTTTCCTCCCTGTCTTGGTGAATGTGTATTATGAATGCGAAAGTGAGTGGATCATTTAAGTTTGCTTTTTTATTTCCTACGAGGAGGACTCAAATATACAAATATACATCGAGTAATAATGTGTTCAGTGTAGCTTTGCGCACATTTGTTTATGTTTTGAATGAAATGACACTTAAAACCACATGGCTCATTTGCAGAAACTCTAAGCGCTGAAAAAAACAGCTCGCTCCTTGTGCGCTGATGCGGTTCAGCTTCGGTCGAACTAAAGGACACGACAATCCATCAAGCGGTGCGGCTTCGTAGCTTACCAAAGTGGAACATTCCAGGCAGAGGTATGACATATCCTTAGAAACAAGCCAGTTGACAGACCGCCCACTAGAAAAGTTACACAATGCACCTTTAAATGTAGATTTTTTTTGTCAGACAACCTTATTTTTGTAAAACCTGTATCTGTATATACAATCTACAACTTGCAGTATATAGCAATACTTCTTCAGGATCATTCATATCTTTCTCAGCCAAATAAAGACTTTGTGAAAATCAGAACTTTTTAATTTTTAAAGATTCGCAGTGGTACAAAGTTATTCCACACTTACCTTATGCATTTCAGGCATCTTAATTATTCAGAAATATGAGTTTATAAGCACTTTTCACAACTTTCAGAAATGAGCCAAAGATGTTCATTTTGTCTTCTTATATACTTTAACTCCTTGGGTTCTTTTTAAAGACAGTACAGTAAAGTGCTTATAAACTCATATTTCTGAATAATTAAGATGCCTGAAATGCATAAGGTAAGTGTGGAATAACTTTGTACCACTGCGAATCTTTACAAATGAAAAAGTTAAAAAGTTCTGATTTTCACAAAGTCTTTATTTGGCTGAGAAAGATATGAATGATCCTTAAGAAGTATTGCTATTTACTGCAAGTTGTAGATTGTATATACAGGTACAGGTTTTACAAAAATAAGGTTATCTGACAAAAAAAAAATCTACATTTCAAGGTGCATTGTGTAACTTTTCTAGTGGGCGGTCTGTCAACTGACTTGTTTCTATGGATATGTAATACCTCTGCCTGGAATGTTCCATTTTCTCAGCCAAATAAAGACTTTCAAATCAGAACTTGTTCATTTTTAAAGATTCGCAGTTTCAGAAATTGTTCATTTTGTCTCCTTATATACTTTAACTTCTTGGGTTCTTTTTAAAGACAATACAGTAAAGTGTGTTTACCTTGTTGAAATGTTACGGCTGCTGCTACAAGCCATCTTCAGAAGTATCCCCGGTGTTGGTGGTGACGTGTCGTATATCAGCTGTTGTTACTTCCTGTAGGCGTGGTCAGACCTGATGGACCTGGCAGGTCGCTCAGACTGACCACACCTCCCGTCGCCCGTTGTTCTCTGGAGGAGGGTCATCACTGTTAACGCTGTGAGTGCCTCGTTTCCTGATTTCAATGGCCTCCCTGATCCAGCGTTTGAATTTGTTGTTTTCCGATCCAATGACCCGAGCCCCGACCCGATCCAGAATGTGGTTATTTCTTTCACAGTGTCTGATATGGCGGATTTTAGGTTTTCCAGTTCTGCTTTATCTTTTTGTGTTCTGGTGAGTCTCCCTGATGTTTCCTTTTCGCATTCCTTTTCAGAAATGAGAGCGGAGGAACACTAACAACAACTAGCATGCTAATACACATTTCCTGGTTATCGAACATTTTTCACAGCTTTCAGAAATCAGAGCAGAGTTTTGCCATGACTGAAAAGCCGAACAACAACTAACATGCGCCTAACCCTGCGACCTACTATGATTGAATGCTGAAAAGAAAGTGTTTTTAATTATGATTGTGGTATCGTAATCAGTATTGAGTCCATTCCTTAATACTGAAATGACGGAAAAACGAACAACAACCAGCATGCTAATGTACATTTCCTGATTATTGAACAACTGTTTTGTATAATTGCACTGTTTTGTTGCGCCGGTTTGTATGACTCTTATTGTGGTGTTTTTAGGGTGACCATGTTTACCATCTGCCCAGGGACTGCAGATGAAAAATTGACTCTGTGGCTAATTCTGGGAGATTTACAGAAATGTTGATTAATGTCACTGTCCCTGCGAAATGAACCAAATAAATAAATAAACAATAAAATGCTATAATTAGATGCAGACTGTACACAGCAGACGTTTGATCTTGAGAGCCGCTTATACAACATATCTGTACTGGGTCAAGATGAATTTTGCTCAAATACATGGAAGAAATGGGCATAGAGAGCGTGTAGAGGGGTGTGACGGTACACGAAAATCACGGTTCGGTACATATCTCGGTTTTGAGGTCACGGTTCAGTTCATTTGCGGTACAGTATGGGAACAAAATGCAAAACCTTTACTTGCTTGATTATTTGTGTGTTTATTAAAGCAACAGTTTGTTTTAACATTATACAAACGGGAAAATAAAATAAATGCAAAGTGCTGCTTGGTGATACTAATAAGTTACATAAAATATTTTCAAATAAGCAACTAATTATGAAATATTATTAAAAAAAAATTCCTTGTAAACAGTAAACAAAACTTAAAGTAAAACAAAAAGTAAAGTGCAGCACTAACAGTTCCAGGATGAAGTTTTACTCAATCTTTATATTTTTGGCCAGAAAAAACAACTTGTCCATATTGTCTGTAGTAAATGCAGATACAATGTCACCAGTGGTTGAAAATACACTTTCACTGTGGAATGGGGGGGATGATTCTGTGACGGCGAAAGGCGAAAGTGAGGACCATGCCACGACGACACTAGTTTTGCGAGGATTCACGAGAGACGTAGTCTAGGTTGGGGGCAATTGCTGTAAAGGCGACTGCCCTAAATATAAAGCGCTGCGGGAAACACTACCACCTCAATCATGGACGAGTTCCCTCATGGATGTTAAAGAGCCGAGCCTTCTGAGTAGCTGCACATGTAGTGGCAGAATGTAAACACACACAAATTGCCCGAACTCACTCATGCACAGGCCTGCACCGAACCAAATGTTCTGCACTGAAACAGTTCGACACGAATACATGTACCGTTACACCCTAGTACAGAGCTGCAAAAAAAAAAAAAAAGTTATAGTTGTATCCTCATGCTTATGCACTGTTCCTACCGTATTTTCCGCACTATTAAGCACTCTGGATTATAAGGCGCACTGTCATTAAATGGTCTATTTTCTAACTTTTTTCTAACACAACAGTTGGATGGGTCAGTGGGACTTTGTTTGGCGCGTTCACGGTGAGTCTGGGCTTTGTTCAGTTGTGGCGTGTAGGGAGGGTGCTGTCTGGGACCGCTGGATTGTCGGCGTGTTCGCAGTGACTCAGTTGTTCAGTTGTGTCTAGAAGTGGCACATTGCACTCGCTTTTTCGGTTCGTTCCTTCGTTCCGTTCCTCGTCGGCGTGGAGTGATGAGTGTGGCTGCGGGTGTGTTTCGCTGCGCGGTCGCTATCTGCTCCGTGCGTGTTTGCGTGCGCTGCGGGTGTTGCGGCTTTGTAGTTTACTGAAGTCGTGCTTGGACACCCGAGTGGATTCGTGTATAGGACGCTCAGGATTGTGGGGCGTGCAGTCGTTTTTTGATGGGGTTGGAGGCTTAAGAGTGCGTCTAATTTTTAGAGGTGTCCAATTAACGAGCAGGTGAAAAAGTAGTGCACTCAAAATTTCCCACACTGCACCTCAAAAATTAGTGGCATCGGTGGACCACGATGCTTTGGAGGAGTTGGAAAAACACAAGCGGACAGAGACAAGTCACTGGACACAACATGACTGAACGAAGCAGAAAGAAGTGCTGGTTTATGGCACTGCTGATCCTAATTCTAAATAAACTGTTGTGGTGTAAAGGTGCTAGATAGAATATGATCATTTCCACGTTTCACACAAAAATCAAATCATCCAGCCCGTTTGCGTGAGACAAAAACTTTTATGGTCATTATTTGCCCATAAATACTTGTGTGCCAGTTTATTTTGATCATTATTTATGACAGAAATCAAGTTTTATTGGAGTTTAGCTGATGTTTTTTCACCCAGACACCAGAGTCACATCACAAAAGTAGTAAGCTGTGTGCCTGAATCGCTTTGAGAGTGAGTGCACTAAATACTCGGATAATAGTGCGGGCCTTTGTCATGAATGAGGGTTTAGGGATTACATTAGAGTGGACATGCGGACACAGCCCATGTTTCAGATTTACAGTGTCCCTCATAATGTTTTCCTTTCCTTTTTATGTCATGCCTTGCAACAAAAGACATGTCAAAGGCCTCATTCTATTGTTCAGCTTATAAGTGATGACAGCGCTGACACTCATATATTGTTTCATTTTTGTTTTACTGGAAGTTTTTTGGGGCCACACATTAACATGACAATAGTAGAGATGTCCGTCCTTTGTCACTTGTTGATTACGCTCAAGAATGTGTTTTTTCAAGTCCAAATACAGTTAAAAGCACTGTACAGGATTTGTTTTACCGTCTTAAAAAAACGTAAAAACAAAACTAGTTCATTTTAAACGGTTTGCAGAGGCCCAATTCCTCATTTGCATTATGCATTATGAGCGTCGTAATTATTCAGTGCGATGAGTTTGTAAGTGCTTTTCCACAACTTTCAGAGGCCAGAGCGGCGTTTACAGACACGGTAACAACAACTAGCATGCTAACAGCACACTCCCTGATTATTGGACATTAAAAAGCTTTGTAATCAGATGCAAACAGTACACAGGAGACTTATGTTGACCTCGAGCAGCTTATACAAAACACAGTATCTGGATTCTTTAAAGGGACAGTCCAGAATTTTTGACATAGGACCTGATTTCCTAATATTTCAAATAAAACTAACCTTGCATTGCATCGAATAAGACAGGTGCCAGGTGATATCAGTCTACCGCTGCCGAGCTTTCTATCAGGAAGTACAACTCTGCCCCTAAACCAGATCTAAACCAGGACTAAACCAGGTCTAAACCAGGACTAAACCAGGACTAAACCAGGACTAAACCAGGACTAAACCAGGACTAAACCAGGTCTAAACCAGGTCTAAACCAGGACTAAACCAGAACTAAAAACCAGGTCTAAACCAGGACTAAACCAGGACTAAACCAGGTCTAAACCAGGACTAAACCAGGACTAAACCAGAACTAAAACAGTTCTAAACCAGGACTAAACCAGGACTAAACCAGGAACTAAACCAGGACTAAAACAGGTCTAAAACTAAAAACTAAACCAGAACTAAACCAAGTCTAAACCAGGACTAATCTAGGACTAAACCAGAACTAAACCAAGACTAAACCAGGACTAAAACAGGACTAAAAACAAACTAAACCAGAACTAAACCAGGTCTAAACCAGGACTAAAACCAGGACTAAACCAGGACTAAACCAGGACTAAACCAGAACTTAACCAGGACTAAAACAGGTTTAAAACAAAACTAAACCAGAACTAAACCAGGTCTACATCAGATCTAAACCAGGACTAAATCAGGACTAAACCAGGACTAAACCTGGACTAAACCAGGTCTAAACCAGGACTACACCAGGTCTAAACCAGGACTACACCAGGTCTAAAATCAGGACTAATACTGGACTAAAACAGGATTTAGCCAGGACTTAACCACGCTGCCAGACCTCGCACCCCAAACCCCTCCGGTCCACGAAATATTGTCTGATATGAAACTGGTCCGTGGTTGAAAAAAGATCAGGGACCATGGGCCTAAACTCTTTTGGTCATGTCATGATCCAAATGGGGTTATAGTCCTTGGGGTTATATGTCCTTGTAGTGCTGCAAATGACCGAATAAACTACTACTACTACTACTATTACTTGTACTACTACTACTAATCCTTCAGTCATTTATGTAGGTTCCATAGTGGTCCATTGGCGTCTATGTGCTCTTATACTTATTCTGATACAGCTCAAATCATTCTCAAACTATTCAGGAAAGGTTCGTTTCTGTCCTGTCCTTCTAACATTTTATAGTATTGATACCAGCTAAAATGAGCATCTGATTTAGTATTTGATTTTTCATACTCAAGACAAGTCCACTTTGTTCTCTGTCAGCCCGTATCGTCTGTTTCTAATACACACCACCATTTTTACAGATTTCTCCTTAATCCACCTTCCTGTTCGTCTCTCAAAAGAGGAAGTACGCATCTGTCGGTTTGAGCTTTTGTCCATCTTCCTCGAGCGTGTCAGGGTCAGCGGTCTGTACGCCACATTCTCTGCGCCCACACCCTCGGTTCTCACTCTAATCTGTTCCACATGACGTATTTGATTGGCCACCAAGAACCCAGCCCTCCCTCTGCCCCCTCCCACCCCTCTGTCCCCCCCCCCCCCCTCCCTGCCCGCCTCCCTGCCCGCACATGTTGGCAGTACACCGCTCCCGAGTACTCCGAAGTACTTGATTTGAAGAGCTAAGCGGCGACTGGATGCCTGCCAGGTCCGAGCTCCAATTGCAGTGTTGACATTGGTTTTTCTCATCCTTCACCTGCTATCTATTAGAGCTGGTGATACTGGGAGGACGCTGTATTGTTCCTCCCCACCAGAGCGCAGTGGCCCGGGGCTAGTTTCACCTGCGCAGACCTGGAGTTTTGGTGCTTGTGGTGCAGGGCAGGGACCCCAGTCTATAGTGTCACAGGTATCAGGGAAAACCCCAGGGACTTCACAAGCGGCGAGGGAGTATCAAAGTTATGTCATGGGTGTTTGACAATTTCTACATGTGAAATACTGCTGTTTGAGTCAAAACAATGTAATATGGGCACGGTAAATTGAGGAAAGTACGTCAAAATATAGGATTGGGTGTCATCTTCTGATCTTTTTCTTTCAACTTAATAGGAGACAGGCGTATGCATTGAGAGCAAAGGGCAACATTCAGATCAGATTATGTCTGACTGATGGTGGAGCTTCTGTAAAGCTGAAATACAAAGCCAAAATGTAAGTTATTGTGTGTCATTGAAGTGGTAGTATTGATTTATTCATGTAATAATTCACAGATCTTAGACTGATGGTGTTCTTTGAAGATCAGAATAAAAATATTTTATGGTTTTTTATCACTGGCCAATTTTTGTTGGCCCTCGAGCTTCCTGAATTGGCCCAAATGACAAAAAATACTTTTAACTGCAAATGATGAACATTTCAGCTCTTATAATTTACAAAACAAACATTATGTAAATCAGACTTAACATAACCATTCCAGACCTTATGAAAGGTGCGGTGACAGTCAAACTTATGTGAAATGCATCATTTTAAATGATTCACTCCATCGTCCTGTATCTGGTGCTTCGCTCTGTGTTTGTTTTGGTGGAAAAAGTTTGGAAACTCTCTGCTCTAAATAGACCTTGTGTGATCTTCTTGAGCTCCGACAGACATGACTGAAAGGTGTATTAAAATAATCTGTGAAATGAAGGGAACCTCTGTATCAGCGGTCTCCAACCTTTTTCTTCCAGTGAGCTACCTACAAAAAGAAAATGCCAAAGAGCTACGAATTTTAGCACTCACAAGAAACTGAGCATAGGAAAGCCTTAGATGAAGAACAGAAACCTATAATAAACCTAAACCTAACCTAAACCTAAAACCTTTATTCATTTATTAGTGCACAAAGTTATTCATCAGAATGACACATGTACAATGGGAGTTCATCAAATTTGAGTCATTCAGCAGAATATGTATGATTCAGAAATCCCCTGGCGAGCGACTTGAAAGGGGGTGGAGAGCGTGGTCGGAGACCCCTGGTCTATATCAAAACCAACTTGGCGTCTCATGAAAGCACAAATAAATGTTTGAGATGCAACAATCATTGGTGAAACAATACATCTAATTGTTTTAATCTTTTTTATGGTATTTTCCAAGCCTGGTTACAGAAAAACCATAGCCCAAATGTGAAGAAAGCTGATGAGTACCTAGCTGAAGTATAAGTGTGTACGATGAGTGCTTGGAGAACCTGGAGGAAACCCACCCACACACTGGAAGAACATTCAGTGCTGAGAGAGAAAGACCTGACCTGGACCTTCCTGCTATTTGGGGAGTGAGCATCCCACTTTGCAACTATGCCAGGGGTGGGCAAACTACGGCCCGGGGGCCATATGCGGCCCTTTAATCTTTTTAATCTGGCCTGCCGAACTTGAATAACAGTAATAATAATAATAATTTTCAGTATTTTAAAAGTAATTTCTATAAATAGTAAATACCGTGGGACTTGAAAGATAGATATTTTGTTGTAATGCTTTGTAATGATTATCAGTTATGGGATATTTCAATAATGTGGGACATGTTTCCTATATTTCACCTGTTATTTTTTTCTCTTATGAGGTGGATTACCAAAAAAACTCCATCCATCTGCTCCTGGTGTGGCCCTTCTGTCAAATTTTAGAACCTTTTGTGGCCCAAGAGTCAAAATGTTTGCCCACCCCTGAACTATGCCAATGTTGATACCCAGTGCTATAATAAGTCAAATTTGTGCCATAAATCATCACTGATAAAAAATAATAACTCAGTTTTTGCCTCAGTAACAATATATTGATAATATTTTCACCATGCATTTGAAATGTGCTAAAATATGACTTGATTAAGGTTCAAGTATCACACAAATAAAACTGTACCCTTGACTGGGAGATTAGACTAGAATCTTTAGTCTTTGTGCTTTTTGGTTGTCATTCTTAATAGTTTTAATACTCTACCACACACAAGATATAAAAATGCACATCTATGAAACAACAATTACAGAGTTATCCATTGTTCAACAGATCTCCCACCTCTAATTGTAAAAAAGCATAAGCCTTCCAGTCTTTCGCCGCATTGTCCACTCATAAATCCTATGTACCTTCTTATTCACACCCAAACTAAACCCAGTCCTTCTAAATCCACCGGCTTATTGCAAGAGTCTTTTTTTAAACTGGAGGATGCACTTCAGAACCACTTCTCACAATGCTTCGCTCTGGACCAATCGCGATCCGTCCGGCCTCTTTGTTCCAATCGTGTGAGAGGCCACAAAGGTCTTACGCCAGCTATAACGTGATTACCTCCCTCCTGCTTCCTTTGTGTCTCACTGTAGTATCAATAGCATGTGAATTATAAAGCCTTTGTCAGGTGTTTTGGTCCTGATGCGACACATATTTCAGATTTCAATATACGGCGGGTCCCCGGAGACGTGTGTCATGGCGGTTTGGGTTACTCCCCCGAGGAAAAACTGGTGTAGGCTTACGCACACAGAGACTCTTATTGTAAA
Organism: Boleophthalmus pectinirostris; assembly: GCF_026225935.1. Classification (NCBI taxonomy): domain Eukaryota; kingdom Metazoa; phylum Chordata; class Actinopteri; order Gobiiformes; family Gobiidae; genus Boleophthalmus; species Boleophthalmus pectinirostris. The sequence continues at coordinate 10,322,889 of NW_026570970.1, read as the reverse complement.
CGCCACTGTAACACTACTAGTACAGTGTGGATGTACGTATGGAGAGATTTTTTATTGTTATTATTATTTTTTAGGCGCTATATTAAACAAATTGACTCTTGTGAGCTTTAAAGGTGCACTGTGTAACATTTCTGGTCACCTGCTTGACTCCATGTTGTTGTTTTTTTCCTGAAATGTTCTACAGCAGGGGTGTCCAAACTTTTTTCATCAAGGGCCACATATCTAAACACAGACGAAGCAGAGGACCGATCGAGGGCTGTAGACTGGTTCTCAGTACAGTGAATAATTGAAATATGTGCAGGTTTAACAGGTTGGAATGAACCATCAGTCTTTATTCATGCTATGATCCTTAAAACCACACACTAAATATTAAATATTTGCTTTATCAAGGCAGATTTTCAACAAACTTGCAGAAAAAAATAAAAAAAATTTAATTGATGCAAGGTAATTTGGGTCAATTCACCTGGAAGCCTGAGGGCCAAGAAAAAATTGTCTGAGGGCTGCATTTGGCCCCCGGGCCATAGTTTGGACATGCCTGTTCTACAGTATGACACTTAATTTACATTTTTCCATGAAGGCCACATCATCAGGCCAAGTTACAGGTCAGATCTGTGGAGAAATGGACCCACTCATAGTAATATTGCAAGTGTGTTTTGTGGTATGTTTGCGAAGTAAAAACTTAATTGAATAAATATAAGATATACAGTATTTGCTATTTACTGTGGAACATTCCAGGCAAAGCAATAACGTTACCATGGAAACAAGCAGATGGTGGGCTCTCCACCAGAAAAGTTACACAATGCACTTTAAGTCATGTTATAATGTTGTTACCTCCTCAAAAACAGACCTAGAGTTGTGGAAAAAGTACAGAAAAAATGTATTTAAGTAAAAATATCTTTACTTTGCTTAATTCCTACTCAAGTAAAACTAACCTTTGAAAAATCTGCTCGAGTAAAAGTAAAAAAGTACTTCGTTTAAAATGGAATTTGAATAAAAGTTACTTAGATACTTTCAATTATTTGATGTAAAAGTATGTCATCTAATCCAGCACAAGTAGTTTTAATCAACGTTTAGGTGATACAGTGCAAACTTGGTTCATTTTAAAGACAACTGAGCTCACCAACACTTACTATTTTAACACTTGCATTATCATGTATGTAATAATCCCTCAGTCGTCCAGGTAGAATCCATGTCGAGGAGAAGAAGTGTGACGTGAAGAAGCACTGAAGAAGCAGTTTGGATGAGCTGCGAAACTTCCTCAACCAAACTAACTTGTGTCCAGTCAACAAACAGAATTTTCTCCTCGACTTGCATTATGATGTTATTCCCTATTTCGCGTTTGAACTCAAATAACTGTCCGAGGTTTAGCCAGGGGTTTCCTTCGCTTTCCACTCGAGAATTATTCAACGCACCATGACGACCTCAATCTGCGGCTCGGCACCAGCATCATCCGAGTTGATCCAAGACAGACGGACGGTTCTGTACGATGACTGAACATTCTATAGTGAAAATTGTCCTTTAATTTATGGCAGATTGTTGTTTTTATTTTCACATCTGATTTTACTCAGTAACGAGGGTGGGTTCCAGTGTAATTAAGTAAAATACTTGGGTCTAAATGTACTTGAGTAAAAGTAAAATTACCTATTACAAAAACTACTTTAAAAAATTACAAATTACTCATAAAAACGACTCAGTTACAGTAACGTGAGTACATGTAATTTGTTACTTTCCACCCTTGGTATTGTTGCACTGACACACTTTTGAGTAATCCATTATTAATCGTCTGTTTGCATCTCCAAAGCTCAAAATGCTCTCTTCCACCTTGTGATGTCATGAAGTGGTACTTTTTTTTTTTTTTTAAGTTTAGAGCTAACTTTTACCTTTCCTTCAGTAGAGATTGGCAATTCCAGGGCTGAATTTATCCAAATGATTCTCGTGAAGGTGTGTGGAGTTTAAAAACACAGTAGAACGTGGAAAAGAATATTCAATTTGAGAGAAAATCTCAAAATGTGCAGAGTTTGTGTGTTTAACATGTGTGAATGAAACAAAACACAAATCCAGGTCTGTTTTTGATGAAGAAATTCAGCATATAGATCAGAAAATAGCACAATATGGGCCCTTTAAAGGTATTAAAAGTGATTTTTACCATTTTAAAAATGTAAAAGCATCCTCATTACTCACTGTGACGAGTTTGTAAGTGCGTTTCACAAGTAATACTAACAACAACTAGCATGCAAACAGCTAACTTTCAGTCTCCCAAAGAATAAAACGCTCTATAATTACATGCAGACAGCACAAAGTTGTTTAATTTGGACTGTAGGAGCTGCTTTAACAATATATCTGTGCTGGGGCAAAACCAATTTTACTTTATTACATTTGGGTACAGTGAGTACAGCCCCTTTAACGTTAATCCCACTGCAGATTATGTAGATTATGTCCATTCATGAAACAGTAGCAAATGTTTGGTGGTTTGAAGCAATAACCTGGCGTACAGACCCGAATTGCAAATTTAATGGCGCGTTTTTAATTAGCTCCTAAAATGGCATGGCCTTTAAAAAAATAAATTAACTTTTACCACAAATGAAGAGTCTTTATTGAATCTGCGGTATAAAGCTCGAGCAGTTAAAGTGTAACGTTCTGTCGGGGAGACTGAGCAGGGCACAGTGACTTTTACAACGACGCGAGGAGACGGGCTAAAAACAGTGTGCTTTTGTTGTTGTTGTTTTTATTTCTCATTCAAGGAACTCAGAAACGGTTGAAAAGTGGAATAAAGAATGTTTTCTGGGGAAATACTGGGTTTCACAAATGTATTTAAATGAGTAACTTCTGGTATTTCAGCAGAATACAGATACCATTCGATCCGAGTTGCATTAAAAAACATAATTACTGGGTCGTGTCAAGTCAAAGGCCAATAAATGTATGGATCTTAAAGACTTTGCTTGTGATGTTTTGACATAAAATAGGCTACGTTCAGACTGCAGGGCTTTATGCTCAGTTTGGATTTTCTTGTGACATCAGATTTTTTTGTGAGGTCGTTCACATTTCTAATTAAATGTGACTTGTTTGTGATCTCCAGTGTGAACTTTAAACGCCCCAAAAGTGTCCCGCATCAGTGCTTATGAGAGTAGCCTAAACATGGATGCAGCATTGAGCACCTGGCAATTTTAAAGTTGCTGTTGTATCGGAGCCAGAACATGAACAGAACATATAACTTATTTGTTTTAAAGAGGAGATTGAGAAGGACGAGGTTTTCGGTTGTGGCGTTTTGTGGGGCGGTGGCAGAAACGTCCGTAGAAAGGAACTTGTGGGTGCGGAGTCGCAGCCAAGAGTGGTGGGATTGTTATGTGTTTCGCGGCTTCACTGACACAGAGTTCAGACACAGTTTCCGTATGACGAGAAAAACATTTGTGTGAACCTAGTTTCTGCCTACTTCAGCGCAGAATAGTGACGTTTGTCATTTGCTGATAACGTGTAGGTGGGATGAATGCGACCTGGCCGTTCAGACTGAAGTCGCATGTCAAAAGATCGGATATGTCTCAGTTTTAGGAGCACATATCCAAGTGACCTGGGTCGCATTTGAAAAAATCAGGTCTGTGTCATTCAGATTTGGGTCACTTCAGGCAGCAGTCTGAACGTAGCCTAAAACAAACACTTTCTTTGCCTGGGGGAGAGCTTTATACTGCTCGATTCCATGGAAATGTTGTTTCTTTGACTATAATGTTCTAGCCTGATTCATCAGACGGTTTCACTCCGTCTGACTTCGCAGCATTAGGATTTCTTCGCATGACGGTAGGCGGATAGTTTTTTTATTTAACCAATTGCTGCTATTTGGTCATGATGTAAGTAATGCACTAAATCCTGTAGGAAGAAGAAGGGTAATAACGTCTTTCCCGTTGATAAAATTCACCAATCATTCTCTTTGTTCCTGTTTTAAATCTCGACCTCGAGAATCGTTGCCAACACAGAATGTCTGTCTTTGTCTACATCCATCTCGACGGCTTTGTTACCTCTGCCAAAGAGGTTATGTTTTTGCTGGCGTTTATCTGTTTGTTTGTTTGTTTGTTTGTCTGTTAGCAACATAACTCAAAAAGTTATGGACCGATTTTGATGAAATTTTCAGGATTTGTTGGAAATGTGAAAAGGAAGAACTGATTTCATTTTTGGGGGTGATCCGGAAGAAATCCTGGATTCTGGATCACTTTGAAATTTTAGTTAACATTGTGGTAAATGGGGCCAAAAATTTTGTTTCTCAATATCTCGGTTAATTATTGACCAAACCCCATGAAATTTGACTCAGGGATGGACAATGGGATCCTCTTTCATATTCCAAAGGCTGATCCGGATCTGATCCAGAAGACTGATTTTATCGCAATTTATATAAAAAATGGGGGTAGTCCTTGGCGGAGGTCTGCGCTCTCTGCTTTTCTAGTTTACTGTTGTGCTGTACCACAAAAGGGACCCAGACAGGCGCTTGAGTTTGACGTCATAGGTTCACAGCTCTTCACTGATTGGCCAGTGCACGGTCTACAAATTCCTGGGGTTCTTGCAAACTGTCTAGTGTATTTTGATTCCTGACCTAGTCGCTGGAGAGAAATTAAATTGAGCGGAGGCACTAGGTGGTGCCAGCCTGGCTAATAATATTCCACAGTACAGCATAAAACGTATCACAACATATCACTATCTCCATGGAAAAATGTGGTTTGTCCATAGAATCATGCAGGTGACTTTCCTCCTCAAGAAAATTACAAACGATCACTTTAAACTTTTGAATGTATAGAAGCTATTTTGTCTCAATCGTCCAATTGTACCTTATTTGGGAATTTATGAATGGTCAATCTTTAAGTGTTACCTTGAGGTAAATGGGACTTCACTTCGGTTATGCAAATAGGGGAGATAACATATTCACGATGGCTCCAAAATCTGAAAAGAACTTGTCATTCTAATTTCCATTGTAATTAGGTACATGAGTCTCATGCAGCTACAAGTGCCTTGGAGGAGACGCAGAACAGAAGGAGAGGACGGATTAACTCACATGCTACGCAAATCACAAAGAATGCTCCACTGTCCCCTTTTAATTCCCAACAAGCATCTCCTGTCACATACTCTATACAACACAAACAATGCTTCGTTCTGGGAGATTTATCAACATGTGGACTATTTCACAAAGAACTGACTTTAAAGGGCCCAAATTCTGATCTGTTATAATGGCATTTCCTCGTCAAAAACAGATCTAGAGCTGTGTTTTGTTTCTTTCACACGTGTTCTAATACACAAACCTGAATATTTACAGTTCCCCTCTCACACAGAAAACCACTCTGTTCCACCTAGTGATGTCATGTGGTAATACAGGAAGTGCTCCAATGTGTTTTTAAACTCCATACACCTTCATTAGAATCATTTTAGTCCTTGAATCGCCAATCTCTACTGACTAACTTAAGGTAAAACGTAGCTGTTAACTTGAAAACTACCTCTTCATGACATCACAAGGTGGAACAGAGCACAGACTAATAATAAAGAGTCACTCAAACGTGTATGAATGAAACAAAACACAACTCCAGGTCTGTTTTTGAGGAGGTCACAACATTGAAACATGACTAAAAGCTCACAAGAGTCAACTGTGCGTAAGAGAGGACCATTAAAAGACTTGGAAATATATAAATTATAAAACCATGCATGTTTCTGTTGCAATTTGCCTCTTAACAATCAACGTTAAATGCAAAAAGTACATTACGGAGATTATTTCACACAAGTAAAGAGTTTTGATAATGGTCAAACCTTATAAATTGTCCATCAATCAAACCCTGCTGGTCCAAAGTTGTCGTCTTGGAGAACCAGGTGGTAGAAGAGTAATCCACGGTCATGAGCAGAGAGAGTGGAGCGTCGTCTGGTGTCTGGCTGGCTCGTGGGCTTCCTCCTCGGGGCTGTCGGCAGGTCCAGACCAGACAGACAGACCTGGAGAGAGGATTTGGTCACGAGGGGACTGAGAAAACCGACCGGGTCTCCAACAAAGCTTCGTTGTGACGGATCACGTACAAGGTTATGAGCTGAGGTGGTAGCAGCTGTCCATAAGAGATCTATCTAGGGTTTGTGCAGAATGCCTGGTATGAGTTCGGACAATGGATGTAAAACACGTGAAATTTTCAGTTTTGGATTTACGGACTTTTTATGGATTATAGGAATCTCAAACACACTGGTATCAGGAGCAGCTCGTGGAAGAGGTAAGTGCCACTGGAGCTCGTCATGTGCAGTCTGAGCAAAAAGTTGTTTAGTAGCTGTTATGATAGTCTGAGATTTAACCCTATTTTTTTTTTACTATTGATCTGTAAATGTTACTGAGTTGGTAAGTAACCAAAATTTGACTCTAACTCTCAGTAACACATACACTTACACCTGAATGAGCCTCAATAAAGCATGAACTAAGACTTAAAGAATACACATTGTACTTGGTGGATCATTATGTCATCACTTAGGCATTTTAAATCACAATTTTCATAAAAAATGACTTTAAAAAAAGAAACAAATCTGCTGATCTTTGTGTTAGAAAACTGCAGAGCCCATTGGGAGCTGATGTTGCCATAAACATGGTCACGATCAAGTTGTTGGCACCTCCGATGGATAGCTGCAACTCTGCAAAATCCTACCCAATTTACTGCTCAAGAAAATACAATTTGAGAACGTAAGTACACAGCAGTGCATGTATACGAGAGGTAGTGAAGTCGGCAAATGTTGAAAACATGATTAAAGATTGGTTAAAAAAGCACAAATCACTCCAAATACAACTTCGGGTGAGTATACGGTGAGAAAAACACAATAACATGGTTAAGAGCTCTTAAAAGTAGCATAATAGGTGCACTTTAATTAAAGGGTTAGGAGTAAGGGTATTAATTGCGTAGTTACTAAGCCTGAATTATTCTTAATCAACTAGTTTCTGTTCATTGTTTATTAAGGCTAATTAAAGTGTAGATATTATAAAGTGTTGCCAGATTGTCTTTTGTTTATATAAGAAAACCTTTATTTGACCCGAGGGGGAAAATTGCTACCCTGATTCATCAGACTGTTTCCACGAAGTGAAACCTCGCAGCATTGGATTTGTTCGCTCGACGGTAGGCGGGTACTTTTTTATTTAACCAATCGCTGCTGTTTGGTTGTGACGTGTGTAATGCACCAAATCCCGTAGGACGAAATGGGGAAGACGTTATTGCCCTGAGAAAATTCACCAACCATTCTCCTTGTTCCGGCTTTAAACCCTCGATCTTGGGAACTGTTGCCAACACAGAATGTATGACTTCATCTAAATCATTTTGGTCCGTGGGCCGTATCCAACCTACTTTGACCCCAAAGGGCCTGGATCAGAAAATTCATGGTATATATACCCCAAAAATAACAATATGTTAAAATATTTGTGCAGAGAAATGCAAATCTGTTACAGATTTTTTTTTTATTGATAAATTCTTTCTTTAACAAAATATTATAAAATTACAAACAACCTGAAACTTTAAGAAAAATGCAATTTCAACACAATGTTTTAACATGAACTTTTATGTAAATAGGAATAAATCAATTTTTCTTGGAAAATCCTCCACTCAGCTCCACTTTTCTCATTTGTGATATTTTGTTGATGAGGGTGTCACGGTCTACAGTCAAAACGATCGTCCTTTAAGAGCGTTTGGAAAGAGACTGCTCTGGTGGGAGGGGCCACGTACAGAGACACTGGAGACGCTGCTATGCTCAGCGGCACAGGAAATTATCAATATTTTAATAGAAAACATAATTAAAATATTTTAGTAGAAAGTTGTGCTGAACCACAAAAGGAACCCAGACAGGCGCTTGAGCTTGACATCATGGCTTCACAGCTCTTCGCAGATTGGCTGGTGAGTGGTTTACAACTTCCGGGCTTCTTGCAAACGTCTAGTGTGTTCCTGATTTCTGACCTGTAACAGCAAAGTTCAAGAGAGCACTAGTACCCTAGAATAAAATACTCAGGATAAATATGTGTTAGAAATAGGCGTAATTAAAATACTGATATATATATGGGCTAGTATCAGTTTACCAAATACAGCACTGCACAGTTAGGGGAGAGTAATTTATTTATTTATTCATTTTCATTATAGTATCAATTTCTTACTGTTTCTCCTCTTAGCTTCTTTGGACAGCCTTCTCCAGCAGGTGCCCCCTCCCTCTCTCTGTTACCCAGCCCCGGTTGATTGCGTGTAATGCCTGAGTGCATATGGCTGAAGGCGGGCGAGCGGTGTCGTCCCAGTGCCCCGTTTAATGGGGGCAGCAATCAAGCGCCCGTCGCCAGCCTGCCAAAGGAAAACAGTGGCGGACCGCGCGCCCTGTCAGGGGCTCATTAGGGAGCGGGCGGCGTTTACAACAGCGCTGAGAGGAACACTAAATCACTGTGCTCCCCTACAGCGCCCAGAGGAGGGAGGCCCGCGACGTCAACAGAACGGCCGCTGTGTGGGTTGTGTGTGTGTGTGGAGGGGGGACGGGGAGAGACGGCGATAGTGGACGCCTGTAGTCTGAGGTTGGGACTAATGAAGAACGTTAAAGGTGCACTATGTGACTTTTTGGTTGGGGGTTCGTCACTTGCTTCTTTCTGTGGTTATGTCATTGCTCTGCCTGGAATATTCCATAATATGACATTAAACATCGCTACCTTACATTTATTGAATTACAGGTGGTTTTAAAGCTCAAAATACCTAGAAAAACAGACATTCTGGCTGTGCGCGGGGTCGCCTCTCCACAGATCTGACCTGTAACTTGGTCTGGTTCTATCTCCATGAAGATAGAAAGATTTAATACCACTTTGTGACACATTTCAGACAAAACAATAACATCTCAACAATAACATGGAGAAAAGCAGGTTGCAGCCATCAACCAGAAAAGTTACACTGTGCACCTTTAAGTCCGTTTTAGCACAAAAAAAAAATATAATAATTTTTTCCTCCATCCACAAATGCACAAAGCGCTTCCCTCTGCACGTTTTTCTAATTCCCACTAAAATAGTGTGTCCATCAGCGTAGCCATGTTTGTTTTGGTTCGTTGGGTGCACGATGCTGCTCTGTGATTGGTCCAGACTCAGAACAACTGGTGGCCCAGGCCCAATCACAACAGCTGGAATTTACCAGTTGGATTTTGGAATCTTGCAAGTTTGTGAACACACAAATATCGTGCGAATAGTTCTGCTGGCCAAGTTAAAGATCTTTTACGTAAATAAATGTTACTGGATCTGTTTGAGAATAATTTGAAAAGGTTTTTAGATTTTTTTGACTGACCTGCCGCTAACTCAACACATCTTTTTGATAATAGTTGCACAAGATGTCGGCACAAACACTTTGGTGAACTCATAAAAAGACTTGAATTGTCATTTCATTTAAGGTAGCAGTTACTTACACACAGTGCTTCATTTATGTCATTTTAAACACATTTTGATAAGCTCCAATAGTTTTTGCTGCTGATTGTCATTTGTATGCAACATTGTTTTTTCTTCATTTTATGTAACACGTGCATTTTTGTTCAAGTTGTTTGTAGTTATGAGTTTACAGCAAATGTGACCAAGGTATTTCCCTGTATTTCCACACTGAAGTGTTGAAATACAACACTCATCTTTTGTATGTTTGTTCATAATGTCACTGGATTATTGACGTGTACAGAATCTTCTCATTTTTTGCAATACAACTTTTAGTCACTGAAGTTCCTCATTTCTTTGTGTTGTTCTGTTATAGCAGTACTACTACATCCTGAAAGAGATGTAGTTCATTATACATTCACCTTGAATTTAACATTTTCTCTGGTCTAAATTATCATTATTAAAAACATAAAATATATATATGTTTGATGGACAGTTACTCTAAGCACATTTTCTATAGAATTTGTAACCCGTGAAGGAATAAAATGGCCGTAGTCCCAATAACTGTAACAGTGCTTGGGGATAATTCTCATTAGAGGCTCATTAAGACGTTGAGTTGGCGATGTCACTTTGTATTGTTCTGTGGTCCATTGTTAAGAAGCAGGTTCCGGTGATGTAATGTGCATTTGCATGAGAAGCATCAGTTCACATGTGGGCCACCGTCACACATCACAGGCAGCTCCCAAACGGACTTATTAAATGATCTGGAAACACGAGATATAAATATGACACACTGAATCAGATGTATGGTCAAGTTAAAGACCTGTTTGTCAGTGAAGTACTCTGCTCCTTCACCGTCTCATCTCCACCTGGTCTTTAATGGGCGTATTACAGGAGAAAAGTCTCTGAGCGAAAAGCGTGAAGGCTTCATTTCTGCAGACATTAGCTCTTGATGAACTCTTCCATTAGCAGACCATCAGGAGGCTGGGGCCCTGATACAAACCAAATGGAACAGCAGACACACAGCCTGCTGAATTGTGTCATTGTGCTGCTGATAATGGCCGCCTTCTTACACACATTAAATGCAGTCGGGGGCCCGTGAGGCCCCCGGTCGCCTGTTTTTACATGAAGGAAAATGCCTCCTATTCAATAGGGCATGAGCAGCACCGTTAAACATTTATGGAGCTTGTTTAAACAGCCGTTAACTGCAGATTAAGTGAGATCCTCCCTCTGAAGAATCTGCTGTTCACATCCCGTGCACATGGATGCATGACAGCATCACACATGTGCCGCGTGCACACACATGGACACCATGCACACACACACGCACACACACACACAACAGTGTGGGAAAAACAAGTACATGTGTGTCATTCCCAGGATGGCCCGCATTCCCCCGGAGCAGCTCTGTTGTTTAACAATTATGATGTTCGTGCTTGTGTTCCTTAATCCTTAACTCCGCTGTAATGACTGTAATGGCATTGTCCTGAAGACGCCGGTCACACTCCTCTGACTGACAGGTGCACTGTGGTAGCAGCTGCTTCAGCTTCCCTCAGGTTTCTCACACTCTGTGACATGTAATGACATGTCATTAATATAATCTGTATTAGCACAAATAAAAAGTTTGACTTATTCAGAGAACCCATGCAAAATGTAACAAATTCAACCATGTTACTCTTAAACTTTACATTAAAAGATTAACATAACCTACATGTGTATTACAGACATTGTACATTTTTGAGACCTTTGATTGTTGCTGTAATAACAAAGATTGAAAGGTCTCTTTAAACGTGGGCGTATATTATGGATGCTATCTGACGTCACATCACATTTACTATACTGATGTGACCCACTGTCGCTGGTTTTCTTCCACTGATTCCAACTAAATTGAAAGTTTTTTCCATTAACCTTATTTCTGTCCATCCAACATTTGCCCTACAATAAAGTTTCTTGTCGTCTTACAATTGCTGTGCGTAACTTATGTCCCACTGACCTACAATCACAAGTCCTCCTATCCCTTTTAAACTCACCCTTTCTGAGCTAATCTGTCTGCCCTGTCACTGTCTGGAGTGCAGACCAGACCAGGGACAGTCCTCGATTCACTGGTTAAATCCGAACCTTCACCTGACGTAACACCACAGTCACTCCCGTAGCTGCCTCTGTCTAATATGGGGTTAGCCTGCTTCTGTGCTGTAATTAGCCTCGGCGTGGGCAGGTCGTGCGGCGGGAGAAGAGCGCTGCTGTGGGTGGAGGAGAGGAAACGCTCAAAGGTCAGAGGGCTGCTGCCGGGTCACTGTCAGGGTCAGCGACTTGTTAATGAGGCGAGGATAGTGTGCTGTGAAAATGAGTGTGGAAAGTATAACAGCACTGATGGAGCCATATGACCAAACCGAGCTCCAAACATACAAGGCTCTGAGTTGGGTTTTGTTTCATTCGCACATGTTTAAACACACAAAACCCGCATATTTAGGCTGAGTTTATCTTTAAAATACCTTGTGATGTCATGCGGTAATACAGTAAATGCTCCACTGTGTTTTTAAACTCCATACACCTTCACTAGAATCATTTGGATGTTTTCAGCCCCAGAATCGTCAATCTCAACTAAAAAAAAAAAGATTAAAGTAGCTCGGTCAACCTTTAAACTACCACTAAATGACATCACGAGGTGGAACAGTGCATACACAGAGCACCTTAACATTTTTGAGGAAGTAACAGGATCATAACATGGCTAAAAGTTCTCAAGAGTAACAAAAGACTTTTAAATATATATATTTTTAAAGGTGCATTGTGTAACATTTCTGGTGGAGGGTCCGTCAAATGCTTTACCCCATGGAGATGTTATTGCTTTGTCTGGAATGCTTCACAGGATGGCATTAAACCTTTCTGCTGCTGTTTAATGTCACACTGTGGAACATTCCAAGCTGAGCAAGTGACATGTCCATAGAAACAAGCAGGTGACGGACCCTCCGCCAGAAAAGTTACACAATGCACGTTTAATCTTTTAACCACCTATGGAAGAACTGTAGTGCTCCGTCCTGATTGTGTTGAGGTAGTGGTCTGAAGGGGGAGTGACTTAGTGCAGAGAGCAAAGGGAGGAGAGACTCAGAGCATCAAAAACAAAAGTGCAACTTACAATATGTTGCTCTCTGCGAACTGAACATTTTTAACACAAAAAAAAATAAAAAATGGTGACCTAGATGTTATGTGTTAGCGGTTATATCCAAATCTCTCAGTACGATATTTATTGCAATATTTTGAAGAGGCTAATGTAATTGTAGATGGAACACTTTTTGGTGTGAATTATTTCTGTCATAATCCCAAGAATTCAAGTGAAAACATATCTCTTCATGTTGTTTGCACTGAAATGAATCATGGGATATGTAGTTCCTGATGTTTATAAGCTGTTGCTACTGTAAAACCATGTATTTAAGCAAAGGAACTTGTAATTTGATATATTGTGACGGTCCACGATATTACTGTGAGACTTTTGACGATGTTTCGGTTATTGTTACATCCCTAGTTAATATAGCCTGATTCAGCCGCCGGTTTCACTTCGTAGAAACCGTCTGACCTCGCAGTGTTGGAATTCGTTCGCTTGACAGTAATCAGGTACTTTTTGTCATTTAACCAATCGCTGCTATTTGGTCGTCACGTTTCTAATGCGGTAGCTCGTATATTAAGCTTTTCCCAAATCTCGTAGGAAGAAGGGCAATAACGTCTTTCCCCTTGATAAAATTCACCAAACATTCTCTTTGTTCCGGCTTTAAATCCTCGATCTCGGGAATCGTTTCCAACACAAAATGTACAGCTCTTCACTGATTGGCTGGTGCCCGAACTTGCACTTCTGGAGTTTTTGTGAACCGTCTAGTGTATTCTTATTCCTGACCTAGTCGCTGGAGAGAAATGAAATTGAGCGGAGGAACTAGGTGGCGCCAGCTTGGCAATAGTTAATACCCCACAGAAGTAAAATAGTTCCTCTGTAGGTTACCTGACTTCTTAATTTTGTAACACTTTACAAGCTGACAAAAGATATTCCTCACTTTCCTAACATGTTCTTGGCATACAAACGATTCTGTATTCAAGCACATTTCATAACTTTCAGAGGCCCGAGCAAACACTTTAATAACAACCACTAGCACGCTAACAGCACACCAGCGTACTTCCTGGTTTGCGAAGGATCAAAACACTTCATAATTAATCACATACAGAAGACAGATAAACATACGCAGTTTCACAACTTCCTGGGACCAAGTAGCTATAGTTTGGCTGTCACAGAAACTCTAAGAACAACCAGCTTCCAACAGTGTAACTTCCTGGTTGACAAAGGATGAAAACACTTCATAATTAGTCACATATAAAAGACAGATAAACAGAAGCAGGTTCACAACTTTCTGGAACCATGTAAGCTTGCAATGGAGTAAGATACTGGATATACACATACGCATATATATTTACAATTTATCAGTTCTGGGGCAAAAAAAAAAAAAAAAAAAAGAAAACATGTTTGAGTAAGTTAGCGATCTTTCCTGGGCACTTTTGAATCCTCCTTACCGTTAGCTAAAAGATATTGTCCAATACACAAAAACATGATACAAAACTGCACAGCAAATCTTCTTATGTACATTAACTTCTTGGGTTCTTTTTAAAGACAATACAGTAGGAGGTGTACTTACTTTGTTGACATGTTTTGCCTGCAGCTACTGGCCAAAACTAGGGCTGGGTATCAAGAAGTTGCCGATACTATACATACCTCAATAGTTTTGATTGGATACGATATATTTCAAATTGATTCAATACAGTTCAATAAAAATAAAAGCTAAATCATGGCAGTGAAACTAAAAGTCTTCTTGTGCAAATTTAATATGAAACACAAACATTTTTATGAAAACAGTGACCCTCAGGTGGGTCGCAAGAGATTTTTTTTTTGGGGGGGGGTCACCTTCTGCATGTAGGTTGAAATGTTAATACATGTTTTGTATAATTTCTAATCTTTTTGTAATTATTTTACTGACTATTTTGTTCCAATATTGCTGGTTCAATTGAATGCTGAAAAGAAAAAGAAATGGGCTACATTTAGACTATGTTTACACTGAAACGTATCACCGTATCAGAAAGGATTTGCGTCCAGACATGTCATTTCTGTGTCCGCAAGCCTTCCCTATCCACACAGCTTTGCGCATATTTGTTTATGTTTTACAGCAACAAAACTTAAAACCACATGGCAAATTTGCATAAACTCAAAGAAAAAAAGCACTCAAAAAACAGCTCGCTCCTTGTGCGCTGATGCGGTTCAGCTTCTGTTGGATTAAAAAGGACTCAGAGGAATATGAGTGTTCTTTCTGTGACAGAGGGGTGTTCTGCAGATGGTGAGTCTGTTCTGTGCTTCTGTCGCATTGGAGATGCTTTATGTTAAATTTTTCAGAGATTATACGTCTGCAGGTCATACGCACAGACCTACAGAACTATACTTCGCACTTTAACGCGAAATCACCTGAAACACTAATAAGTTGCAGCAGCTGATTTCGAGCTGAGTCTTTTCGTGGACTGTGCACTAGCAAGTAGTTCTAGCTACGCTGCTTCCCATTTGTCTATAGTTTGTTTAAACTGTTTAGCATCACATGACTGATGTCACAAACCCAGCAAATCAGGAAGGCGCAAGTCAGTGACGTCAGCGTATCAACGTTTTCAGGCGTCCACACAGTGTCGGATCAGAGCCGCACTCAGATGAATTCGTGGGAGCTGGCGGCACCAGATTGTTCCATCTCTAGAGCCGTCTTCCATCGGATTAGTGTGGGCGAACACTGCATCCACAACGAAAACGACTCGAATACGTAGTAGTGTGGATGGGGCCTTAAAGTCCAAATAGGCGACTTATTGATCCTTTTATTGCTGGCTCAATTACTGTTTTTCATTGTTTAAAACTTGAGTAACACTCAGTCAACAATAAAATATCCTCATTAATGTTCATTAATGGTCAAATCCACCTTTATTTTCCAAAGGTTTGTGACTTTCAAAATATGGGTCCCCAGAAAAAAAAAGTAGGAAACACAGCACTAAAGAAGGAACAAAACTGTAGCATTGTAACAAAATGCTACAGTTTTGTTCCTTCTTTAGTGAAGAAAAAAAAAAAAAGTAGGAAACACAGCACTAAAGAAGGAACAAAACTGTAGCATTAAAATGCTACAGTTTTGTTCCTTCTTTAGTGAAAAAAAAAAAAAAGTAGGAAACACAGCACTAAAGAAGGAACAAAACTGTAGCATTGTAACAAAATAATTTAGTCAAATATACCAAAAAATACGCAGCCCACGATATCAATACTGTATCATCACATTAAATGATATTACGATATTTTTGCAAGTCAGGTAGTACTGGAACCGAAAAACTTTCTATCAATGTCAACTTCCGGTTCCTTTACCAATAAATACATCGTGCTGATTTAAAAGAAAACAACCACAAAAACAGTAGAATAGAAGTAACATTCAGGAAACAGCAGCGTATTTGTAATTGTCCAGTCAATGAAATATTTGTCACACACAGCCCTGCATTCCTATTGGTTATCGGAGCCAGCGTAACACAGGGACTATTAGTATGTCAGCATGAGATTTTCAGTTACAAGCAGCTTGAAAAGAAAACATGAGTGCATTTTTGCGAATTCCCATAATAAATTCCGCTTTTATTTCACCAGCAGAAAATGTTGGCTCGCTCCGACATCCGGCATGCACGAAATCCTCCTCCTCCTTCCAACCAAATCTTTGCAACAAAATCTTTTCTTGTGTTCTTTTATGTTGGTGTTGACATGCTAATAAGCTGGAAGCGCGCTCTGTTGGCGAGCCGGTGTGTTGTTTTGGTGTTTTGTGCGGGCGCTGGTGTGGACAGCTGGCCCGTCTGATCCCTCCAGTCTGCTCTTAAATTGGTTTTAGCGGCAGCACTAATAAAGCTGATTATGTGTGTGGCTCCAGGCCTACTAACCCTGTGACACTTCTGGCAGCTGGTGGCACCACAAGCTCAAGATGGACCTAACCACGCCGCGCTGTTGAGTAATGCTCGGCGAACTGATGTAAGATCCGTAGAGTTAACGATGACGCAAGATTTGTTGTTATAATTCTGATTCATTTTGAGTGTATGTTTTCCCAGCACATTAATAACAAAATAAACATAACAAGACATAACAAAAAATAAGATTATTATATATATTATATATATATTTTTTAAATATATAAATTAAATATCTTGAAATGTTGTTATTGTTTACGTTACTTTTTTTTTTTTTTTTTTAAACCATGGAATAACAAAACCATAATATAGTAATATTTGGGGATTTTTTTTTTATCTGGATAGATTTACTGTATGTACATTTTGCTTTTTTTTTTTTTTACATCAGGTTTATATGGATAGTTATATCTTTTAATATTTTATTCTATTTTACTTTATTTTAGTTGATTTTACTTTTTATTTATTTTATTTTAGTTGATTGTAGTTGATTTTAGTTTGATTTGATTAGATTTAATTAAATTTTATTAGATTTTGTTTTGTTTTATTCGGTTTTATTTTATTAGATTTTTATTTAATTTTATTAGATTTTATTTTATTAGATTTTGTTCATCAGAGGTGGGACAAAGTCGTTGTTTTATAAGTCTCAAGTCTCTGAACTCAAGTCCGAGTCAAGTCCCAAGTCAAATACAGGCAAATCCAAGTCGAGTCTCGAGTCACTGGCCCATAACGCCAGGTCAAGTCCAAGTCATCTGCTTTGAGCTTCAAGTAATTTCTTTAAACTAAAGTGCTTAAATTTTTGCAATTGTACTTGAAAAGTCATGATATGTTTATATATGAGTATTTAGTTGTAGTAGTTGTAGAAATGCAGTTTTTTTTCTTTTTAAATGTCAACAAGATCTTAGTGTGAATCATTACGGTCAGAATAGAAAGAATGTTCTTTGTGGTTCCCTCTTTTTTACTGTATTGTACCGTTTATTACTGTAGTACATTTGATGACACATCACAGTACTTCAGTTTCATCCAAAGTAACAAAATAGAGAAGTGGGAGGGACATGTTCCAGTTTGTTCCTTTAAAATTAAGTACCACATATACCAACTGTAAACAGATATTAGCATTTATAAAACATATATTTTTTCAGGAGAAGCATCAAGTTTTCTCAAGTCACAGGCCTCAACTCTGAGTCAAGTCCCGAGTCACTGACCTTCAAGTTCAAGCCGAGTCCATTTTATCAAGTCAAGTCTCAAGTCCTAAAAATAGTGACTCAAGTCTGACTCGAGTCCAAATCACAACGTGCAAGTCCCCACCTCTGTTTTTCAGATTTTACATTTTCCTTTCTTTCTTAACAGATTAAACATCAGCGCTTCCATGTGTCACATTGTTTGTAGCACCGTATATTGTGGATGGGATATAAAAATCAAAGGTGCACTATGTAGCTTTTCTGGTGCCTGTAATGTTTCACAATGTGGCATTAAACTATTTCCATTTCCATAGATTCAAGCAGGTGTCACCACGCGTCCAGTTATAAGTCAGGTATGTGGAAAGACGCAGCTAAAGGTAAGAATCCAAGCAAAAAAAAAAAACTGTAATCTGATTAATAAAAGAATGCAATACCATCTCCATGGAGACAAGCACTTGGCAGAACCCCCTCCCCAGCAAAGATACACAGTTCAGCTTTAACAAATGTTTACTTTGTCAAATTTATGTTAACGAGGTTTGAAAGAAATGTTCCTTTAAGATTACAATTACAACTTCGATTTATTTTGAAACTACAAAAGCAGCCTATAAAACTATTAACCTGCTTATATGCTTATACATTTTCAATAAAGCTTAATTCACATAAAAAAATATTGTGACTACAAATTACCAAATTATCCTCTCTAAGCTTTCTCTGATTGACTAATTTAATTATAAGTAAATCTTGGGCCTGTGAGAGTGTGCAAAATGAACCATAATAGAAAACGCAGAAGGTCCATCATGTGCTCCAATCTTTTGCATGACTTATCCCCTGAATGGCTAATTCTCGGGCTTATGATATTTGGGTCAGGTTTCTGTATTGGAGTATAATGGCAGCTTACTTCCTCGTGTCAGAGGGATCCTTGGTTGACCTTTTGGGTTTGGCCTTGACCTCAGCCTGCCCCCACCCGGTGACCTTACGTGACACCGGAGAAGAGTCCACAAGCAGCGAGGCGGTGACCAGCTGCCTCCTGTCTTTGTTTGTTTGTGTTCTTTACGTCGTTTTTCTTTATAGGATGTGAAGGAAAGCAGAATAATAAATATTAAATCCAATTTGCCCTTTTAGGTATCACAGAAGACAGACACTTGACTGCAGAAATGTGTGCTGGACCGAGTATTTCTCTCATTGATTAATCTCTTTCTATGATTGGTTAATCTGTCAGTCACGATCATTAAGACAGATTCCTGACCCACACGTCTTTGTAAAGTTTTGTCAAAGTGTGAGGTTCTGCCAAACACATAACTACAGTTAATAGAGATGAAACGATATCCAAATCTCACAGTACGATGTTTATTGCGATATTGTGTGGAGGCGAACAAAATTGTGAATATGCAACTTTTTCCTCTTAATTCAAAGAACTAAGATTTAAAAGTGCTTAGAACTGTTACTTCTTTATGTAGTTTGTGCCAAAACGGAGCAAAGGATCATGGTTGATGTAGTCCGCTCTGGTTTTTTAGCTGTTGCTGCACCATAACAATGAATTTAATCAAAGAAACTTGTGATTTGATATATTGTGATAGCCCATGATATTACTGAGAGACAACACAATATCACGATATTTTGGTCCAAGTCTCATGATACGATATCGTCAGGATATTTATTGGGATATCGTGGGAAAGCTCACGTTATGTTGGGGAGGCTCACGATTAGGGATGTAACAATATCAAAATCTCTCAGTACAGTATTTTCATGATATACATCTCACAGTACGATATTTATTGCGATATTTTGTGGAGGCTAACAGAATTGTGAATATGTTACTTTTTCCTCTTAAAATGCCTTGACAAGACTTAATTCAAACAACTAAGATTTAAAAGTGCTTCGAACTGTTATTTCTTCATGTAGTTTGTGCCAAAACGGAGCAAAGGATCATGGTTGCTGTAGTTCCCTCTGATGTTTTTAGCTATTGCTGCACCATAACAATGAATTTAAGCAAAGAAACTTGTGATTCAATATATTGAGATGGTCTATGATATTATTGAGACTTTTGACAATACAATATCACAATATTTTGGTTATGGTTACACCCCTAACTAGGGGTGTAACCATAACCAAGGCTCACGATATGATATTGTCATGGTGTGAACCTCATGGTACAATATTTATTGTGATATTTTGTGGAGGCTGACAAAACTGTTAATATGCTACTTTTTCCTCTTAAAATGCCTTGACTTAATCCAAAGAACAAAGACATAAAAGTGCTTAGAACTATTATTTCTTCATGTAGTCTGCACTGAAATGGAGCAAAGGATCATGGTCAATGTGGTTCCCTGTGTCTTTTTTTTAGTTATTGCACCATAGCTCTTAATTTAAGCAAAGAGAAGCAAATCGATATATTGTGATGGTCCACAATATTACTGTGAGAACTTTGACGATGACGATATGATATCACGATATTTTGGTTATTGTTACATCATCGTTATTGTAACAGTTAATAGTAGTAAGATTTTTCAAGATTTTTCAAATTTGCACCACAATGCAACACTGCTGAATTCTACATGTATGACAGATTAAAAAAACAAACAAAAAACAAAACAAAAGAGAATGAGGTAAATACAAAGCCGTGAACATGCATGGGGTAGGGCAAAGAGAAATGTTTGAAGCTATATTTTCAACCATGCATAAATCACTCTAAATACAACTTCAAGTGGGTAAATGACAAAGCAAAGCTCTTAAAATGTCTGTTTAACATACTATGACCTTAAAGGAACTGTATGACCCATCGTTTAAACCATCATTTAGCTTTTCATCAGAACATATACTTTAATCCATGTCCTTTAAAGCCCCACACTCCCTCACCCTCCCGCATCAGCCTTCATTTCCTATTCCAGCTCCGAATCCTCACATTTATATTGATTGGTGTGTGATATGTGTCGCTGGAGCCATGTGGGGACAGGCCGCCGCGTTTGGGGTTATTTCAGTCAAATGGGAATCATGTAACGCCGCGGAACAATATTCACGGAGAACGCGCACAAACAACGATTACGGTGAAAATCCAGATTATGGTAATAGTTAGATTAAAGAGGCTACATGGCTGGCTGTGACCTGACAGAAGTTTAGGCAGACCCCGGGGAGAGCTACTGATGCTTGAAAAGGGATTACTGTAATATTCAAGGGACGGTGCGCTCGCAAAACTGTCTGCTAGGAAATAAAAATTCGACTTTTTTCCCTGACATTTTAAATCCTGTTATTAAAGTGCACATGACAGATTTTTATGATTCTCGTTCATTCACTTTGACGTAAATTATTGGGATTATAGCTATTGTCGGTATAAATTATTGCCATCAAAAGCACTTTGGGAAGAAAAGTTTTTATATTAAGAAGATAGTTTTAAAACATTGATGAGAATTTTATCCAAAAGTTTGGCCCAATTTACAAATTTTAAGACATTTTCTGATACTTTAAACATGATTTCAACCAACCAAACCAAAAATAACATATTCAAATAGTTAAATAAAATGATAATTCAGATTTGTTTTTGACGCTCTGAGCCACCTTTCCTTTTGCTCCCCATGATAAGTCACTCCCCAGTCAGAGCGCTTTCACAATGTGCATCCCGCTAATGAAACTACTGCACATCAAGTCAGGTTTGTGAAGTCGTAGTGTATTATTTTGGACAGAATTGTACAAATAATACTTATATATAAGGGTCCGGTCCAGTGGTAATGGAGGGAAACGGGCAGATTTTTTCGGTAAGAGAGGGAATGAAATATGCAGCACTTTTTGGGCAATAAATACAAACAGCGATAACTAGCGGTTCTCACTTACATATCCTTAACAAACTGGTTTGAATATTTGCTTCATATAGTTTTCTACCATATGGTACAAGATTAGGTTGAAAAACCTCTTAATTTTTGAGTAATGAGATTTTTTTATTAAGAAAGGTCATGGTAACGGAGGGAAAAGTAACGGAGGGAAAATTGTGCAAACAAGTAGAAGGTGCAGGATTTTGCATAATTTGTCATCTTATTTCTTCCGAATACTTTAATATTACTTCAAAATGAAAGGAAACTATTTCTATAAAATATGTCAGTCCTTTCAAGCAAATTTTTATCATTTTAAATACATTTTTTTTGAAAAATCATGTACCTTAATCAACAGTTCAAAGATCGAAGAACACAAGATATGATGAAATACATCCATTTATTTACATAATTTGCAGGTCTTTGAAATAATTTTTGTTCCATGTTTCATACATGGTCTGTTTAAAACGTATGTAAATTTAGAACCAAAAATGGTACAGAAAAAAGGTCAACAGTTTCATAAACTAGAGTACATATGTATCTGTTGAATACATTTTTATATCAGATGCATTAACTTGAATTTTTGACCTTGCTGTTTACTTCTGCTTGACCAGGCCCATAATAATGTACTTTTATCAAATTCCATAGGAAGAAGAGCAATAACGTCTTTGTCCTTGATAAAATTCATCAAACGTTCTCTTCGTTCCGGCTTTAAACCCTCAATCTCAGGAATCGTTGCCAACACTGAATATATGGCTCTTTGCTGATTGGCCGGTGCTCGAACTTGCATTTCCGGGGTTTTTGCAAACCGTCTAAGTGCAGGGGTCTCCAGCCTTTTTCCCCGGTGAGCTACTTTTACAAAACGAAAATGTCAGAGAGCTACAAATTTTAGCTGTCACAAGAAATTGAGTAAAAATAAGAGCCACAGCGAGCCGTAGATGAGGTACAGTTAGACGCCTATTAAACATAAACCATTATTAATTTCTCAGTGCACAAAATGAAACATGTACAATAGTAATGGCATATAAATAATCAAATTTCACTTATTCAGCACAATAAAATTTTTAAATCCCATGGCGAGCTACTGGTAAAAAAAAAAAAAAAAAAAACACCGTTCCCTTGTGAATTTTCTGATACTTTAAACATAATTTCAACAAAACAAACATCGGGAAAACCAAAAATAACGTTTTCAAATAGTTAAATAAGATGATAATTCAGATTTGTTTTTGACGCCCTGAGCCACTTTTCCTTTTGCTCCCTATGCTAAGTCACTCCCCAGTCAGAGCGCTTTCACAACACAATCAGCACGTCCTCTGCTAATGAAACTCCTGCACATCGAGTCAGGTTTGTGAAGTCGAGGTGTATTATTTTGGACAGAATTGCACAAGGAGGGTTCGATTATGGCCTGGGAGAGATCACTAGATGACTCAAACATGAATGAATGACATATAATGCCACTTTCGGGATGTTTTTGATGAGGGAACGGCGTTATAACATGGCAGAACATTCCAAGAAGTCAATTTTGCGTAATACCCCCTGTTTAGTCACGGGTATTTGATACTCTTCTGTCTTGTAGCTGAAGTTTTTGCGAAATCCCTTTGGCATTTCATCAAAGGAAATATTAAATTCATTATCTTCTTTGGAAAAACAATGGAGGATTCTTTGGATAATTTGATTCCTGCTCCATTAGCTGAGCTCCGCAGTAGAACATTGCGGGGACGGGGTGTTGAGTTTTGATCTTTTCGGAAAAGTAGTTCTTGTATATATGTCAACAGCTGTCAGCTCCACTTACGTCACATAATCTTGAATTGTGGAAATACGATTCCAGGCAGTAACACAAAGTATTAGACCAAGAAGAAAGGAAAGAAGGTCACTCCGTATGCTGAACACGGCTTTATTTGTATTAATCCCTAATCGTGAGGTGACGTATTCCACATATTGGCCTTACTGTTATAATAAGGCCACAATTGAAATGCAACTCGACACCAGCCCAGAAAAAAAAACAATGCCAAATATCAGGAAGATTTTCGATGTTGTTATTCAGTATTGTGTTTTGTTTCATTCACACATGTTCAACTAACCTGATTCATTGACCCGTTTCACTTTGTAGAAACCGTCTGACCTCACAGCGTTGGAATTCGTTCGCTCGACGGTAGGCAGGTACTTTTTTATTTAACCAATCGCTGCTATTTGTAATGTGCCACTAACTACGTTCTAAAAAAAAGCCGCTATAGGTGAAATCCGTGAAGTGGTCTGCTTTATATTTTACAATTATTATATCTGTTTTAAGGCTGTAAAACCCCTCAGCACACACTTTATACACTTTTCTCACACAGGACTTTTACAACCCTTTCTGCATCTTTCTTAAAACTTATTGCTGCTGTCGACCTTTTGTTATTTTCCTCCTTCTTTATGTAACGAACTGAAGATTAATTTATTCCGTAATGGAGCCCACAGTGCAGAAACCTGCACGGGTCCATTTCTGGAGACCCGTACCCGTGCACTACAGCACCACACCCGAGATTATATCAAACTTTTGCGCTGCATACGGCACGGACTGAACCAAGACTAAACCAGGACTAACCCAGGACTGATTCCAGGACTGAACAAGGAGGACTAAACCAGGACTGAATTAGGATTAAAACAGGGGTAAACCAGGACTAAACCAGGACTGAACCAGGACTGAACCAGGACTGAACCAAGACTGAACCAGAACTAAACCAGAACTGAAACAGGACTCACCGTCGGGACAGGCTCAGAGGTGACCGCAGGAGAAAGGACTGATGCAGAACTCTGCACCTCACATAGGTAAATGCGGCAATTGCCCGATTGTGCTTTGCAGACACCCTGCTTCAGTGTTCTCTCTCTTAAGTCCAAGATTAGTCCTGGTTTAGACCTGGTTTAGTCCTGACCCACCCATGTGTAATTACTGTCCGCCCGTAATACGCAATACGCATGCAAACCTGCACAAAAAAAAAAATCAGCGAAACAGCGAGACAGCAGAAGGTGAACCTCATTATAGTGAGGGACGACTGTATTGAGCTTTTCTCAAATCCCGTAGGAAGAAGGGCAATAACGTCTTTCCCCTTGATAAAATTCACCAAACATTCTCTTTGTTCCGTCTTTAAATCCTCAATCTCGGGAATCGTTGACAACACAGAATATATGGCTCTTCGCTGATTGGCTGGTGCCCGAACTTGCACTTCCAGGGTTTTTGCAAACCGTCTAGAACAGGGGGTCTCCAAACTTTTTCCTCACAAGCTACAGTTACAAAACGAAAATGTCAGAGAGTTTTAATGACAATTTTAGCTGTCACAAGAAACTGAGTAAAAATAAGAGTCACAACGAGACATAGATGAGGTACAGTTAGATGCCTATAAAACATAAACCATTATTAGTTTCGCAGTGCACAAAGTTAGGCATCAAAATGATACATGTACAATGGTAATGGCATTTAAATAATCACATTTGAGTTATTCAGCGCAGTATGTATAAACACTGTTCCCTTGTGATGTCAAGTGGTAATAGAGGAAGTGCTCCACTGTGTTTTAAAACTCTATACACCTTCACTAGAATCATTTGGATAATATCAACCCCGGGAATTCCCAATCTCTACTACACAAAAGATAAAAGGAGCTGTTAACTTGAAAACCGCTTTATGACATTACAAGGTGGAACAGAGGGTTTTGAGATTTGGAGATGTAAACAGACTAATAAAAAAGAGTTATACAAACATAAATGAAATCAAACAAAATAAAACTCCGGATATGTTTTTGATGAGGTGAACATTCTTACAGGGCGAAAGAATCTGTGTATCATTTGTTCATTCGTTTTTCAAAATAAAACCACAAATAAGAAAATGAAAAAACAACAATTTTCTTCATTATTTGACTCCAAAACCAAAATGAAAAAACGGATAACGATTTGTTTTTCAGTTTTCGATTTTGTGTTTAAATGAATAATGGAAAAAACGGATAATGGCCGTTTCTCGTTTCCATGACTTAAACTGCGATGCCGAACTTTTGTGCTGAAACAGGACTGAACCAGGACTGAACCAGGACTAAAACAGGACTAAACCAGGACTGAACCAGGACTAATCTGGTCTCAGTCCCGGTCTGGTCTCAGTTCTTATGACCTGACAGCGTATGTGGGTGCACCTCTGGGCCAGTCCCAACACTCAGTCCTGGTTCAGTCCTGGTGTAGTCCTCGTGTAGTCCTGGCTCAGTCCTGTTTCAGTCCTGTTTCAATCCTGGTTTAGTCCTGGTTTAGTCCTGGTTCAGTCCTGGTTCAGTCTGGTTCAGTCTGGTTTAGTCCTGGTTTAGTCCTGGTTCAGTCCTGGTTTTCAGTCCTGGTTCAGTCCTGGTTCAGTCCTGGTTCAGTCCTTTTTGTTTTGGTTTAGTCCTGGTTCAGTCCTGTTTTCAGTCCTGGTTTAGTCCTGGTTCAGTCCTGGTTCAGTCCCTGGTTTAGTCCTGGTTCAGTCCTGGTTCAGTCCTGTTTAGTCTGGTTCAGTCTGGTTCAGTCCTGTTTCTGGTTCAGTCCTGGTTTAGTCCTGGTTTAGTCCTGGTTTAGTCCTGGTTTCAGTCCTGGTTCAGTCCTGGTTTAGTCCTGGTTCAGTCCTGTTTCAGTCCTGGTTCAGTCCTGTTTCAGTCCTGGTTTAGTCCTGGTTTAGTCCTGGTTTAGTCCTGGTTCAGTCCTGGTTTAGTCCTGGTTCAGTCCTGGTTTAGTCCTGGTTCAGTCCTAGTTCAGTCCTGGTTTAGTTCTGGTTTAGTCCTGTTTCAGTCCCGGTTTAGTCTTGGTTCAGATAACGAAGAAAATAGCAGTTTTTTTCGTTTTCTCATTTCTGGTTTTATTTTGAAAAACGAATGAACGAACTCTACACGGATTCTTAATTATTAATAAAATCGCGTGCAATCCTTTACTGATCTAACAGATGTGCAATAAACCTAACCTCCGTTCAGTTACAGAGCAATAAAACTCCCTGTACGCTAAATTTCTGTTTACCTTCTTCTTTGTCCCGGTTTGACCTTTTTGACATAATCACTTCTTCTTACAGACGGTAGCCTCTGACTTCTTTAAGACTGTGAACTTACCGCAGTTCGCGCATTTATCAAATTACTTTTCAGGGGACTTAACCCAGCCCCAGTGCAATTTCTGTAACAATACCCCAGCAGTGGCACGGCGATTTCTCAGAGGACTGCCAGCACGCTCTTAAAAGGTCACTCATCATGTAAGCAATTTAAGACCTGCATGCTGAATTTATTAATGAAATTGCAGATTAATTGGCGCTCTTTATGTACGACGCGGATTGGGCGATGGTTGTATAGGGCGGTTTGTGTGGCTTTACGGCCCCGGGGACGGCGTCGTGTTTGTGAATGGGTATCTTTGAGTCTCTGCCCCGGCTCCCGTGGGCATTGCCATTTCTCGAGTTTCACCGGCTGAGAGGGCTTTGCTTGATTTGGCGGAGGGCCCTGGGCTTCCTATAGGCTCAACAAAGCTTTTATGACAGGCAGTTTCAGTGGCTCCACGAGAGAAAAGGAAAGAATTAACGGGGCGCGCAATATTTCCTCCAGCACATGCCGCCGTTTGAGTTCGCTGTTGAAAAATGAACCGAGCGGAGATGTTTATTTGAATGCCATAAATGCTAATATACTTAAGAAGCGTTAAGGTAATCAGATCAGAAAACACAGCGTTCCCCTATGCCTCTTTAGATTATAAAAAGTAATTTGGTAAGTGGAGCGCCCAGGTGTTTAGCTCCAAAGGCATTCTGGGACATATTCCAAATGTGTTAGCGGGATTACATGTCCCATCTGGCCGGGGAGGGAGCAGGCATCCCCCAAAATGAGGGGCTAAGGAGTGGACTAAACCTTCTGCCACTGGACGCTCGGCTAAAACAGCAAAAGAAAAAAAAAAAAACAAACAGAGATGGCATACATGATTTTCTGTGATTTCCTAAAATCTCTGCATTTCATTCGGAGACAGAACTTACCGTATTTTTTTGGACTATAAATCGCTCTGGAGTATAAGTCTCACCAGCCAAAAAAGCGTAGTAAAGAAGAAAAAAACATATATAAGTCGCTCCAGAGTATAAGTTGCACTTTTTGGGGTAAATTTATTTTATAAAATCAGAGACCAGGAACCGACATTTCATCTTGAAAGGCAAGTTACAGTAAAAACAATAGAACAGAAAACAACAGACTATTAACGTCACATATGAACAGTTCTTCAGAAAACTATAAAATAAACAACAGAACAGAACAAGTTTACCAAACTCTCCATCTCACTCCAAATTACTAAATCCATTGAATTCTTCGTCGTCTGTGTCACTTCTGAGCAACTCTGGAGGTAAACAGAGCGCCGCTTACTCTTCTGTGTAACTGTCGTCAGACTCAGCATCAGTTCCAGTTAGAACTATTCTGGCCTTTCTGAATCACGACAGGATGGTTTCGGAGTCACTGAAGTACAGGCTTTGTCGATCTATCCAATGACTTCAAGGAAAGTTTCATGGTGCACCCTCCCTTTGTCACAAGTTTCTCACTAAATCCAAATTTTCTTTCTGTTGCTCGATTACCGTTTTTGGCTGCAGATTTTGCTACTTGCAGCTTGTAATCTGCCAAATATGGTTTTCTTTTTGGGGGCATTTGTGTTCAGTCTTCTCAGTTGTCCTAATAAGTTTGTTTCAATTTTTAATTTTCAGTGATACAGAAGTACTGGTGCGATCGACTGACATGATACAGACAGAACAAAGGCTCTTTCTGCAGGAGACATGCGCAGTAGAGCCAAGTGAGAGTGGCACAGGAGGAACAGGAGCAGCAGATACTGACACACAAGACTAGAGCCTCTCGCGGCTGTCAGTGTGAAAATTTTATAATGATATATATATATATTAATATATATATATATATATAAGTCGCACGAAAGTATAAGTCGCAGAACCACCCAAACCATGGAAAAAGTGCAACTTACAGCTTGAAAAATATGGCAATGTTCTATTGTTTTTCTACTCACCTGAGCTGCCAAATTTGAAAAACAGACTTTTTTGACAGGACAAAGTTCATTTAGACGTAAAATTATAACAAAAGGACGTCCAGTTTTTCTTTTCCTTTCTGCTGTTGCACCTGTGCGGTACTTTTTTCATCCAAACACAGTAAAACTGCCAAATAGCCGTCACTTTGTATTACTGGATGGGCTCAGAACGTTTTTCACAATCAGGTTAAGGTTAGAATCAGGGTTAGGCTTTGGAACATCACTGAATTTTATTATATCTGCTCATGAAATTAACTCACTCACCTTGGAAAACACGGCACGCAGCAGTTAGTTAGCCCCGCCACTGGACAAAATGCAGAGAATTTAGAGAGTCCCTGATTTTTTTCTCTTGGGAGCTGTGGGAGGAGATAGGGGGCAGGTGAAAACAGACATTTTCAAGTCACTCAGGTCACGATTGTAGTTCAATATCGCATTACGCAAACAGGCAGGAATCAGTAAAAATAAAACTTTTGAAAATGCCTCAGAACTATTTAGAAGACATTTCACTTTGTTTACGCGTCCATTAGACCGGAACGTTTCTGGTTTAGATCAACAATAGTTTCTTTAGTGGTACTTTGGGAGGAAACTTTGAAGAAAAGAATATGTCAAAAGTTTCAAAAACACTTCCAAACTTCAGCTATATCCAAGAACGGCACTCTTTGTTCACCGACACTTTTCTCTTCTGAATTTTGGACATCGTTATAGAACAAAACATGACGTGAGCATTAAAATATAACCTTGAAAAGATTGTTCAGAACAAAATGTACCAGAGCAATTTAGCCATTTTAGCTCGTTTCTTGTGACGAAATGTTCCCCGTATCTTAAGACAGGAAAACTATGACCACGAGTAGATATATATGGGAAGTTTTGGACTAAGAATTATTTCAAAAGTTGTATAATCTTTTTTTTTTTTTTTTTCCAAAATAATCGACTAGTCAAACTGTTATTATTATTATTAATAATAATAATAATAATAATAATAATAATAATAATAATAATAATAATAATAATATAATATTATTATTATTATTATTATTATTATTATTATTATTATTAATTTATTGTTTATGTATTTTATTTATTTATATATTTTTCTTTTCTTTTTTTTTTTTTTTTTTATTTTTTTTTACAAATTTTAAAACTAATAAAGGTTGAAATATGGTGCCTGACAGTTTCTAGATTAAAAATATTTACAAATAAGTGCGGGTATTGATTAAAATTGTTGATTATTTTGCCAATTTTAATATAAAGGGCAGATATTATTCTATTTTCTTACTTATTTTTTTAATAATGTTTCCTCATCACAAACAGACCCGGAGTTGTGTTTTGTATTCACATGTTTAACACACATGTTCTTCTCTCAAACACTTTCAAACACTCTGTTCCAACTTGTGATGTCATGTGGTAATACAAGAAGTGCCCCACTGTGTTTTTAAACTTTATACTCCTTCACTAGAATCATCTGGATGATTTCAGCCCTGGAATTGTCAGTCTCTATTGAACAAAAAGCTAAAAGGAGCTGTTAATTTGAAAACTATTGCTTCATGACATCCCTAGTTGGAAAACAGCATTTTGAGCTTTGGAGATGTAGGCAGACTAATAATACAGGATTATTCAAACATGTGTGAATGAAACAAAACACAACTCTATATATGTTTTTGAGGAAGTTAAAACATTAACAATATTATAACATGTCTTAAAGCAGGGGTGTCAAACTCATTTTGGTCCGGGGGCCGTATCCAACTACTTTAATTCCAAAAGGGCCGGATCAGAAAACTCATGTCATATAAACCCCAAAAATAACAATAAGTTCAAATATTTGTGCACAGAAACACAAATCTATTACAGAGATCTTTTTGAATTGATGAACTCTTTCTTTTACAAAATATTATGATATTATGAACAACCTGAAACTTTAAGAAAAATGTAATTTCAACACAAAGTTTTAACATGAACTTGTCTGTAAACAGGAATAAGTCCATTTTTGTTGTTAAATCCTGCACTCGGCTCCACTTTTCTCATGTTGGACATTTTTCTGATGAGGGTGTCACGGTCAACAGTCAAAACGATCGTCCTTTAAGAGCGTTTGGAAAGAGACAAGTTTTCATTTGTGCTGCTCTGCTGGGAGGGGCCATGTACAGAGACACTGGAGACGAAGCAAATCTATTATTACACCAGACTGTCGATGTGAATGTCTGTGTTGATAGAATAATGTTTGAAATAAAACTAAACTCACATCGCATGAATCGTCGCATGTTGAGGGACTATTTTCTCAGATATCAGTCCGCCGCTGTCAAGCTTTCTATCAGGAAGTACAACTCACTGCTGCTGCTCAGACATAAATCCTTCAAATACAAGGTTGGTTTTACTTCTAAATTATTCTATCAACACAGACATTCACATCAACAGTCTGGTGTAATAATAGATTTTCTTTGGGTGTTTTGTGGAGTGGGTGAGACTGTTTTGGGACTGTAGGGGCAGGATAACTATGGCCATTGACATGCACTAGCCTAGCACCAGCGACCTCTGCAAATACAAGGACTGGATGAAATATTTTAAAAAGTGTCTCCACACGTCTCCAACACTCTGGCTCACTAGGAAATGAGGCACTATGTCCAAAATTCCAGACTGTCCCTTTAAAGCTCACAAGCGTTAATTTTGTGTAATAGACGACCTTTAACGTTGCAGCTGTTTTTTGTTTTTTTGAGTTTTTTATTTATGTTTTAGAGACCGTATAGTCCAGATAAAGACTGTGATGACTTTAATAGTGGACTAGATACAAATCGTTGCAGCCCCATTGTGAACACGGTCGTTACATAACTACACCAATATTGTCTGTAAACATTTCTTGGTAGTGGTGAAATAGCTAAACATTTATCTCTTGGGGTCTCTGAAATTCAAACTGTGTGTCCAATTTGGATTTAAAAACAAAACTGAGTAAGATTCTCATAAAAACAGTTGTGCAATAGCGGCCCATTACTTTTAATTTATAGAATCTTTTGACAATCTACCCAGCCTTATAAAACAATTAGGATTTTCCATTGCCTAATGTTGCAGCTATCATCAGACCACCACCTATGGGAAAGTCCAAAACATCTCCTGTGAAAGTCAGTTCATCTTCTTTTTCTCTTTTATTGACCAATGCCTGTTTCACTGTTTGGTATTGACCTTTCTGTTGAAGCTCCACCAGACAAGACAGTTGTATTTTATTACACTATAAATGAGTCAGTCTAGATTTGTTTTGAAACGTGAATGCTTTAACGGGTCTGCACCTGATTTTTTTTCTTGCCTTACCACGGTACAGATATATTTCTTTAAGTCAGAGAATCAGGAAGTTTGTGTTAGCATGCTAGTTTTAAAGACAGTCATGTATGATTCAGGTACAGCATTTTAAGTGCTTATTTGACCTATACAAAATTAAATTAAACTGAATGTGAAATATAGGGCTGTGGTCGACTAAAGACATGTCCCATCGATTGATTAAATCAGACATGTCAAACTCGGGCCCAGGGGCTAAACTTGGCCCGCAATATAATTATATTTGGTCCATGAGATCATGTCAAATATGTATTAGAGCTGCCTGCCAACTACAAAGAGGCTCTAGAGACATTATTTATTTAAAATGTTATTATTTTATATTATGCTTGTTCAGGATTCAGTGTTTAAGCAAAACTGCCATTATTTTTATTTATTTTTTAATAAGAAAAGGTTTAACATTACATATCTCGAAAGAAGAGAAAACATACAGATGTTGAAAATTTTCAATTTCCACTTTAGTTTGGCCCATGATTTAGTCCCAGTTTTGAACTGTGGCCCTCTGTGAATTTGAGTTTGACACCCCTGGATTAAATAATTAAGATCATATATCAGACCCAAGCTGCACTTCCAAAACTGCAACTGCATGAGAGTTCATGCAAAACCAACTATTTAAAGATCATATAGTACAAAATTGATTCCTGTGAACTTTTAGCCATGTTATTATTAGTTTGTCTACACAAATAGAGGTCTCCTTGGGACAGAATTTTCAGGCCTGCTCTCACCCGCACCCACAAAGAATTGTAATTTTCATTCCCACTCCCACCCACATCTGCGATATTTTGCCCCGCTCCCGCCCGCAAATCCCGCAAGATGGGGACATTCCCTTTCTTAAGCTCAATCAAACACGAAGAAGCGGAAAGGAATTGCCTAAAATGCGCGTGAGATTAGACCATGTCCTCAAGTTTAGGCTGCTTAAAATGTTTTTATTAATGCCAAATAAAATATCCAGCACAAATAATGTACGATAGGCAAACATGAATCATTGGATATTTTATTTTACACTTATATTTATTTTGCAGCACTGAAGTTTATCACCCACCCTCCCACTCCCACATTGTGCAGTCCCGCTCCCGCCAGCGCCCGCAATGAGCTTTCAAAATGTGTCCTGCATCGCACTGTCTTGTATTGGGTCCCGTGGGTCAGTGCAGGGCTCTACTCCAAAGCTCAAAATGTTCTGTTCCACCTTGGGATGTCATGATGCGGTAATTTTCAAGTCAAGAGCTACATTTTACCTTTAGTTCAATAGAGATTGACAATTCCAGGTCTGAAATCACCTAAATGATTTTAGTAAGGGGTCCCTTCCTGTAATACCACATTACCACAAAACACTTGTTTCCACTCTGCGATGTCATGACTTAACAACACTGTAACATGACTTATGTGTAATATCTTTGGAGCTTTAAGTCCATAGCTCTGCATTCAGTGGCAGTTCAGACAGTTTGCGCGTCGCTGTGAGCTCGTGGAGATGAGAGACACGGCTCCTGATTACCCCTTGTACAGACGTTCTCACAGGAGCATTGGCAGACACGTAAAGTATAATTTGGGCTTGGGACGGGGCTAAACAGTATAATACAGGATTACATAAGCGTGCTGACCTGAAAACACTGTACTGATGCTAACAAGCTGCTGATGGACTTCAGTAGAAACAGAGCTGAGGAAGTGTTGAAGGACAGAGCAGCATTTATCCGTCAACTGCAGGGCCTTCGTACGCCTCGTTTTTATTTGGACAAGACGGCTGTATTTACATAGTTTTGATGCATTATGGTAACGCCTGCCTCATGGTATCTCGGGTTTGAAAAAGGATTCCCCTGTTTCTGTGAAGCTGATACCCATCTACAGCATGTATATGTACTACAGTCTGTATATGTATAAGCAGTTTGAAGAGAAAGCTTGGAGGCTCTGAGCTCAATGTCAACAAATACTGAGGTAGTGTTGATAATTCTAGCTCTGCAAATCATGGCTTGTGAAAAGTTGGCACTGCAAATAGCGTTTAAATATACTGTAGTCTGGGCATAAATGGTGAAGTGTCAACATTCTAGACAAGTGTATTAGTACTACAGTGTCAACAAATATAATGCACAATTAGATACTCCATCATTATTATGTATTTTATTATTGTAAATGTTTTATGTTATTAACTGTGTACTCGGGACTCCCTTGAAAGTGACATACCGTATTTTTCGGACTATAAGGCGCACCGGATTGTAAGGCGCAATATCAGTAATGTTAAATTCTCTCGTCTATTTTCATACGTAAGGCGCATCGGATTATAAGGCGCATAAAGCGAAACAAACGGACGACACTTGAGGCTGATCCCTTTGTCCAGGATCCATTGGCAGATTGTGGAGTAATTTGTTGCCTCCCTGTCTTGGTGAATGTGTATTATGAATGTGAATGTGGGTGGATAATTTAAGTTAGTTTTTTTATTTCCTATGAGGAGAACTCAGATATACTTTCAGTAATAATGTGTTTAATGCAGCTTTGCGCACATTTGTTTACATTTTACAGAAATAAAACTTGAAACCACATGGCTCATTTGCATAAACTATAAGCGCTGGAAAAAACTGCTTGCTCCTTGTGCGCTGATGCGTCATCTTCTGTTGGAATAAAGGACACAACTTAGTGGAATATGTGTGAAAATCGCACCAGATTGTAAGGAGCACTGTTGATTTTTGAGAAAATTTAATGATTTTAAGTGCGCCTTATAGTCTGAAAAATACAGTAATTCCTGATAAAAGAAAATAAAACAAATACTATATTATGAAAAATCTGACTTTTAACTTTGAATGCTTTAAAGGGCTTGTACTGCATTTGTTTTCTTGTCTTGCCCCAGTACAGACATGTTATATAAGCAGCTCCTGAAGTCAAAATATGTCTGTCTGCGTTGAATTTTTATTTTTGTCAGAGAATCAGGAAGTGCGTGTTAGCATGCAAGTTGCTGTTAACGTTACCGTCACTGCAAAACTCCGCTCTGAATTTTTAGTTTAGTGTAAAATCAAGTGCTTATTTCTCCAAGAAGACATTTGTGGTTTTTATTTTACTTTCTGTTAAATTATGACAACATTGTAACATAATATTATTTTACATTTTGATAATTGTAAACTGCAATATTGATCAAAAACAATTTTATAATAGAAATGAGACTACGGAGTTCCTGTTGACAAGTGTAGAAAAGCCCCAGCCCTTCAGAATGAGATTTTAATTTGAATGTTTTTAATTTTCTAAGTGGCTGTGTGACATTTTTCAACGTTATGTATTTGAACCAGACTATTTTGCTAATCCCGAGTAATTACAGAGTCATGGGTGGGGATAGGAGGTAGGTGAAAACCCAATTTATTTCTGAACACTCCGGCTTTAAATCGAGGACAGTACAACATAACTCATTTGCTGAACCCATCCATCACGACCATTATGACTTATGAGCGAAAAAGTTCATAAAAGTTGAGTTTGCATCACACGTCCTCTTCAACAAATAAATAACCTGATCAAAGCGCACTTACAACAACAGTCAAAACTTATCTAACATTTACAATATCGCACGCTAGCTTTTCAAACTTTTCAAACGCACCCTATAAATTCTGAGCTGGTGCACTTGTTGACCGGTGGAGATAGGCCATCCGAACTTTCAGTCAAGATCAAAAGTGCATAGGGATAAAATATCGGATGTGTCTCAGCCTACAAACTAAATATTTCCATGCCTCGAGTGTCCGTCCTGTCAATCTGCACATGTGGGAGTCTGTGGAGCAGCTGGAGGAGAGGGGAGAGGAGGGGCTAATGTGGCACAAAGTTGGATCTCTGCACATCGCTCATGGCAAGGAAAGGAAGCGAGGAGGCGACTTCAAAGGGTCCTAGAGACGAGCGAGTGTGTAGGAAGTAAACAGCAAAGTGACGCAGGCCAGTGCACTGTAATTGCGCGGCTCCTTTGACCGTTGCCTGGACGTAAAGCTGGAATGTGCACCGGGAAAGCATTGTGTTGACATTAAGCTCAGGCCCGAGAGAGTCAAGAAGAAGAATCAAAGAAATGCTATGGAAAGGGACGATCTGCTAATGCGTTAGGAGAAAATAGTTGAGAGACAGAGAGAGATAATTAACAATTTACATAAACATACATGTTTTCCTTAGCCTAAAGCAAGTTATCAAATCTACAAGCTGACATTCTTTAAATAGTTTGATGTTATAACTTTAATTGTGTAATGCAGGAGTCTCCTACCTTTACAAAACAAAAATGCCAGAGAGCTACTCATTTTTTATTAGTTGCACGAAATTGAGTAAGTATAAAAGTTATGACCTTAGATAGGAACAGTTAGAGACCTAAAAAACATATATATTAATGCAGAAAGTAAAGTTAGGCGTGAAAATTATACATTTACACTTTTAATAGTCATTCTATTCATCAAATTTTTGTTGTTCAGCACAAAACTTATAATTCAGAAATTCTTTGGTGAGCTACTTGGAAAGAGGTGAAGAGCTACTGGTGGCTCCCAAGCTTACAGGGTGGAGACAAGCCCTGGTGTAACGCCATCTCAAAAACATTGAAACAAGTTATGTTTATATATATGGTTACACAAAATGGATTCTTGTGAGATTTAAGCATGGATCTGCTAAAATAACTGGATGGGTGTTGGTGTTTGTAGCTGCCTCCTGTTGACGTAGTGGTAACTCACTGATACTTCAGCGAAAAAATCCCCTGGGCTGAGAAAGGATTTTTCTCATAGAGCGCAATGTGATCACAAACTGTTCATGTTCGGCTGACAGGGCACCTACAATTTTCGAAAATGTCTGATTTTGTGGCTATTTTTTACCTATTTTTAGATCATAAACTTTTTCTCAGTAGAGGAAAACAAACATTATCACTGGATTAAAACACAAAAATGTGCCCACAGGACTATAAACTGGGACAAGGGGGCTTTTTTACTTACACACTTGGGATTCTGCCCTGAGGAAGTGGGACTGCAGATGGCCAAAACCAGTTTAAATCAGCTGACCAAGCACATCACAGCAACATCACATGACCACTCTGAGGAAGACCGGTAGTGAGCAGTCAAAACTGTCAGGGATGAAAACAAACTCCGTCCATCCATTTTATTCCACTTATCCGGGGCCGGGCCGCAGGGGCAGCAGTCTGAGCAGGGACTCCCAGACTTCCTTCACCCGAGACACATCCTCCAGCTCCTCCGAGGGGACCTTGAGGCGTTCCCAGGCCAGCCGAGAGACATAGTTCCAGCGTGTCCTGGGTCTTCCCCAGGGTCTCCTCCTGGTGGGACATGCCCGGAACACCTTCCGAGGGAGGTGTCCAGGAGGCATCTGAAACAGATGCCCGAGCCACCTCACCACCTCTACTCCGAGCTCCTCCTGTGTGACTGAGCTCCTCACCCTGTCTCTAAGGGAGCGCCCAGCGACCCTGCGAAGGAAAGTCATTTCGGCCGCTTGTATCTGCGATCTCATCCATTTGGTCATTACCCAAAGCTCATGACCATAGGTGAGGGTAGGAATGAAGACTGCCCAGTAAATCAACCCTCTTCACCACAACGGTTCCATACAGCGACCGCATCACTGCTGACACTGCACAGATTCGCTTGCTCCATCCTCCCCTCACTCGCGAAGAAGACTCTGAGATACTTGAACTTGAGGCAGGGGACACTCCACCCCCCCGGAGAGGGCAAGCCACCTTTTTCCGGTCGAGAACCATAGCTTTGGACTTGGAAAAACTGATCCTCATCCCAGCTGCTTCACACTCGGCTGCAAACCGCCCCAATGCACATTGCAGGTCCTGGTTCGATGAAGCCAACAGGACAAGATCATCTGCAAACAGCAGAGATGAAATCCTGTGGTCCCCAAACCGGACCCCCTCCAGCCCCTGACTGCACCTAGAAATTCTGTCCATAAACCAAGAGTTTTTTTTTTTTAAGACAGAAAATAAACTCTTGGTCTGAAAAAGAACCTAATAACATAAGTTTTAGGCCATAATGTGAAACATTCACATCAAGAAGACTGGTACGTTAAGTTAAATAATGGATGTTTAAAGACATTTTAAACAAATTTCACATATGTTTCTTACAGAAAGTATTGGTAATATTGCATTAGTTTAGGCTAATACTGATGATATAGTTTAATACATGGATCATAAAAACATCTTTTTGACCTTAAGTTACCCAGCCCATGTGCTTCGTCTTGAAAAGACAAAGGACTGTGACTTTTATCGGTGTTGAAAAACACTTCAATCACTTTATATTCACGTTTAAATGTGTCTAAAATCCAAACATAGTTGTGACTGCAGTGAGGTCGGCTGTGGCTGATGTTCCTCCAAGTCTTTTTAAATATTTACGCCAAACCTTCTATATAAAGTCGCATCATATTGGAAGAGGAACTGTGCAGCATACCTTTGGGGATTTTATTTGTCAAGCAGCCCGTCAAAAAGACTAAGTTTGCTACTGAAAAAACACAGGACGGAAACACGGACTCTAGCACTATCAAGGACTTGAACTGTGATGTTTAAATTACGGTGGTTGAACGTAAACCATCCGTGCTGCTTATTTTATCTCATGAATCATCTGACTCTTCCTTTTATGTGAATATTGTATGTCCTGCTCCATATTATTACATCTGAGGGTGCCAAGGAATTTGTTTGGGCTTTCAGCTTTCATCACTTGAAATGA
The DNA here is from genome assembly GCF_026225935.1 of Boleophthalmus pectinirostris. NCBI lineage: Eukaryota > Metazoa > Chordata > Actinopteri > Gobiiformes > Gobiidae > Boleophthalmus > Boleophthalmus pectinirostris. The sequence goes on along the minus strand of NW_026570970.1, from coordinate 10,284,569 downwards.
CGGATGATTTTACGGGCTAACGCTCTCTTGGCAACGTGACCAATGCGATATCTGAGACCAGGGCCACAAAGGAGGTGGTTTTCACGCCCAGTTTTTATGAATGGTTTAATGCCCATTTGGTCTCTTTAATTAACGCCACGCTATTGTAGAGTATAATCAGACATGGAGGACGGCTCTTAAGGTGAAATGAATCCGTACACAAGGGAAGCGTACCTCATTGAACACCGCTGGCCTTCCCGAACAATGATGACTAACAATCAAACAATGGTAGCTACCCTCTGCTTGTGTTACCTTTCTTTACCTTTTGTACGCTTCTGATCACGTGGGTGGCATATTTTTTAAAGGTGGTGCATACTAACAAAAGTAATATCTTTGATTATAATTGTAGAACCAGCACCAAAAAAGTTCTTTGGATAAAAATATGTGAAATCAAACACTTTAAGGTGCATTGTGTAACTTTTTGGTTCGTCATTGGCTTGATTCTATGGACAGGTCATTGCTCTGCCTGGAATGTTCCACAATGGCCACGTTTACATGATGTTTGTTTAATTCCGAAATAATTATTCAGAATTAAATCGTTGGAATTAAAATTTTCTCCTTCGAGTTTACATGGAGATAATAATTACACTTTATTTAATTCTGCTCAACATCTGGGGGTGGGGAAGGGTTCTGATTGGACAAGGACACGAACATATTTACATCAACCGTAAGAAAACACAGACTTGAGCTGCTACGGGCTTTTTTGTCATCTTGGTTTGTCGTTATGCACGGGAATGTGTACAAAGCCAGACTCCTGAACCAGCAGGGAGCAGTCAGGCCCAGATGAGACGCGCTTTCCCCGGGGAAGAACTACGAACATGGAGGACGGACACTCAGAACAAGATATAACCAACCAAACGGGATTCGCGTTTCTGTCTGGATGCTTTGCACCACCTAAGAACCAGCAGCAGTCCTCGAGCACGGAGAACAGGAGCAGCTCTGTAGTCCACACGCATTCTCACTTTCCTCACACAGATCCAGTGGTCGTGCTTGCTCCCGGGAAACAGAGGTACGAGGACACAACATGATACAAACTTTGTTCACCATACCACATCAGATGGACTACCAGAATTATTTTTAAGCATTTACATGATCGTGGAATAAAAAAATCATCTTTAAAATTAGAATAAACCACCCACTTAATTCAGATTTAAGTTTAATTCCGAATAAGTTTAATTCCAAATAATCATTAGGAATTAAGTGTTTACATGGTCTTTTTAAAGCAGAATTAATTTTTATTCCGAATCAAATTATTTTTAATCAGAATTAAAGCTCTCAAGTAAACGGGGCAAATGTGACATTAAACAGATCTACCTTACATTCATTAAATTACAGGTGGTTTTATAGCTCAGAAATACTTCAAAAACAGGCCTTCTGACTGAGCGGTGTCGCCTCTCCACAGATCTGTTTGGTCTCCATGATGATAGAAAAGTTTAATCCCACACTGTGACACATTTCAGGCAAAGCAATAACATCTCCATGGACTAAAGTATCTGACGGTCCCTCCTCCAGAAAAGTTATACAGTGCACCTTTAGGTATCGTTGGCCTACTGCACAATGGTACTTTTATTTTCCGACCGCTTCCTGGTGCCAGGTTGCGGTGGATGTTGTCAGATTAGAAAGACTCCCAGGACAGTTGAGACAGATGGTGCCTCTTGGGTGTGCTTGGCCTCCCCCCTGGGCCTGATCATCAAGAAGGTACATGCCCACAACACATCCCCGAAGAGGAGAACAAGGCCCATTCAACAAGGTACACGCGGGGTCATGTTAAGGTTATGGTTATACTTTATTGTTCTGTTTGTTCCCAGCATTTGACTAATCCTTAAAAGGTGCTCTATGTAACTTTTTGGTTGGGGGTCCGTCACTTACTTGTTTCTATGGATATGTCATTACTCTGCCTAGAATGTCCACTGTCCACACATTTATTAAATCACAGGTGGTTTTATAGCTCAAAAATAAATAGAAAAACAACATTCTGACAGTGAACAGGGTCGCTTCTCCACAGATCTGACCTGTAACTTGGTTTGGTTGGGTCTCCATGATGACAGAAAGGTTTAAGGTCAAAACAGTGAAACATTTCAAGACAAAGCAATAACATCACCATGGAGAAAAGCATTTGATGGACCCTCCACTAGAAAAGTTACACAATGCACCTTTAAAAGTCAGTTGTTTAATCTGTCAGGAGCAGAAGGAAACGGCGTTGTGGTTCTAGCAAAACCTTCTCGAGATATTGAGCTTGAGTAGGAAGATTAGCCTGTTGTGGACGTTTAAGTTCATTCACTCACAGCCAAGGAAGAATATGCAAACTTTTGACATAAAAATAGTTTCGGAATCTGACTTCGGACAATGCTGCTGTGTGGGTAAAGTATGTAAAAATAGCATTACGTAACTTTGCTCGTGAAGGTTCTGCCACCTACTTGTCTCTATGGAGATACTATTGCTTCGGAACGTTTCCCATTATGGCATTATTGATCTACTATGTTCCATGGCATGTGTTTTTATCTCAAAACCCCCTTGAAAAACATGCATTCTTACTCTGAGTGGCCTCTCCAAAGATCTGTCGGGTAACCTGTCTGAGTGGTGTCACCTGCTTGTCTCCATGGAGATAAGATTACAACAAAATAGGGGTGTAACGATATCCAAGTCTCCTGATACGATATCGTCACGGTATGAACCTCACGGTATGATATTTATTGCGATATCGTTGGGAAAGCTCACGATATGGTGGGGAGGCTCACGATTAGAGATGTTACAATATCCAAATCTCTCGGTATGATGTTTTCACGATATACATCTCACGGTACGATATTTATTACAATATTTTGTGGAGGCAAACAAAACTGAATATGCCACTTTTTCCTCTTAAAATACCTTGACAAGACTTAATCCAAAGATCCAAGACTTAAAAGTGTTTAGAACTGTTATTTCTTAATGTAGTCTACACTGAAATGGAGCAAAGGATCATGTTCTATGTAGTCCTGTTGTTTTTTTAGTTATTGCTGCACCATAACTCTTAATTTAAGCAAAGAGTCTTGTAATTCAATATATTGTGATGGTCCACGATATTATTGTGAGAACTATGACAATACGATATCACGATATTTTGGTTACTGTTACATCCCTAAAGCAAAACTGCGGAAATTTCCAGACAAAGCAATAACATCACCATGGAGACAAGCAGGTGGTGGACCCTCTGCCTGATAAAAATGTTAGAGTACACCTACTACTACGACTGGAGAAAATTTTGAGGATAAATTCTGATAAGAGTGAGAAAGACGGGATAATTTGGTATTTATATAAAAGTTTCATCTTTGATCCAAAGCAATGTGTAAAACATAGACTGTTTATATAAATGGACGTAGCTCGCCACAACGTTCCAAATAGGAAGTTGGCATGTGGCTCTTCTGGCTCCTACTGACCCTGGCTCCCATTGACTTACATTGGAATAGTGTCATCCCTCTCTCTCTTACTGCTGCTGTGAGCCTCGTCATTTTGGTCTTAAAGTGTTCGTATTAACCCACTCTACATGATACTGTTTTTTTTTGTTTGTTTGTTTTTTTCGCTATTTTGTCCTTCAGAAAAATCCTGTTCATAATGTAGAGCCTGGCTCCAGATTTGCTTCTGTAACCGTGAGCGTCATGAGCTTCATTTGAGCGGCGTCACATTGGCTTAGTCCACTTTTTTTTAATACAGTCTATGGTGTCAAATTAGTACAATTAATGAATTAAATGAAATTAAAATAATTTGATTTTGTAACTTTAATTCTGTAATACCATCTCAAAAAGTTGAAACAAGTTGTGGTTAAAGGTCATTACACAAAATTGATTCTTGCAAGATTTAAGACATGTTGTTACCTGCTTGTTTCATGTTTGAGTAAAGTTTTATTATTAGGCTGTCTACATCTCCAAGGTCAGAATGCTCTGTTCCACCTTGTAGATAGAAAGATAAATATTTTATTCATCCCCCGAAGCGGAAATTCAGATGATGCCATGTGGTGGTAGTTTTCAAGTAAACAGCTACTCTTTACCTTCAATTCAACTGAGATTATCAGTTCCAGGGCTAAAATCATCCAAATAATTCAAGTGAAAGTGTATGGACAAAGTGGAGCACGTCCTGCAGTAGCACAACATGACATCATGAGGTGAAACAAAGTGTTCTCTTAGTTCTAATTTTCTAGTTCACCCTTAAAGATTGTATAGAGGATTTTTTAAGGGAAGAGAAATACACCGACAGTCCTTTTTCTAATGTTGTGCATGTGTGACACCACCTTCCTCCTCCACCGCTGCCTCAGTAGAAACATCTCCTCCCGCCTCCTTACTCTAGAAATCACACTTGTTTACAGCCGCGCGCATAAGTGACCTGTCTAGAAGTAATTTAGCGACCGATGCGTCAGTTTTTAGACCCTTCGTCTGCTTCATTTGCGCCATTGCTGGAAGAGATCTCCAAGAATCACCTCAGTTTGGCTTTGCTCCTTTTCTCCTTCTCTTCATCTTTCAGCGACCTTAAAAACAGACTTTCTTTTGCTCTTTTGCGGCGAACTGGTCACGGATTCTCGTCCGCCATTGCAACAAACTTTGTGCGAACTGCGAGGAAGCTACAGTTTTAAAAAGCCTCTAAGAACCGCTGCATAAACCACGTCATCCCCGCACGTCGACGAGTCAGTTACACTAGAAACAAAGGAAGCTTGATTGACAACCTAACAGCCAATAGGAAATGTGGCAGCCTCGTTTCTATTGGCTGATGTTTATCTGGCATCAACACGTCCACAGTTGATGGATTTTCATTCTTTCTTTTTTTTTTGGTCATCATAATTACAAGGCTGCTGCGTCTCTGTAATGGTATTTTAAACTTTCACTGACAATTTGAAAGTAAAAAAAAAAAATCCTCCGTACAACCTTTAAAAACATCTTACTTCAAAAGAAAAACTATGATAACAGAATAAAAACATACTTTTGGTGGGATTACAACTTCTTAACAAGACCAGTGAAAATCAATTGAGTATTCCATAGAGTAAGAGACTTTAAAACAATAACATATGAGGTGACTACAGTAGTTGTTCAGCACTCCTGGGAATCCTACATGTATAAAACAGACTCTATTATCCATTTATCGCCATTGAATAAGCCCCTCCATTCACTTCACCCTAGCATGAGAAACGTATACAAAGCCGACCAAACATGAACCCTGGTCCAGATTTTCAGGTGTGAAAAGATTCAGGGCTCTGACGCAAACTCTATTTGACAGAACCGAGTCAAAACCACAAAACCGCGCTTCCGTCAAAGATCCACTTAGTCAAACATTTTTGTGGAAACTGCGCGCCGAAGACAGGGACCTGGAGACAGCCGTCGTTTGTAATCCAGACCCCTCCCAACCATTCCCAACAGCCGCTGTACACATGAGGAGCACTTCCCCTGTCAATGGACTCTCCCTCTACCCCCTCGCATATTCCGTGTCTTCTCTGGAGCTGGAAAAAGTCTGAGAAAGCTATCAAGATCTCGGAAGTAAATCAGTGTACTGTATGGAGCAGAGTAGGTGTGATCAAATGGCTGTGTTTGGCTGTGTTGTAGTCTATAGTCGTGGAGATGCCTAAAAAAAAAATCCGAAGAATGACAAGTAGGATTTAAGATGGGAACAATCTTGAGGGACCACACAGTTTTTACATTAAACCACGGAAATCTCACTCCGTGGTTTCTTCCTCCAGCAGGTTTGATTGAATGCAAAGATACATTCAGGTATGGGAAGTCCTTGTATCCTCATCGTATCGAGAACCGTATTTAATGTCACTGCGGAATTTCCGAAGGACGTTCCGAATACAGATGTTGGTATCAGGTTTGACACCGGCATTATTAAAAAAGATGCTTGGAAATGGAGCTTTTGGAATACAATATCGTGCAGAAGATTCTAGGGGTGTGCTAGTTCTCCGAGCAGGTTTTATTTGGCATAGAGCGTGTGTTGACAGAACTTTTATCAAATACAGATTACACGGCCTATACTACGCTTTTTTTTTTTTTTTAAAGCATGCCTAAAGGTGTGTTTTTTCCATTCACACATGTTTAACACATAAATCCTGCATATTTAGGCCGTGTGCTTCTGTCAAATGGAAAACACTTAACACTGCTACTGTGCTTTTCAACTCCATATACCTTCACAAGCATCATTTGAACAATTTACAGCCCTGGAACTGGCAAACTGTGAAGCTACTGCTATTTTTTTAGTCTTAAAACTACTTTGCTCCTCAGTGCATCAGAAAATAATGGGAAAAGATGAAGCTTCTTCAGTTCTGGTCAGACGCTAGTGGACACTCTTATACACTACTGGTCAAAAGTTTTAGAACACCACACTTTTTCCAAATTTTTACTGTTTACTGTTGACCAAAACATATTCTAAACTTTTGATTCATGAAAGTGTCCACCTTTGGCAGATATAACAGCTGAACACACTTGTGGCTCGTTCTTTCTACAATAGAAATCAAATATTCTTCTCAAAGTTCTTCCCAAGTCTGTTGCAGAAGTAAAACCAGCTCGATGGGGTTTAAGGCTGGAGACTGTGCTGGAAACAGTTTACCATCTGAGTTTTGGACTTGTGTTTTGTTATCTGTTATCTTTTTTAACCTCTGTCTGTTCAGTTCTTACCTTTGTACCATTTCAAGCTCTTCGTTGGACTCGCACGACTTGAATTGCAATAAATAACTGGAAAAAATTTGGGTGTTCTAAAACTTATGACCGGTAGTGTATCTGCCTGAAGGGAGGAGCTACCTACAATTAAACTACTCTGAAACTAACACACCTACTTGTTTACAGTTTCTGTTAGTTAGCTCGGCCTGTTGAACTTGCACTGAGTGTGGGGTCATATTAGCTGAATTATTCAAGGCCATAATGGAGCTTTCACACCTCTGGGCCTGACCTGACTACACCTATTGTTTTCTTTGCTTGTTTTGATTTCGGTTTGAGGACGGAGTTGTAAATAGGAGACAGATGACCTCTGTTTCAGTTCAAAGAAGGATTCTGTTTCTTAACAAAAACAGCCTCTTTAACTCCCCTCTCAAACCTGTTCTTTTCTCTGGCTAAGATCTGTACCTCACTGTCCTCAAAGGATAGTACGTATTCAACAAAATAAACTTTTGTCCAGTTGACTAATTGAATTTCTCCTTTTGCCATGGATTCTACGTGGACGACTGAGGGATTGTACGTATAACCAGAAGATAACGTAGACTTTCTGTGAACAAAAGTTAAAATAAAAACAGGCTTTACACTGCAACAAAAGGTTATTCTAGTGTATTATAAAGTTGAGAGGAAAAAAAAAAAAAACAAAAAAACACTGTCATCTTTAAAACTACCATTTTGCATTTTTGAACTTCAGATGTAGACAGCCCAATAATGGAGAGTTACTCAAACGTGTTGATGGAATAAAACACAACTCCAGGTATGTTTTGGATGAATTAACAAGGTTCTAACATGATTATAAGCTCAAAGCAATATATTTTACGCAATAAAGGACTTTCTAACTGTGATCTTCTTACAGGCTTTAATTGCGATAATAGACCTCAATAGACCTGACTTTTTGAAGCTATTGAAAGACTACAAAGGTTCTTTTTATTTTTGCCACTTACAAATCTTGTAACTACTTGAACCCAGATAATGGTATCAAATCAAACTGAAAAATGGCGGTGGTGAAAACGGTGTGTGGTATAATTTGCTGTTTAACTGTCAAATTGCAGATGTTTTGACCTGGTTTATAGTTAATATCTCTGGGCCTTCCTGTATGAAACTAACACTGGCACAGAATTCAGTGTCTCGTCTGTCAGCATAAATAAACAAAAGAAATTATGTTTCGCATTAGCTTCAAAAAGTGCCGTCATTATTCAGCCCCCAAGACGTGATTGCTGTCAGTTAAAATTACCTTAAATTACCTCATCAAAGCATGCCTGAAGTGGTTTTTGAGTGCATGTTTGACTAATCTTGCAATCTCTTCCGGGCAGTTTTACAATTCCTATTTGCTGCAAAGCTCAGAACTGAAATTAAATATTATAACATATTGTTTAGTGGTGAATAGAGCTTTTATAAAACTATAAAAGATGACTTGAAAATTGAAATATGTTATGTTTTAACAGGTACGTCGACAGAAATTTGGGGGCCTGGGGTAAGAAGCTTCACATGGGCCCCCCTCTAATATAAATTTATAGGAAGAGGGTCCCATAAAAATCTTTGTCGCCCTGTCTACTGCCCTGTGTGTTAACATTTCATACTCTATGGAAGTGTAATACCGTCTCTTTAAATATATATTATATTGCACTGGGGTGTAATGGTACATGTATTCATTTCGAACTGTTTCGGTACGGGATGTTCGGTTCAGTGCGCGGCTGTGCATAAGTGAATTTGCACAATTTGTGTGTGTTTACATTCCACCACTACATGTGAGTACACAGAAGGCTTGGCTCTTTAATATTACTTGGTTATAAGTTGTTTTTATGGCCAAAAATATGAAGAATGAGTAAAACTGCATCCTGGAACTGTTTTGAAAGGTTTTGTTTACTGTTTACTAGAAATTACTTTTGTTTATAATATTTCATACATTTCTTGCTTATTTGAGAATATTTTATTTAACTTATTAGTATTACCAAGCAGCACTTTGCATGTATTTTATTTTCCCGTTTGTATAATGTTAAGACAAATTGTTGGTTAATAAAAACACATATAAACAACACGCAAATGGCTTTTCGATTTTGTTCCCATACTGTACCGAAAATGAACCAATCCGTGACCTTAAACCCGAGATACATACTGAACCGTTGCGATTTTTGTGTAGCGTTACACCCATATATTGCACTGTTTTCTGATGTATGTTATAATGATGTTTCCTCATCGAAAACATGCCTGGAGTTGTGTTTTGTTTCATTTAGACATGATAACTCTGAATATATTTAGGTCTTCTCTCAAACGGAAAAATGCCACGTTGTAATGCAGGAAGTGCTGAACAGTTTTTTGTTTTTTTTTTGTTTAGTTTTTTTAAAATCTCTATATACACATCCATACACCTTCACTAGAATCATTTGGATAATTTTACCCCTGGAGTTGCCAATTGGATGGTTTAGTGAGGCCCTTAAATCGGCCAAGAAGATGATCAAACTTGACTATTTAGAGGAAGTACAAGTCGTAACAAGGTTTCTGTAGGTGAACCTTCTGAAGGATCATCAGGACTGAACTAAAGATAAAAGGTAGCTCTTAACTTGAAAACTGCCTCTTCATGCCATCACAAGGTGGAATGGAGCATTTTCAGCTTTAGATATAGACAGACTAATAATAAAGGGTCACTCAAACATGTGTGAATGAAACAAAACATAACTCCAAGCATGATTTTGACGAGGTAACAACATTATAACATGGCTTAAAGCTCTTTTAGAATCCATTTCATGTTATATGGGACCTTGAAGCTACAAAATCGATATGGAGAAACAGTAAATCTTCCGTAGTTATACAGCCCTGTACCCTCCATCTGAATTTATGACATCATCAAACTGCGGAACGCGAACATGACCTATTGAAACAACCTACAATGTCTTTTCTTATGGGAGCACAATGACAAACAGAAGTCAGATGTGAGGTCTTTTAGTAGCTCATAAGTAGGTTACAACTTGCTAATGATAACCTGCAGCTATAAGTGTGCACTGATCGGTCAAAGCATCCAGGGAGCCGTGGCCCAGGGCTGGTTTGGAGCTGGGAATGAGGTCATGCATTACACTTAACCTAATTCAAGTTTGGAATGATTTTTTGTTCCTCCGATAATACCCAAGACACTTTAGAAGCTTTAGGTCTATTTTGTGTTCGGATTGTCCCAACTTTGTACAATTGCACTGATGTGGAAGGGGGCTGTCACGGCGCCAGTCCAATAAAGATATATTTTATAAAGAGGAGAGGAGGGGGCGGGGTTTTATTATTATTTGTTCATTGTGAATCTGCTTCTTTACAGTGGTATTTCAGTGATCAGATTTTCACTAGTGGGTGTTTTAATGGTTGCGTGACACTTTTGAAACTGACATGTATGACCTAGAATCAGAATTTATGGATAATCATACATAAGTTTTGTAGTGGGCGGAGACAGAGGGTAGGCGACGATGGGAATTTTCTGAAGACTCGGTAACTGTTAAAGGGACAGTCTGGAATTTTGGACATATTGCCTCATTTCCTAGTGAGCCAGAGTGTTGGAGATGTTTGGAGACACTTGTTTAAATATTCCATCCAGTCTTTGATTTGCAGAGGTCGCTGGGGCTAGACTAATGCAAAACAGTCTTAAAAATGGTCTTACCCACTCCACAAAGCACCCGAAGCAAAACTATTATTATGCCAGACTGTCGATGTAAATGTCTGTGTCAATAGAATAATATTAGAATGATTTTAGAAGTAAAACCAACCTTGCATTTGACAGATTTATGTCTGAGAAGCAGCAGCGAGTTGTACTTCCTAGAAAGCTCGGCAGCGGAGGAATGATATCATCTAGCACTAGGGATGCAACAATAACCAAAATATTGCGATATGGTATCGTCAGATTTCACAAAATAATATCGTGGACCATCACAATATATCGAATTACAAGTCTCTTTGCTTAAATTAAGAGTTATGGTGCAGCTACAGCTACAGTAAAAAAAAAGACAGAGGGAACTACATAGACCATGATCCTTTGCTCCAATACTACAATACTACAATAAATAACAGTTCCAAGCACTTTTAAGTCTTAGTTCTTTGGATTAAGTCTTGACAAGGCTATTACTGTTATTGTTGTATGATTGGATATTGTTCCTGTGAGCTTTCCCATGATATCACAATAAATATCGTACCGTGAGGTTCAAACTGTGACTATATTATATCGTGAGACTTGGATATCATTACACCCCTATCTAGCACCTATTTTACCGGCTGAGAAAATAGTCCCTCAACATGCGACGCAAGTTTAGTTTAATTTCAAACATCATTCAATCAACACAGACATTTACATCGACAGTCTGGCGTAATAATTGTTTTGCTTCGGGTGTTTTGTGGAATGAGTAAGACTGTTTTTAGTGGCAGGATAACTATGGTCATTGACATGCACTAGTCTAGCACCAGCGACCTTTGCAAATACAAGGACTGGATGGAATATTTTAAAAAGCGTCTCCACACGTCTCCAACACTCTGACTCACTAGGAAACGAGGTCCTATGTCCAAAATTCCAGACTGTCCTTTTAAAACTGTTAAACATTCATGAAAGTCAATTGTCCATTTTAATGTTATGTTATTAGGCAAATAAATATCTACATTTGTTATGATCACAGTTACTTCCACTATGTAAAAATAGAGTACATTTCTCCATTCACTTTAGTTCATATTGTCAAATTGTCCCATTATATATTACGTATATGTTACAGATGACAAGCCATTTCCTGTATTCTGAGTTTCAGCTCATTAACTTTCATAAAAATACACTTGCTAATTTGGTTTGTCCAGCGACGCAAAACATTCTATCAAATCTGCAGCTTACACTGGTATTGCGACAAAGCTCAAGCATCTTAACGAAAACATTTGACTTAAAGCATATTCAACACCCACTTATTCCCTAGAAGTTGTATTTGGACTGATTTGTGAATATTTGAGCAATCTTTAATCACTTATTTTGATTTTTATTTTGCCACGTGTACGCTGACTGCTCTCTAACTTTGTTCTCCAGTTTGATTATTTAAATCGTAATACGCTTTGACAGTGTTGTGTAATAATTTTGGTAGATAGGAACATGCACATCCAAGAAAAACTGCAACTGCGTGCTGGGTCCAAAGACAAAAATAGTAAAAAAAAAAAAAAAAAAAAGGAATGATCCGCACCGCTTGGCCCGAAACGTCACGTTGTGGTGTCATTGAAATGAAAATTTGGGAGCTTCAAAGAACGGATCTCACTGCTGTTTGTTGTGATAACATTTGCGGCAACGTCAGCTCCCATTGGGCAACGCAGTTTCGAAGTCAGCGCACTCTTTTATTAACTTATTTTTGATGAATATTGAGATTGAAAATGTCCAAATTATAACAATGATCCACGGGTGTCATAGATTATAACCATAAAGCCGACACAAGCACAATAGGTCTTCTTTAAAACCAGTAGCCTCGTACAGTTCCCTTTGTGTTGCTGACTTTTGTATGATATATAGCAGATGTAAAGAGGTCATGATAGGCTGGGTCTAATCTGTCTTCAGTTCCTGTCTAAAGTTTCTTGATACTCTTCAAAGAATAATCCAACCTGGAGGACATGTTCCTGGGTGGTCCACATGCATCACAGCACTGTCTTTTCTCGGCAACACGTTTGAAATTTGGAGGTTGAGTCTTCGTCCACTCATTAAATCAGACAGGAGCTCAGGGTTACTTTAGATTATCAAAGGAAAGTATTATGGGATTATTCATTTACGTTATGCCATTAGTAACTTCGATAGCTCCTGGAAAATAAATGTCCATAGAAGTTCTGTCAGATCACTTGCAGGCATAGAATAAGTTTCCATTTTTTAACCAAGAAGACTGTACTTGTAATGGTGTATTCCAACTTGCATCTCTGCCACATCCAAACTGGAACAAAACTGTGACTAAACCTGGAAATAAACCTGAACAGGGCCAAACCAAATTAACATCAGGACTAAACTATTACTCCTGTGACTCACTAGAACCAAGCAGGGAAGATATGAATACACCCTGACATTTAAAATACTTTTTCTGTTTCTTTAGAATTATTTCAGTTAAGAATCAAAACATAAATCAGATGCCATGTCATAGTTTAAAACAGGGGTGTTTTTAACAAAGATATATATTGGTAGCCCTATTCATCAACTTCGCAACATTAGGATTTGTTTGCTTGAAGTTAGGCAGGTATTTTATTTAACCAATCACTGCTATTTGGTCGTGACGTATGTAATGCGCCAAATCCTGTAAGAAGAAGGGCAATAACGTCTTTCCCCTTGATAAAATTCACCAAGCATTCTCTTTGTTCCTGCTTTAAATCCTCGATCTCGGGAATTGTTGCCAACACAGAAGGTATGTCTTCGTCTACATCCGTCTCGACCGCTTTGTTTACTGTTGTGCTGAACCACAAAAGGGACCCAGACAGGCACTTGAGTTTGACGTCATGGCTTCACAGCTCTTCACTGATTGGCCGATGCACGATCTACAACTTCTGGCATTCTTGCAAACCGTCTAGTGTATTCTGATTCCTGACCTAGTCGCTGGAGAGAAATTAAATTCAGCAGAGGTACTAGGTGTCACCAGCCTGGCTGATATATTGGTGGTCAATACAGTGAATCATTCAAATGGGTGAACTAATACATAGTAGAAGTTAGGCTAAGCCACCAGGCCTTTATCCAGGCTCAGAACCTTAATAAGACACACAAAAATATAGTAAAATTATTATTATTACAGTGGCAAATGGTCACATTTTTCTATAGTGCTTTTCCACCATCAAGGCACTCAAAGCGCTTTACAACAAGGAACCACTCACCCATTCACACACCAGTGTACGCAGACACTGGGGGCGAGGTGGGTTAACTGTCTTGCCTAAGGACACAACGACAGCATTCACACCAGCCAACCTGTGGGTCAGTGGACCTGACCGCTCAACCCGTGATGTTTACGTCAGGAGCTGGATTCGAACCGCCAACGTTCAGATCAGTAGACGAATGCTCTACCAACTGAGCTACTGCCACCCAAAAAGTGCACCAAAAAGTACTGCTTATGGTCATTTTGGCCAATTCAGCATGAAAAGGTTTAGCCAAAGATGTGTGGATGCAACAAAACACGATTCCAGGTATGTTTTTGGTGAGGTAACAGCATAATAACATGGCTTAAACTTCACAAGAGACAATTGTGTGTAATATAGGACCTTTAAAGTGTGTTGGTGATAAGTGACGGCTCAAGACCCAAACGCATGACAACACAGGATTACTCAAACATGCATGAATCACCAAAAATAACTTTGAGTAAGATAATGTTGAGGGAACACTATTATATAACATGGTTACAAACTCATAAAAATCGATTTCGTATATGTCCCCACTGAATTGATATTCAACTCTGAAGCCCTTATGTAATTGACTGATAACATTAAGCAAAACAAGGTCAGCCAGACTGTTCCACATGTTCACCATAAATTCACTTTTTATGCTGATTTAGTCCAAGTGCGCTGTAAACAAACCCCAAAGAACCTGCAGAAGAGATTTGCGAGCTAACAAGCTAGCAGCACCTCCCGCGCACTGACACAGACTCCTAATAAAAGCCTCCGTGAGCAGTGTGTTTTGTGACAGGAGGGTGCCGGCTGCGCGCTGACATGCACAGGCTGTTTCTCTCCAAACAGATCTGCTCCTGGCCCCAGCCCCTGCCTCTGTGCTGGGCTCTGCTTTCATAACCCCCAGCCCCCTTAAAAGCTCCCTTCACAAGCGCCGTAAATGGGACAGTGAAAACAGGACAGGCGCGTTACTGGTGTGTGGTGACAGAGCCCATCCGACGTGTTTACACTGGACTCGGCTGGATGTAAACACAGAGCTGGATTGGGCTCGTCTCTCTCTCTCTCCTCCTCCTCCTCCTCTTCGCTCCCCTCCTCGCTCGACCACCGCCGGCCGCCTGCACGCTGCTGCTGCTGCTGCTGTTGCCGCTGCTGCTGCTGCTGCTGGGGCAAAGGTCAAGTATGTGACCCGGCCTTGTGAGGGTCTGCTGAGGGGTGGGGGTGTGGGTGAAGCGTGGGGAGGGGCGGGGGGTGTAGTTCTAATTTGTGTGAGGAGGAGCTGAATAGGAAGCAGAGATTGGGTAAGTGGTTAATGATTGGTGGAGTTGGGGCACCAGGTCCTGCCATCGTGACTGCACTGTCCAGCGGTATTTACTCAGCCACTCAATGTTAGGGGCGTGACGATACGTAAGTCACATGGTACAAAACAATCAAAACATTTCACGATATGATTGTTGCAACATTGCGGAGACACTAACAGAACTAAAGAAATGATACTTTTTCCTTTTTAAAAGCCTTGACTTGGACTATATTAATGTCATAGTCTAAAGCAGGCATGTCCAAACTATAAATGCGGCCCTCAGACAAATTTTTCTTGGCCCAAATTACCTTGCATCAATTAAAAATGAACTTTTACTGTAAGTGTTATGAAAATCTACCTTGATAAAGCAAATATTTAAGATTTAGTGTGCCTTTTTAAGGATGAATAAAGACTGATGGCTCATTCTAACGTGTTAAACATGCACATATTTCATTTATTCACTGTACTGAGCACCAGTCTACAGCCCTCGGTCAGCCCTCTGCTTCATCTGTGTTTAGATACGTGGCCCTTGATGAAAAAAGTTTGGACACCCCTAGTCTAAAGAATTAAGATAGATAGATAGTTATTTCTTCATATTTTCAGAATTAAAATGGAACAAAAGATCACGGTCTATGAAGTTTCCTCAATTTTTTTTAGCTGTTGCTGTAATAAAGCAATGCATGTAGGCAAAGAAGCTTATAATTCGACACATTGTGATAGGCCACGATATTATTGTGAGAACTTTGACGATACAGTGTCATGATATTTCAGTTATTGTTACCTCCCGACTCAATATCAAATACCATACATTGACCTGGCTTTAGGCCTGTCATGACAGTTACTGACTTAATGTTCAATTTTGTCATTTTTGGGGGGTCATTAGTTATCTTGTGTACATTTTCTTTGCACTACTGGGACATTTGTATTTATTTTTTTAGATTTTAGTTGTATAACATTGCATTAATATCTTGTATCACTCATTACAGATGCAAACTAAGGGCCTGTTTACAGGAGAACGCTTGCGGGTAAAAACAACAATATTTTATTAGAAGTGTCTTTCATTTAGACAGTGACGGCATTTTTGGGACTTAAAAACGCAAAAATCTGAAACTACCTTCCAGAGTGGAAAAGTTGAATACGCTCCACTGTAGCGTTTCCGTCTACGCTGTCCAAGACGCAAAACTCTGGTCAGATCTGCTCACGTCGCGCACGCGTTTACGTCATAAACATCACCACCTATTGTCACCACCAGCCGTCTGGCATGCATCCCCAATTCGAATTTTGCGTCACCGTATGCACGCAGATTTCCTCCCAAAAACGCTCGTCTAAACTCGGAATAAAAAGTAAAGACGCAAAGCCACTTTTGCGTCTTCTGTTCAGACCGTCAACATATAAACGTACACATCAAAAGGTGCACTGTGTAACATTTCTAGTGGTCCGCCACCTCTTTGTCTCCATGAAAATGTTATTGCGTCGTCTAGAATGTT
Organism: Boleophthalmus pectinirostris; assembly: GCF_026225935.1. Classification (NCBI taxonomy): domain Eukaryota; kingdom Metazoa; phylum Chordata; class Actinopteri; order Gobiiformes; family Gobiidae; genus Boleophthalmus; species Boleophthalmus pectinirostris. The sequence goes on along the minus strand of NW_026570970.1, from coordinate 10,268,244 downwards.
CCGCACTGTAGATTAAACCTATCTATCATGAGTACGAGCATTGGACAGTACGATTCTGTCCCACGATCCTACATCGCCCATGCTCCTCCACTGCAATTTTTTACAGATTTACAAAAGCACCATACAAAACTACACTATAACTTCACAAACCTGATGCAATGTGCAGTCATTTCAGTAGCAGGGTGGACGCTGATTGTGTGTTAGTCAGTCGTTTTCAATAAATATAGCATTTTCAAAACATCATAAGGTGACATGGGATTTATAAATGCTTTGTTAACAATTAATACCCCATAAAAGTCCAATATCCCGCTTTAAAAGTACTTCTTGCGTGTTTTATGTGCTAGAATATTACACACATCGCTGGACAAGTTAATGGTGCATTCTTGTGACCATTTGGGTAAAAGCTAACCAACTGCATGTGTGAGATGGCAAATTACAATCAGTTTACTGGTAATCGTCTTTTTGAATGGGACTTTCGGCTCTTTAATGGGTCCCGAATCCTTTGGAAAGGCGTTCAAAAGACTGGTTCGATTTATAATTATTTATATGACAGAAGCCAATGTGAGAACTCATTTTGTCAACAAATTAATCACGGAGAGAAATGACCGAGGCTCAGATTTGTTTAAAGTGGTTCAAACCGAGAGTGGGAGTGTGTTTACCCTTTGAAATGATGCATAATCTAAATAAAAATTAAAATAGATTCATGATGCCAAATTCGCTTTTTTTTGTGTGTGCAAAAACCTGTCACTCGTGTTTCCTACTTTTTGCTTTGGGGTTGATTCTTGTGTTGGTTCGGCGATAATCAGGATTAAAATGCACAAAATTAGAACAAAAATGTGAATTTAAAAAAAAAATCTGATTCCAACCGTTCACTTTAAGGGACAGTGCAGAATTTTGGACATAAGGCCTCATTTTCTAGTGAGTTAGAGTGTTGGAGACGTACTTTTTTAAATATTCCATCCAGTCCTTGTATTTGCAGAGGTCGCTGGTGCTAGGCTAGTGCATGTCAATGGCCATAGTTATCCTGCCTCTAAAAACAGTCTTACCCACTCCACAAAACACCCGAAGCAAATCTATTATTACACTAGACTGTTCGATGTAAATGTCTGTGTTGATAGAATGCTTGAAAATAAAACTAACCTGCATTGCATGAATCGTCACATGTTGAGGGACTATTTTCTCAGCAGCAATGAATTTTACTTTGCCGGTAAAATAGGTGCTAGGTGATATCAGTCCGCCACTGCCGAGTTTTCTGTCAGGAAGTACAACTCGCTCCTGCTGCTCAGACATAAATCCTTCAAATGCAAGCTTGGTTTTACTTCTGAAATTATTCTATCAACACGGACATTTATATGGACAGTCTGGTGTAATAATAGATTTGCTTCAGGTGCTTTGTGGAGTGGGTTTTTAAGACAGTTTTGCGCTAGCCTAGCCCCAGGGACTTCTGCAAATACAAGGACTGGATGGAATATTTTAAAAGTGTCTCCACACGTCTCCAACACTCTGGCTCACACGGAAATGAGGAGGTCCTATGTCCAAAATTCCGGACTGTCCCTTTAAAAGAGGTGGCTTGATCTTGAACGTTACACCACTACTTATGATTTAATAATGTTGAGTTGTGTTTTGATTCATTCGCACATGTTTGAGTAACCCTTTATTATTAGTTTGTCTACATCTCCAAAGCTTAAAATGCTGTTCCACCTTGTGATGTCTTGGAGTGGCAGTTTAAGTTAACAGCTACTTTTTTGTTGAGAAGAGATGCGCAATTCCAAGATTGAAATTATCTAAATCAGTCATCACCAACTCGTCGATTGCTATAGACAGGTTGATCTTTGCCGTGTCTCCAGTAGATCTTGAGCCTAAATTAAACAATTTGTGACTGCAAAGTGACAAACTTGTGAGTTTGTAAGTTTGATAATAATAGAACTCCTCTCATTAACCCTTTTGATAGACTGTTATTGCCGTTTTGTGGTTAAATTTGCACTATTTTGGTTGTTTCTACTGCATGTGCTTTGCATTTTATTTATACTGCAATAGCACATTTTTTTCTTGCAGTGAGTGTTTTAGTCCCCAGAAAAGAGTTCAATTACCAAAACTGTCATTCTGTAATAAGTGTTCCTTAAGTTAAATATTACAAGATTGCAAAAACATAATAAAAAAGCGGTCTGAAATTCTAAACATGATCACTTTTGTTGTTATTTACGATCAGGTTGGTAGATCTTACTAATTTCTCAGACCAAGCATGCAGATCTTTGGCTGAAAAAGGTTGGCGACCACTAATCTAAATGATCCTAATGAAGTTGTATGCCGTATTCCCGTATTTCAAAACACAGTTGAGCCCTACATCACCACATAACATCACAAGGTGGACCAGAGCGCTTACTGTTTCTCACACTAAATATGCAAAAATTTGTGTGTTAAACATGTAAATACAACACAACTCTGGGTCTGTTTGTGACGAGGAAACATTATAACATTGATCAGAAAATAGCACAACATGGCCGCTTTAACTGAATAAACCAAAGTTATGTGTAATATTCATTGTAAGTGTATATTTGAGTTCGAGCGGATTCCTGTGCCCACCTCTGCAGTGCACCGGCTCTGCTCAAGCACTACTGTGAACACCCCCACACTTCTCTGTATATATAGATAGTATGTGTCCTCGCATGCCGAGTTAGCACATTGGAATTTGTGTAAACACCAAACCAATATTTTCCCTATATGGCTCAAATCCGTGTGTGTTTTTGCTTCTTTCCTTCTATTAGTCTCTTCTCTGGGAGTGATCCAGGGAGAAAGTGAGAGGAGAGTTTAGTGTCACACAAAGTCAACGGGCTTTGATGTTTCCAGTCAGGACACAACAAGCGCATCCTTACTAACCTCTTAATAACGAATGAAATACACAACTTAAAAGGGCATTGTGTAAATTTTCTGGTGGTCTTTTAAATACTTCCCTCCATGGAGCTGTTAGTGTTGCTTTAAACTTTCCTATCTTCATGGAGCCCAAACTAAGTTAGTCGCCGCCCCGCTCACAGTCAACATATCTGATTTTTTTTAGGTATTTTTGAGCAATTAGGTTACCTGCAATTGAATAAATTACAAGTAAATTAAAACTACATTAGAAAAAAAACAGTTTAATGTCATATTGTGGGACATCTGAAGCAGAGCAATGACGGGGGAGAAAGTGACGGACCTCAGTTGAAAAGTTGAAAGGGGCATAGCATGTTAAATGTTATAGGTCTATGTTTTCCATCATTATCCGCTTACTTAAAAGGTGCACTGGGTAACCTTCATGGTGGAGGGTCCATCACCAGCTTCTCTCCATGGTTAACTTTCCAGATGTTGCCTGGAATGTTCCACAGTATGGCTGTCAAAAAAGTTTTAAGGTAGCCTGAAAACTGAAAAGAAAACAGAATGGATTTAAAATAGTGCCGTCAAAAATATGGCATTATTAACCTATTTAACGCAAAACAATTTTTATTTATTTATTTATTCATTTATTTTTGAGAACTAAGTTGTAGCCACTGCTAGACAAACTACATGTTAGAAAAACTACAGGATCCAGCTGTAAACAGAAAGCAAAAAAAAAAACTGTATGAAACCGAGAAGTCCTGTCAGGTGCGCTGATGTTACTCATACGAGGAAAACACGAAATAAACTCAGCTTCAAAACGAAACTTCAAAGCGAATCCGCGATTACCTTTGATAAGGACTGTGACAGAGACAGAAGTTTTACAGACTCTCTTCTGACTGTTTTCAGTGCCCCGAGCTGTTATAAACAAACTCACAGAGGAGCGTATCGCAGCAGGACTCATATCGGTCTCACTATTTAATTAGATTAGATATTTCTGCCGCTGGACTTATTTTCTCTGCTAAAAGTGATAGCTCTGCGTAAAACAAACATGGCCCTTAGTACAGCAGCGTTGAGGCGACAAACACGGACGCAAGCACAATTGCAATAAAAAAATAAATAAATAAATAAAAAATTCCGCAAGCAAGCATATCCACTTTTCTATGTTGATAAGAGTATTAAAATGATTATACAAGGGACAAAAATGTGCACTTAATCGTGAGTTAACTATGACATTCATGAGAGTAATTGTGATTAAATATTTTACTCAACTGACAGCACTAATTAAAAAAGCAAAATTTTTAGGAACCTGTAATAAATATGTGTTCACGGTCCTGTTTAGGTGTTTTATTTTCAACAAAAATGGTGAGTGTGAGTGGAACTGAAAAACCTAACCCTAACTATGTTGTGATTAATTTTTTATGTCCGTCGTTGTTTTTATGGTAAAGTAAAGCCTCAGACAGAGCAGAGCCTACAGTTAGCATCACACCACCAGTGAGTGTTGATGAAAAACACTGCAAACACTGCAAAGCGCTTTCAGATATGGCACTCATCTGGAGTTTGTAATTCATTAGAAAATCGTCTGTTGTTGACATCATCTTCTGCCCAGTTTTTGATCTGTCTGTGTTGTTGATGTCTTCTTCTGCCCAGTTTTTGATCTTGCAGTTCTCATAAAAAGTCAGTCTCCAGGAACCGAAAACCTTCTTGAACAAGTCGACATCTCTTCTTTTAATTTGTCCTGAAAACAAACATGCTAACGAACATAACCTGGGTCTGCTTTGAATGCAGCAGATAATGGCCTGTCCCTGGGTCACATGGAGGACTGGAGGACCGCTCTGTGCCGGTCTGTGCTGATCTGTGCCGGTCTGCGCTCGGCCTCTTGTTGTAAATGTTATCACTAACACCTGTGCTCCGCTCCGACAGGCTCTTACTGCTGCCGCTGCTCCGGGGTCACGTCTCCTCACAGCGAGTGCACAGCTGGAACTCTGCACTGTGAGTGGATGTGACGCGTGGAGAACATCGGCTTTTGCATTGTTATCCTTGAATAAAACGGGAATATTGTAACCGTGAGAAAGTTTAAAAAAGGAAGGAGAGTGTACATTTTCATGAATAAACTGAAGAGGTGATTGTGTGACAGAAACAGGTAACCACAACTGGAATAAAGTATGCAAAAGTTTAAAATGTTCAAATATGTTGCTTTTTACTTTTAAGAAACTTTAGCTACAATTGACTGATTTCTTTTAGATATTTTAAGATATGTCCTCTTGTGTTGAGGGCATTCACTGGCATCTTAGTCCTTGTTATCTTATGCCTCGGTCATCAGAGGTATAATACTCCCTACAGTGGAAGCGTGGGCAGACTGCACTGCTCTACTGGAAGTGTAACAGACATACTATCACTCTGTAGTCCGATGAGGTTCATTTGGTCCTCTGCTAATTTATGTTATTAGGTTTTTTTTTCAGACCAAAGGTTTGTTTTCATACCTGACAGTTTCGTCTTCCTCAGAGTGGTCATGTGATGTTGCTGTGATGTGTCCTGTCAGCTGATTTAAACAGGTTTTGGCGCTGTTTTCCTACCGGTGGAGGCAGGACGATAGCACCATCTGCAGTCTGACTTCCTCAGGACAGTATCCCAGGTGTGTGAGAGTAAAAAAGCCCCCTCGTCCCGGTTTATAGTGAGCAGTCGAAACTGACAGGTATGAAAACAAACCTTTGGTCTGAAAAAATAACCTAATAACATAAACTATCACTCTGTCTTAAGAGTTCATATCTCCAAGTCCTGAGTCCGTTACTGACAGTAAATAAATGTAAATATTACAACTGTTTTGCTGAAAATGTACCTTGCACCATTCACTTTCTCCTCGAAATGTGTTATGCATAGATTGTACAGAATTTAAGAATGCAGGAAAAACTTTGTAATATTGATTCAATACGACCCGCACGGTAAAATACAAATGAGTTCTTTTTGGCTACATTCAGACTGCAGGGCTTTATGCTCAGTTCCGATTTTTTGGTGAAATCCGATGTTTTTGCGAGGTCGTTCACATTTCCAATTAAATGCGACTTGTATGTGAACTCCAGTATGAACAATAAACGTCCCGAAAGTGTCCCGCATGCGCAATGGAGGACACGATGTCGTCATCAACAGCGAGCGTGCTCAGTGTTTACGGAAGTTGTCCAAACATGGACGCGAGCATTGAGCACCTGGAGATTTTAAAGTTCCTCTCGTACCGGAGCCAAAACATGAACAACTTACTTGTTTTAAGGAGGAGATTGAGAAGGAGAAGGACGAGGATGAACGTGTGGATGTGGAGACGTAGCCAAGAGTGGTGAGTGGTGATGTGCTTCGCTTCAGTGACATGGAGTTTGTTAACAATTTTCGCCTACTTCAGCGCAGAATAGTGCCGTTTGTGGCTTGTTGATAACGTGTAGGCCGGGTGAATGCGCTTTGGCCGTTCAGACTGAAGTCGCATGTCAAAAGATCAGATATGCATCAGTTTTAGGACCACATATCCAAGTGGCCTGGGTCGCATTTGAAAAAAATCAGATCTGTGTCGTTCAGACTGTCATTAAAAGATCAGATACAGGTCACATAGGGGCCAAAAAAAATCGGATTTGGGTCACTTCGGGCTGCAGTCTGAACGTAGCCTTTGACAGCTCCATAAATGTTTAACTCTGCCATATTTAAACAAAAGAAACTGTAATGGAGAAGAAGGTTATGCTTTGTTAAAACATAACAATGATAGAGGAAACTACACAGATGAAACTACCACAGCAACTACTACTACTACATTTGTTTTTGTTTTTCTGATGCCTAGAATGTTTCGAAACGGTATCAATATCATGACACTTCTCAAAAACTCTACTGTTGCATTTACAAAGGACTTTCCACAGTTGAGTTGAATTGTTTTTATTATAGCACGTGGCTTGAACCTTTTCGTCTGAGCTTATCTTCAACTGAATTTTCTGCCTAATATCAGGAGAACAGAGTCTTCCGGTGACACTGTGTACCATCTTAGACGTTAACAGCCCTCGTGTTAGAAGAAGCAGAAGAATGTTAGAACAGTGTTGGAATAATGAGCTTGAGGATTACTGTTCTAAGACATTTTGTTCTCGAGCGTCAAAGCATTTCTTGCACAAACGTGAGGAATTTGTCCCGGCGTTTGTGTGTGCTCATTTTCGCTCCTGTTTAGCGGATTTACGCGGCTTTTCAAGGCTCTTAAAGTCACCGATAAAAAGGACATAATCAATTGCATCAACTTGTGTGTACTGAGCTAAAGCTGTATTACGTAAGCTGCGCCAAAAGCCGGTCCCCCACTGTGGAGGTCAGGTAGTTAAAGTAAACGATAAAACTAAATGGAGACTTTTTTTTTTTGTTTCTTGGGATTTAACGGTATAGTATTAAAGGTGCACTGTGTAACTTTTTTGTTGGGGTCCTGTCACCTGCTTGTTTCTATGGATATGTCATTAGGCTGCCTGGAATGTTCCACAGTATGACATTAAACAAGTTTACCTTACATTTATTCTATTACTGCTTAAAAATAGAGAAAAACAGGCATTGTGACTGTGAGCAGGATGGCCTCTCCACAGATCTGACCTGTAACTTGGTCTGGTTTGGTCTCCATGCAGATAGAAATGTTTAATACCACACGGTGAAACATTCCAGTTGAAGTGATAACATCTCCATGGAAATGCCATCATATTTTTTGTATTTATCTAGTCTAGCATTTATTCATTCATTGGCCTCGTGGCATCACCTGTTTGCCCATGGAGATAAGATTAATGCTTTACTGTGAAACATTGTAGGCAAAGCAATAACATCTCCATGGAAACAAGCATGTGATGGACCCACTACTAAAACCCGGTCTTAAAACCTAAAAAAAGACAACTAGTTCATTTTAAATTGTTTGCAGCAGTCCAAAGCTATTCCTCACTTTCCTAATGGATTCCAAGCGTTCTAATTATTCACCACAGTGAGATTGTAAGCGCTTTTTTTAAGCTTTACGAGGCCAGACTGGAGCGTAGTGTTTTCTTGTGGTCGCTAAAACAAATAAGAAAACGAGAGGGACCGGTCTTTTTCTGCTGCTGCTGCTGCTCTGAAGCTCTACAATGAGCTCCCTCTGCTCCTCCAAAGTCCAAAGTGAAAATGATCTGCTGAAGGCTTTTTGACAAAACGTTATTAATGTTTAATTTATAAAGGTGCACCATGTAACTTTTCAGTTGGGGGTCCGTCACCTTCTTGTTTCTATGGATATGTCATTGCTCTGCTGACATTAAACAGATCTACTTTGCATTTATTTGATTGTGCTTTTATAGGTAAGAAATACCTGGAAAAACAAGCATTCTGACTATGACCCCATCCACACTAGGAAGTATTCGAGTCATTTTCATCGTGGATGCAGTGTTCGTCCACACTAATCCAATGGAAAATGATCTGGAACGATCTGGTGCCGCCAGCTCCCACGAATTCATCTGAGTACAGATCTGATCCGGCACTGTGTGGACGCCTGAAAACACTGATACGCTGACGTAAGAGCTCAAGTTGTCGTCCTTATTGGACCACATCACTGTGACTTGCGCCATCCTGATTCGCTGAGTTGGTGACATTGGTTGTGTGATGCTCTTGCAGAAAACATCTTAAACAAACCATAGACAACATCTTGAAGTCCAGTGTTATGTGAACAACTGTAACAACTGAACCTCGTCAGTCCACGAAAAGACTGTTTTCACGCTTGCCACCTTCCTCGGCTCAAAATGCTGCTGCACCTTCAGACAGGATGCTCCACTATCTTGTTTTTACCGCTCACGTGACGTCATGACGACTGACGCCAGCCTAGTCATGTTACTAGCATTTCAGGCGTTACTGTGTGAATAGGGAAGGCTTTGATTGTGGACACAGGAATTGTGTGTCTGGACACAAATCGTTTCTGATATGGTGATTCTTTTTAGTATAAATGTAACCTATGAGCGGGGTTGCCTCTCCACAGATCTGACCTGTAACTTTGTCTTTGCCTGGTTCATAAGGTTGAGCTGTTAAATGTCATAGTATGGAAAATTCCAGGCAGAACAGTGACATATCCATAAAAACAAACAGGTGACGGACCCTCAACCAAAAAGTTACACAGTGCACTTTTAAATACAAAGTTTTTCTCATCTTCAGGTGTATTTTCAATTTCAAAAAGACTTCTTCCATTGGTAGATCATTTTAATTGTAAAGTGAAATTTACCCAAATCAATACAATATGTTCCTAATTCAAGTCGTGTTAACTTAGATTTAAATGTAGGAGGTGCTTTTACAATATACCTGTACTGTGGAAAGCCAAATTTAACTTTATTATACGGAAAAAATCTAAAAAAGCTCTAGCCCCTTAAAAAGCTCAAATTTGTCTCCTTGGCTTGCTCTCCTCTGCACCTCCAGCGCTCCGTGGCCTTGACCTTGACAGGCTGCCTTCACACATCATTAGAGTTTACAGCAGTCGGCCTGGTGAGAACAGCGGCCTCTGGGAACCTTCGGGGCCTTTTACGGCTCCAGTTGGCTGTCAGGCTCGGACATGTGCAAAGAGGAAGTCGTATTCTCTCCCCTGCTAGGCTAATGGCAGGCTGCACTCATCTCCTAAAGGACTCACGTGGAGCACCGGTTCACACCCGCTTTCTGTGTGCTGTAGAAAAAAAACATAGTAGGCCGAGAGTTGGAAGAAGAAGAGGCACGAGGCTGGAGATCTGACGCAAGAAAAGTTCATTAAAGGGGCGAAATTGACTCTTGTGAGCTTTTAGAATGTTATAATGTTGTTACCTCATCAAAAACAGACCTGGAGTTGTGTTTCGTTTTCACACATGCGCGAGTTATCCTGCTTTATTGGTTTGTCTACATCTCCAGAGCTCAAAAAATGCTCTTTTCCACCTTGCGATGCCATGTAGAGGTAGTTTTCAAGTCAAGAGCGATCTTTTATCTTTTGTTCAGTAGCAAAGAGTAGCAATTCTAGGGCTGAAATCACCGAAATGATTCTAGTGAAAGTGTGTTGAGTTTGAAACACCATGAAGCACCTCCTGTATTACCACATGACATCACAAGATGGAACAAAACATTTCAGAACGTGAGACTGAAAGGTGGATTAAAGGGACAGTCCAGAATTTTGGACATTGGCCAATAAGGAAATGAGGTTCAGAGTGTTGGAGACGTGTAGAGACAAGTTTTTAAAAATATTACATCCAGTCCTTGTATTTGCAGAGGTTGCGAAAATGTAGTTTTTGTTTACATCCGGCTTTTCCGCACGTGCGCAGTGGCTGGTAGGCAAAAAGTCAGTGGGGCTGCTCGTTTTGTGTCGACAGTTGTGTATGTCATGAGATAACTCGTCTTATTTTGAAGTACGTTTTACATTTAATTGTTTTGACAGGACTTCCTCATCTTACTCTAACTCACTGGATGTTGAGGATCAAAAACGTTACTTTGAAAAGTTAAAACTCGCCGCTAACTGTTGACGATGTTGATGTTTACTCGTTGATGCGGACGCTTTTTGCCTTCCAAAATGGCTGCCACTAAAAACAGTCTCACCCACTCCACAGAACCTCATTTTCTAGTGAGTCAAATTGTTGGAGACGTGTGGAGACACTTTTTAAAATATTCCACCTAGTCCTTGTATTAGCAGAGGTCCCTGGTTCTAGGCTAGTGCTAAACAGTCTTAAAAACCTCTTACCCACTCCACGAAACATCCGAAGAAAATCTGTTATTACACCAGACTGTCGATGTAAATGTCTGTGTTGATAGAATAATTTCAGAAGTAAAACCAACCTTGCATTTGAAGGATTTATGTCTGAGCAGCAGCAGCGAGTTGTACTTCCTAATAGAAAGCTTGGCAGTGGCGGACTGATATCACCTAGCACCAGTAAAATTGCGCTGCTGCTGAAAATAGTCCCTCAACATGCGACGATTCATGCGATGCAAGGTTAGTTTTATTTCAAACATTATTCTATCGACACAGACATTTACATCGACAGTCTGGTGTAATAATAGATTTGTTTCAGGTGTTTTGTGGAGTGGGTAAGACTGTTTTTAGTGGCAGACGAACTATGGCCATTGACATGCACTAGTCTAGCACCAGCGACCTCTGCAAATACAAGGACTGGATGGAATATTTTTTTTAAAAGTGTCTCCACACGTCTCTAATACTCTGGCTCACAAGAAAATGAGGCCCTATATCCAAAATTCCAGACTGTCCTTTTAACCGATCATAGAAACAGAAACACATGGCCCGTTCGTTTCAAAGAAGGAAAAAAATACTTTCTGCGGAATCAACAGTCGAAGCACCAAACCAAAAGGTAATAGAAGTTGTATATTTGGTGCTAAACGATACTAGAATTTTGGAGAAGTTTTCCACATTTGAGAGACACATGCAACAAATTAGCAGCTGTGGTTGGACTGTCTCAAGTTAGGACAGAAGTTTTTCACGCTCTATGGTCCAGTTCCAGACCCTGACAGGACTGGCTGCTCAGACAACCAACCCGGCTTATAAAATTACCATTTCAAAAGTCTGTAACGAAGTAATTTATATTATTCTGTTTATTATATTTATTTCACACATTTATTTCACCTTCCTTGGCTGTATCCTGCTCCGTATCACTTTCAACCGTAACTTTGAGCGAATTATTGTCAGAACTTGCACGACATGTAACACTAAAAGTCAAGGATAAACGTGTAATAGAATCTGTAAATGTGATGCTGGTTTATTTATGATGATGAGGCCTGGCACCTGCTCAGGTCGTAACACACAGGAACATTTGAGCCTGTGTAATCTCTGCTCTCATCAGCCACAGTCAAATTAAAAAGGACTTTGTAGAGCGTGTGCAGACTCATAATGCACCGGTTTACACATAAAACTGTATAGGAGGTGATTTTTATGTGTTATATGATGATACTGATGGAAACCACTCATTTTGTATTAGACAAAATTTACTCTTGTGAGCTTTCAGACACGTTACCTCATTAAAAACATGTCTAGAGTTGTGTTTTATTTCATTCATACGTGAGTAATCCTTTATTTTTAGTCCAAATGCTCTGTTCCACCTTGTGATGTCATGAAGCAGCAGTTTTCAAGTTAACAGCTCCCGTTTTCGTTTACTCAGGACAGATTGGCAATTCCAGGGCTGAAATAATCCAAATGATTCTAGTGAAGGCCTATGAAGTTTAATGACACAGTAGAGCGCTTCCTGTATTACCACATGACATCACAAACTGGAACATTTGGGGTAATCTTTGATAATTTAGCTGTACTTTTTCAGATGCCTTGGCAAGCAACTGTAGACGTGTCCAGTCAGCACTGCAGAGATTAAAAAATTTGGGTTTGATCATGTGTGCTTTCTAACTATGAATTAGACATTGTAGAGCTAGGCCTGGGCGTGATTAGTCGACTAATCGATAATTGATCATTAGGAATTTTGTCAATCACGTTCATTTTTAATCAACAAACTGAATGTAGGTTGTAGGCTGCGTCTGTGTTAGGTTTATCTAAACATTAAAAACAAGAAGAAAGACAAGAGATTAATTCAGTTTTACTCATGAGGAGAACGGGCAGAGAGTGGGCATCAAAACCAACAGTCTCCACACGTTCTGATGACTCAAGGCCGTTCTCCTCTTTTTATTTCATTAGGAGGCCCTAGTTACAGAATGATAATTCTCAAGGGGAAGGGGAAACCAGCAAAGACATAATAAGAAACTGGTGCAGCTATGCATAGTACAAACAGGAGGTGCCTTAGGTATGGTCAGACACCATCATAACTCCTGCATGTGTGACAGTGGGAGTTGGCTTCATGTGAGGAATCATCTCGAGGTTCACTAGAGCGATAGGTCACTGCACACAGTTGTCAAACACAGAGAGGTTATTCAACAAGTGACAAGTGATTGGTACATTATAAATCAAAGAATTGTAGTACATAAATGGTTAACTCATAGGCCTAGAATATCACACAAGTATTTAGCAAATATGGGATAATAAAATTATTCTGACAGTCTGACAGTGCAAAAACTGGAGTTGCAGCCTCACAGTCCCACGTTTGGGCTCTGGCTCCTTGGAGATCACTGTACCACTCACTGAGTGTGTTTACATGCACATCAGTGTCCCGGGTATGATCGGGTTTTTTGAGTGTCCGGGTTTCGTCATGGTGCATGTAAACACAGTATCCTGGTTACTGCAACATAAAGTTGAATGTGCATGTGTCCAAAAGACAAACACTTTTCAGTCTTTTGATCACAACTTAAGCCAAAATAAATAAAGTGACCAACATTAATAAAGTGAGTGAAATGATGTTAGATAAAGAGCTGCACTAAACCTGCACACGTCTGATCTCTGAAAACATGAACCATCTCCAACGCGACACACACACAGAACACACTCAGACTCATCATCATCAACATCAACATCCCTCTGTCACAGAAAGATCACTCATATTCCACTGAGTCCTGTCCTTTAGTCCGACAGAAGCTGAAGAAGAAGAAGAAGGAGGAAAGATCTGTTTCTTCAGCACTCATAGTTTATGCAAATTCGCCATGCAATTTTAATTTAATTTTAATTTGCAATTTTTTGTTTCTGTAAAACGTAAACAAATGTGGCAAAGCTGCATTAACACATAATTGCAAATGGGCTGATGTAGCTCCTTAGTGGTTATGATTTATATGTTGTAAAGTTGATTTTATTTATGCAGATTAGTAATAGTAATAATAATGAATTGAAAATCGATTGTTAATTCGCCTGATGATCGATTAAGAAAATTTAATCGAATGCCCGTCCCTAGTTAGAGCCTTAAATTTGCCCCAGTACACATACTAGTAGTAGTTCATAAGCAGCGTGAGGTCAAAATATGTCCGCTCTGTACTGTCTGGATCTGATTAGAAAGCATTATATTGTCCGATAATCAGGAAGTGCGCATTAGCATACTAGTTTCTGTTAGCTTAACCTTTGTCAAAATTCCTCCATGGCTTCTGAAAGCTGTGAAAAGTCATTGCAATAGATAATTAGGAGTAAGGAATAAATTGCAAAGCTTAAAAAAAATAATAAAAAATCCTGTTTTTCCTGTTTTTCAAGACAGTAAAAATCAGCCACTGCGCCTTTAATGGCCAAAACGTGCAAGAAGTCCAAATACTTAAGGCTCCTTGGACCACCACTTGACAACTACTTTCTAGTAAACAAACCTATTATGAAAATACTCACCGTTGCATTCTTCCCTAATCCTCTTGACACAAAGCAACAGTTTTAGCCAAACTTGGAATCTGCAGCTCCACAGTCTCTGCCAGATGGGGGAAAAAAATCCAGGAAATCCAGTTTGCCAATTCAGTAAATTCGTCACCTCAGCTGAAGCCAAAACTCCACTCACTATTCTATACCTGGAGCCACAGTTGCTGGAAACTCATAAATATGCCTAAATTACCGGTGTAATACTGAGAGAATGCGCACGTATAAGAGTTTGATTGGTCTCGGGATGGTGGGCTGTGTTGGGTGACATGATCCTTCTGGAAAAGACTTCTGCAGATTGCATCCAAAACATACAGGTGAATGGATGGAAAAAGCAACATAAAAATTCTGCAAAAAGGTTCCCAGTGCTGGTGTGGGCTTTATGTGTCAACTCTGCAAAAACAAATTCGCTCATTGCAGGAAATTAGCAGCTACAAAACGCCCCATGTACTGTATGTTAGCATGGGGTCTGGGGCGCTGTGGTCAGACCGGTGTGTTCTAATAAAGGTGCACTTAAGAGAAGGCTGTGTAACCTCCTCTTCTATTTGCTATTATTAAACGGGACATGTTACAGTACGGCTTGAGCGTACAGTCATGGTTTACTTCATTGCAAATGTTTTTTTCCTCCCAAACCGGTCAGTTTGCGTTAGTGGCTCTCCTATCAAATGCATTTTTTCCCAGAATCTGGTTAAAGGGGCTATATTACGTAATTTTCTGTCTATGTTATAATGTAGTTTTCTCATCACAAACAGACCTGGAGTTGTGTTTAGTTTCAGGCTACGTTTACACATATCCAGGTATGTTGAGAAACAAATATTTCCCTCCCTCCATTTTCCAAAATAACATCGTGCACATTAGCCACGCTGGCACCACCTAGTGCCTCCGCTCAGTTTCATTTCTCTCCAGCTACACAGGTCAGGAATCAGAATACTCTATACAGTTTGCAAAAAACCCCGAAGTGCGAGTTCGGGCACCAGCCAATCAGTGAAGAGCCGTATATTCCCTGAGATCGAGGATTTAAAGGAACAAAGAGAATGTTTGGTGAATTTTATCAAGGGGAAAGACGTTATTTCCCTTCTTCCTACGGGATTTGAGAAAAGCTTAATATACCAGTTAGTCCTGTTAGTGGCGCATTACATACGTCATGACTAAATAGCAGCGATTGGTTAAATGAAAAAAAGTACCCACCCTCCGTTGAACGAATTCTAACAATGCGAGGTCAGACGGTTTCTACGAAGTGAAACCGGCTGATGAATCAGGCATGCAGCATCGTTTTCAAAAAAGGTTTCATTTACATCAACCCGCATAAATACGTCATTGCGCGCCGTCATAACTACACCAAGCCTATGGGCGGCACCTGGATTAGATTCAAACCTGTAGTGTTTATTTCATTGCAATTGTATTACTCAAAAATATCTTGAAAAACGTGCATTACTGAGCGGGCTCGCCTCTCCACAGATCTGTTAAAGAAGTGGCAGAATTGCTGAGCTCCGAGCCTCATTTGTCTCTGGTCGTGGATATGAAACATAAGCTGTGTGTGCAAATGCAGACACATGAATGTTGCTCTGATGCTCCATCATCATCATCAGATCAAAAGGGAAACACTGGTCGCATGTCAGCTCCTAAAACTCCCTTTATTTCACTTTACACGCAAACGCAAAACCATAGTTTTCCAGAATCTCCACTCTAGAGTTTTTAGAAAGATTCGTTTTCAAAGGCGAATTCGCCATTTGTATGTAAAATGCCCCTGATGCCCTCAACCATCACATTTCTAAACACCAGGCCCCACTGAGTGTGCTGTAATATTTACTGTAAGGTGTCTGTGTGTGTTGTGCTGTGTTTTTGCTGTATGTGTCAAACTAGTTTTTGTGCTTGGAAATACATTTTCCTTGGGGACAATAAAAGTCTAAAAGATGGGTAGAAATGAAGGGAAATGTCTACGTTTTTAAAAATACGTGTAAACGAGGGCCTCATTCTCACATGTTTAACACAGAAACCCTGCATATTTAGTTCTTCTCTCAAACAGAAAACACTCTGTTCCTCCTTGTGATGTCTTGTGTTGTGTGGTCATACAGGAAGTGCTCCACTGTGGTTTTAAACTCCATACACCTTCACTAGAATTATTTGGATGATTTTAGCTCTGGACTTGCCAATCTCTACGAAGTAAAAGCCATCATCACAAGTTGGAGCAGAGCATTTTGAGCTTTGGACAAAGTGTTACTCAAACATGTGTGAAAGAAACGAAACAACTCCTGGTTTGTTTTTGATGAGGTAACATTATAAATTGACTTTAAGCTCACAAGAGCCAATTTCGCGTAACACAGGACGCGGAAAGGGCCTGTGTCTGATTTAAATTTATTCTTGTAGATGAATGCTCTTAACATCTTGCATTATAGGGTAAAAACGGCTAAACATTAGACTATAAAAACGTAAACTATAAACTCTTTTCTTAGGTAACAACTAAGGCCAGGGTCGCCTTTCTTTCACCCGATCAGACGCATTGTAACTAAGAATCATGGGAAACCACTTGACGATGGGAAACACTTCATTTTGTGAGAAATTATGTCATGGGGCCTTTTCAAACATAAAAGAAAATAGAAAGCAGAGACTGGAGGATTATAAGAAAAGACCTTCATGGCCACTATCCCAGACAGTTGTCACAGCAGCAGAAAGGACAAAGTGGGTGGAGCTAAAACTTCAAACTATAATGTCCCTGAGTCATGGTTTGAGATCGGGTACGGGCCTTTTAAGTTTAGGGTGAGGATGAGGGCTAGGTTTAAGAACAGTAGGTTTCGTTAAGGTTATGGCTTTGGGACAGGTTTGCTAATGCGTCTTGGCAGCACTGCGTTGGGTAAAAAATTATGCTGATTTGTTCTAGAGACTAAATAGCCTTCAAAGCCAAACTGCCTTTAATACGCTAGCATCATGTTGACAATGGGAGCTAATCTGTCATTTTTACTTCCGAGCGGAGTTCCCTATGAAACAGTAAAAGCTACACCTTGGGAACAAAACGTAAAACATGCTTCGTTAAACCTGAATGGAACCTGAATAGAGCGTTAGCTTTAATCAAACTTCGCTAACGTCTCTCTATCCTGTCTAAAGCCTGCACACACCCACTGTTTATCGTAATATTTCTTTACTTTTAGTTTGTGGTTTGTATGTAACTTTCACCTTTTTGTGGTGAAAGGATCTGTCGTCATGGAAATGGTATTTCGTTGCACAATACGGCATCAAATGTACGTATCTCGACAAGTAAAAATACCTGCAACTGATCAAAGGTCGTACACTACCGGTCAAACGTTTTAGAATACCACATTTTTTCCCAGATTTATTTACGGTTTACCAAAATGTATTTTAAACTTTTGATTCATGAAAGTGTCCACCTTTAGCAGATATAACAGCTGAACACACTCGTGGCTCGTTCTTTTTACAATAGAAATCAAATATTCTTCAGAAAGTTCTTCCCAAGTCTGTTGTAGAAGTTCCATAAATGTGTGGCACTTGTAGGTTGCTTGGTTTTCACTCTTCTGTCCAATTCATCCTAAAACCAGCTCGATGGGGTTTAAGTCTGGAGACTGTGCTGGACACACCGTGTTTTGTTCTTTTTTCCTGAGGTAGTTTTGGCAGAGCTTGGACTTGTGTTTTGTTCTTTTATCTTTTTTTGAACTTCTGTCTGTTCAGTTCTTACCTTTGTACCATTTCAAGCTCTTCATTGAACTTGCACGACTTGAATTGCAATAAATAACTGGAAAAATTAGGGTGTTCTAAAACTTTTGAACAGTACTGTAAAACTGCACAAAACCTCCCGGGGCTAGGCACCGATGCCGGGCTGTGGATGGTTTGGTACCGGGTCGCGAAAGCAACGAACCCCCACCTCCCATACGCCGCGTGGACCGTTCCCCTTCCGTTTCGTCGTGTTAGCTGCGCCACTAAACCACGACTAAACCAGGACTAAAAACAGGACTAAAAACAGGCCTAAAAACAAGTCTAAAACCAGAACTAAAACAGGATTTAGCCAGGACTTAACCATGCTGGACTGCCGTCTCCCATACACCATATCCCATATCCCAAGAATTCAAGTAAAAAAAAAAATCTTTTTACATCTCAAACTTCATGTCGTCTGTGCTGAAATGAATCATGGGATATGTAGTTCCCAATGTTTATTAGCTATTGCTACTATTTTTAAAAAATTCATTCAAGCAAAGGAACTTGTAATTCGATATATTGTGACAGCCCACAACAATATTGAGACTTTTGATGATACCATATCACGATATTTCGGTTATTGTTACATCCCTAACATCAGTGGCGGCGTTTGCAATTTGGGGGCCGTAGGTGAACTTGAGTTTCTGGGTCCTCACTATAATTCACCATTTTTCTGATTTGTTTTTAAGATATATTTATTGTCTGTTTTTCCCCATTGTTCTTGAGACATGCACATCTCTATTTGAATAACAGTGGATTGGAAAGTTGTCTTATTCATGAGGTTACCTACTAGAAAACCCCGAACTGAAAGTAATTTTATTTTTTGCTAGTACAACTACATTTTTGTTTACAAGCATTATTATGATTATTATTATATTTATTTTTTTTTTCTTATGATTACTGTTTAAAAGTAAACTTCTCTCATTTAATGTCACATTGAGAGAAAATCAAATTGCTCTGAGGCCTCGGCCATTAGTGGCACTGAGGGCAAATGGTTGGGGGCTCCTCCATGTTTGGGGGCCCTAGGCAGCCGCTTAGTGTTGCCTAATGGTAGAGCCGCCTCTGCCTAACATATAGTACATTAGGGTTGTCAAAAGTATTGAAAATGAGGTACTAATCGATACTAGAACTAGGATAGAAACTAGAAACTCATTTGAGCAGGTATCAGTACTAAAAAATTGCATTCACAGCACAGGAATGAACCTTTCCTGAATTTTTATCAAGATGTTGGGCGTATACTAGTCTGTGTGGACTAGGGATTCCATTTATTAGTCCATGTTGTAATATAAAAAGGAAATATTATGATTTAATGTTGAAATTCGCATTACTACTAAATAAAGTGTTTTTTTTATTGTCAACATGGTATTAGAATCAGTATAGACCAGGGGTGGGCAATTTTTTTTCGTGGGCGACAAAGGGTTCTAAAATTTGACAGAAGGGCCGGACCAGGAGCAGATGGATGGAATTTTTTGATAATCCACCTCATAAGAGAAAAAAAAATAAAAATAACATGGCATATGTAAAAATCATATCCCATGTTATTGAAATATCCCCATAATTGAAAATCATTACAAAGCATTTCAACAAAATATCTGTCTTTTAAGTCCCCCACTATTTACTATTTACTGATATTACTTTTAAAACACAGAAAATTATTATTATTATTACTATTATTCAAGTTCGGTGGGCCGGATTAAAAATACTTAAAGGGCCGCATATGGCACCCGGGCCGTAGTTTGCCCACCCCTGGTATAGAGTATCGAGTCTAGTGTTTTCAGGGTACTAAAATCTTAAAGTTAATTTCGATACTAAGGACTAAAGTACATAGTAGTTCATACAAACTTCCGTGAATAGAGTATTTTTTTCTTATTATTTAACCAAATGCACATTTACACCGCAGCTTATGTTACACCTATAAAACTTATGGCCCTTTTTGTGCGCTGTTGCAAGTAGTAAAGTGTGCAATCCAAGACTTCACTGCCAATTAGTACTTACTTCTTAATATCTTCCTGAAGTAATTCTTGCACTTCACCCGTGCATGACAAAGTACCGAATGCCAACAAAAATAAACTTCTTTAACAATAAGTAGCTTTGGCAGGAATTTCCGACTGGTTCTCTTTGACGGCGGTCCAGAAGTTTTCGCTCAGGTTCCTGGGAAAATTGGAGTTGTAGTTGTAGTAAAGAGTTGTAAAGTTGTTATTTTTTTTCGGAGGTAAGTGAAATTTGGAGACAAAAGAGAGCTCCCGTGGTGTGGCTGTTCGCATGGCAGAGCTGGTGGACTTTTACTGTCATGAGGGCTTTCTTCTGCAGACCGTCACATGGTGGTGGAGAATCAAGGCACCAGACAGAAAGGGCTTATGGGACTGGACTTCTGAGAAACTACTAGACAAATGAAGAACTTTGATAAGCAGTGGTCCATTCATAATTTAGTAAGGTAAATTAAACTTTAGTGTTTCACTGATGAGACGAAGACTGGATGGGTTTGATGTTGATTTATTGACTTAAAAACTGCTCAGGAGATTATAAATGTCTGAGGAAAACTGAAACAGAGAAAACAACCTTGCAAAGAAATTTAAAGTTGCATTATGTAGCTTTTCTGATGGAGGGTCTGTCACTTGCTTGTCTGTTTAACCTGGAATATTCTACA
Source organism: Boleophthalmus pectinirostris (assembly GCF_026225935.1). Lineage (NCBI taxonomy): Eukaryota > Metazoa > Chordata > Actinopteri > Gobiiformes > Gobiidae > Boleophthalmus > Boleophthalmus pectinirostris. Next base: position 10,247,824 of record NW_026570970.1, on the reverse strand, counting down.
TTATATGGATGCAAGAATAACCGAAATATTGTGATATCGTATTGTCAAAAGCCTCACAATAATATCGTAGGCCATGACAATATATCGAATTACAAGTCCTGATGGTGATTTTAATGTCTTTCTTTGTGATTTTAATGTCTTTCTTATCCTGTAAAGCACTTTGAATTACTTTGTTTTTGAACTGTGCCATACAAATAAACTTGCCGGACCTAACCTGGTGCAGCACAAGCTAAAAAACAGAGGGAACTACATAGACCATGATCCTTTGCTGTTGTCAGTGCAGACTACATGAAGAAATAACTGCACTTTTAAATCTTAATCCTTCATGTTATAAGAGTATCAAAGGCGTTTCAAGGCTTATCCGAGGCTTTTAAAAGGAAAAGTAGCATAGTCCATAGTCCTCCACAAAATATCGCAATGAATATCGTACTGTGAGATGCATCTTGTGAAAATATCGTATCAAGAGATTTTGATATTGTTACATCCATACTACATTATGAAATAACACTTATCTTTCTCCACTGAGGTTACATTTACACTGAAACGAATCACCGTATCAGAAACGATTCGCGTCCAGACACGTTGTTGCTGTGTCCGTTCCCTATAAACATAATAACATGAAACCGCCTGAAATGCTGGTCACATGACTAGGCTGGCGTCATAACGTCACACCGGTGGGCGGTAAAAACAAGGAAGTGGAGCACCGTGTCTGAAGTCGCAGCAGCCGATTTCGAGCCGAGGAAGATAACAAGCGTGACAGTATAAGTAGTTCTAGCTACGCTGTTTCCCTTTTGTCTATGGTTGGTTTAAACTGTTTTCTGCAATAGCGTCACATGACCGATGTCACGAACCCAGCAAATCAGGAAGGCGCAAGTCAGTGACGTGGTCCAATAAGGATGCAACTAGAGCTCCTACGTCAGTGTGTCAACGTTTTCAGGCGTCCACACAGTGCCGGGTCAGATCCATACTCGGATGAATTTGTGGGAGCTGGCGGCACCAGATCGTTCCGTCTCTGGAGCCGTTTCCCATAGGATTAGTGTGGATGAACACTGCATCCACAACGAAAACGATTCAGATACATACTAGTGTGGAAGGGGCCTGAGACAAGTAGATGGCTCAGCTAGGCCAAGTTACAGATCAGATCTGTGGAGAATTGGCTGTGCTTACTGTGAGGTTTTTCAAAGTACTTGTAATTAAATAAATCAGCAAAGTTTAATGAAATTTTGTGGAACATTCCAGGCAAAGCAGTAACATCTCCATGGAAACAAGCAGGTAGAAGACCCTCTTTCCACCACAAAGTTACATCATCCACATTTAAAGCTCCAATATTTAACTGTATATCCAAAAAATAAATACAAATTAAAGCATGTTTTTTGAGTGTGTGCTTTATTGCTTTGAAAAACTTAAAAACAAAACAAAAAAACAGGAGTCCTTAGAGCAGGCTTGCATTGCTACAAAACGGACTTATTTGTTCTAGTGGAAGGCCTTTTCCTGCTCGTTTCCATGGAAATTTTGTTTGTTTGGCAAATGTTCCACAGTATTGAATAAAATGTGCATGGAGTGTGGTTTTGACTTTGTATTTTCACGGCATCCTGCAGGTAACGTGCCACCTCCAGAAAGTTTCATATTGTATCTTTAATGACAGAGACGTAATGAAACAAGTGTAAATGCAGCAGAATACAACTCCAGGTTTGTATTTTTGCATCATGTTTTTGATTAGAAAACATGGTTAAAAGCTCAAAAAAGCCCAGAACCCCCGTGTGCATATTGCATGTTGCTATTGCATTCATACAAGCTACATAGTGACGTGTCTTGCCTATGGACACAATGGCGCTACACAGGTTGAATGGACTGAACCACAAATGAGTCACTTAGTAAACATCAGTCATGTTGGGTCAGTCAACATGTGCTTAAATATGCTTTGAGAATTTTATGGCACATCTAATAATAGGTGAATATTGCGTAACATTGGACAACAGACTGACCTTTTGTGTGGTTAGATACATATAGTAGACAATCAGAAAGAAGAAATACTCGTACCGGACTTTCTCATATTTCATCATCTGACTCCAAACACTGGCTAAAGAATTTGACTTATGTTTGTCCCCAGATACAAAGTAGAAAAGATTAAAGGTGTTATACTATGCAAAACTGACTCATGCGAGCTTTTAGTCATGTTAAAAGATTGTTACCTCATTAAAAACATACATGGAGTTGTGTTTTGTTTCATTAATACATGTTTGTGTAGGCCTGCAAAGTTCAAAATGCTCTGTTCCATGATTCTAGTGAAGGTGTATGGATTTTATAAACACAGTGGAGCACTTATTACATGACATCACAAGGTGGAACAGTGTTTTCTTGAAAATTACATGTTTCTTTTGTATGTGATAATTGAGGGATGACCTGAAGATGCCCAAAAGGATCCAAATTATATTATTTTCTGCTGTGTTATATTGTTTCCTCATGAAAAACAGACCTGGAGTTAGTGTTGTAGTCAAGACCACACTAATCGAGACCAAAACCTGTCTGAGACCACAGGGTCCCAAGACCAGGACAAGACCAAGACCTCTGAGGGTCAAGACCGAGACAAAACTGAGACTTTTAAAGGCCAAGATCGATGCAAGACCAAGCTCATGGCCCATCGAAACCATCTTGTCATTTTCCTCATTTATTTGTATTTATTTATATTATTTTATTATATATATGTTATTTTGGCACTTATATATCAATGTTTTTTGTTTTTTTTATAAATCTATCTCAAGGGTCCAAGTGCCTTCAAGTTCAAGAAAAGATCGAGTCCAAACGCCTTCAAGACCAAGACAAGACCAAGTCCAAACACGGTTGAGTCCCATACAAGACCGAGTCCAGGTGCCTTCAAGATCGAGACAAGACCGAGTCCAAGAACATTTAAAACGGAGTCAAAACTGAGTCCAAGCACCAGAACGAGACAAAACCAAGTCCAAGCACCAGACCGAGACAAGACTGACTCCAAGCGCCTTCGAGACCGAGTCCAAGCGCCTTCAAGACGGAGACAAGACCGAGTCCAAACACGGTTGAGTCCCAGATAAGACAGACTCCAGGTGCCTTCAAGACCGAGACATGACTGAGTCCAAACTCAGTCGAGTCTGAGACGAGACCGAGACCACAAAAAAAGGAGTACTACAACACTACCTGGAGTTGTGTTTCGTTTCATTCACGCATGTTTAACACACAAATCCTGCAAATTTAGGTCGAGTTCTTCTTTCAAATAGAAAACATTCTGTTCCACATTGTGATGCTGAACCATGTTTTTAAACCCCAAACATCTTCACTAGAATCATTTGGATAATTTCAGCCCTGGAATTGCGAATCTCTACTGAACTAAAAGATAAGAGGTCACTGTTAACATGAAAACTACTGCTTCGTGACATCACAAGGTGGAACAGAGCATTTTGAACTTTGGAGATGTAGACAGACTAATAATAAGGGACAACTCAAACATGTGTAAACGAAACAAAACAACTCCAGGTCTGTTTTTGAGGAGGTAACGACATTATAACATGACTTAAAGCTCACAAAAGTTAATTGTGTGTAATATGGGACCTTAAAGATATTTGTTCTCAGTACGCAGGTTCAGTTTGATTATAGTACTTTTTTTTTTTTTTTTCAAATCAGCAAGAGCACAAACTCCACACCCTACCTTTAACCAAATGTGGGAAACAACAATATAAAAGTCAACATGGAGTCGATTGAGCACTGCGGGGAGCACACAGTAGTCGGCCCGTTTTTTAACAGCCTGCTAAGGAAATGTAAAAGATTTTATTGGTGCTTAAAGGAAGATCGGCTGAATGGAGGCCTATTGTGAGCGCGCCGAGGGGAGGGGGGGTGAGGGCCCGTGGATTGTGCAGGGCTCAAGAAGCTTTGAAACACTGGCGCTTGGGATCAGCCTCCTCAGCTGTAAAAAAAACATGAAGGCAAAGCAGTTTTTATTCCGCTGTAAAAGGAAAAAAGAAAAACGGAACCTGTGTACACAAACGGCTTTTATGTGAAGTCACAAGCTAGAAGTGATGGTATTAGGAATGTACAAAAATTATATTGTTTGGAGCGAGCTTCAAAGCCAAGTGGGAAATAGTTTAAGCTTGTGATTGTGATTGCGAGGCTGTTTATGGAAATCTACAAAAGGAGGTGTGTTATGGAAGGGGAAAGGTCGGGGCCACGATGACTGTTCAGAATAGAGAGAGTGTTTTCAGATGGAACAGGCCTGGTGGCTTTTTGACCTTTTATATTCAAGTTCTAGTTTGCCGTTTTTTGGTCATAACTTTAACCCGTGGTGGAGGAAGTACTTGACTTTGTTACTTAAGTAAAAGTACAGATATTGGACACTCAAGTAAAAGAGTAAAAAGTAAAAGTATTTTGCAAAGAATTGGAAATCTAAAGCTTAAAATGTAGAGATTTTGATCAAGATTTCGGTGCATTGCGTAACTTTTCTGGTGGAACACTTTGTCTAAAACGTTCCACAGTATGGCATTAAACCTTTCTATCTTCATGGAGACCAAACCAGACCAAGTTACAGGTCAGATCTATGGAGAGGCGACCCCCACTCACAGTCAGAATGTTTTTCTAAGTATTTTTGAGATATAAAACTGTCATTGAAAAAATGTAAACTAGAGCTGTTTAATGTCATACTGTGGAACATTCCAGGCAAAGCAATAACATCTCCATGGAAACAGTCAGGTGGCGGACCCTCCAGCAGAAAAGTTGTCCAGTGCCCCTTTAAGTAAAAGTACAGATACTGGAGTAAAAAAAAAAAAAAAAAAAAACAGAGTAAAAAATAAAACTATTTTGCAAAGAATTGCAAATCTAAAGCTTAAAATGTAGAGATTTTGATCAAGATTTGGTGTATTGCGTAACTTTTCTGGTGGAACACTTTGTCTAGAATGTCCCACAGTATGGCATTAAACCTTTATCTCCATGGAGACCAAACCAGACCAAGTTACAGGCAAGATCTGTGGAGAGGCAACCCCGCTCACAGTCAGAGTGTCTGTTTTTCTAAGTATTTTTGAGATATAAAACTGTAATTGAAAAAATGTAAACTAGAGCCGTTTAATGTCACACTGTGGAACATTCCAGGCAAAGCAATAACATCTCCATAGAGACCCTCCACCAGAAAGGTTGTGCAATGCATCTTTAAGTAAAAATACAGATACTGGAGCAAAAAAAGACTCAAGTAAAAGAGTAAAAAGTAAAAGTATTTTGCGGAGAATTGGAAATCTAAAGCTTAAAATGTAGAGATTTTGATAAAGATTTGATGCATTGCGTAACTTTTCTGGTGGAACACTTAGTCTAGAATGTTCCACAGTATGGTATTAAACCTTTATCTCCATGGAGACCAAACCAGGCCAAGTTACAGGCATGATCTGTGGAGAGGCGACCCCGTTCACAGTCAGAGTGCCTGTTTTTCCAAGTATTTTTGAGGTATAAAACTGTAATTGAAAAAATGTAAGGTAGAGCCGTTTAATGTCACACTGTGGAACATTCCAGGCAAAGCAATAACATCTCCATGGAAACAATCAGGTGGCGGACTCTCCACCAGAAAAGTTGTCCAGTGCCCCTTTAAGTAAAAGTACAGACACTGGAGCAAAAAATAAAAGTAAAAAAAAGTTAAAAGTATTAAAGTACACCGCAAAAAACAGAAAAGATGACTTGAATTAAGAAAGTTTTGTCATGATTTGATTCGATTTCACTTGATAAGTACAATAATCAGCCAGTGGAACAAGACTTTTTGTACTTAAAATATGAAAATACATCTTGCTTCACTTAAGATAAGAAAAAAAAACAACAACTTTTTGCTCTTAAAACAAGAAACAAAATCAAATGTTGCTCGAATTAAGAAAAACACACATGTTCCATTTGTAGATCATTTTACTTCTCATGTTGAATCTACTCAAATAAAGTAAAATGTTCTTAATTTAAAGTCATTTTAACTTACCTAGATATTGTGTTTTTCCAGTGTGCTTGTTTAAAAATGTAGTAAAAAGTACAAGTATTTCACGGAGGAGTGGAAATCTAATGAAGCGTTGAATTTTGTTCAACAGAAACAATCAAATCAATCTTTTTTTCCTTGCTGTTATTATTTGTATATTTTTGTTTGCTCAAACTACAAACATGTTAAAATTAAACCTTGGCCCTCTCAGCAGGTCTCAAACAACCATAAAAACTCTCAGATGTAGTGACGTAAAAGTAAAAAAATTGGGTCTAAACTGTACAGTACTTTACTACTTTCACTTCATATTGTTCTATCACTGACTTCAGCTTTACTATTATGTTATGAATTCCTTAGTGGAAGTAAACACTAAAATCAACTTTTTTTTAATACATTCTGCATATTTAGGCTACATAAATAATTTCCCTTGTGGATCAATAAAGTTCTTCTCTCAAACTGAAAACACTGTTCCACCTTGTGATGTCATGTGATAGTACAGGAAGTGCTCCACTGTGTTTTTAAACTCCTTACACCTTCACTAGAGTCATTTGGATAGCATTTTGAACTTTGGAGATGTAAACAGACTCATAAACATGGATTACTCAAACATGTGTGAATGAATGTTTGTTCATTTGTTGATGTTTTTGAGGAGGTAACAGCATTATAACATGGCTAAAAGTTCACAAGAGTCATTTTTACGTAATACAAGACGTTTAACAGCTCCGTCTAATGTTCCTAGGGGTTTTTTTGGGGCCAATTTTAGCACACACTTGGTATGTTTTGCAGTTACAAATGTATAAACATGGGTTTTTTCCTGGCTACAGTTGCCATTGCAAATATCAGGTATTTGGTGACATCACACAGCACTGCCCTGACTAGAGCCAGGTGTTTCTGGTGGCGGGGGTGGACTTTGAAGTGTGGATACTTGTTAGACCAAGTTTAGCAGCTCCATTGTGATGTGAAATGTGGTTTTGGATGGTGTTTGGATAGGTATTTAGTCCCACTTTAAAAGGTGCACCTGCTTGTTTTTATGGATATATCATTGCTCGGAATATTCCACAGTATGACATTAAACAGATCTAATTTACATATATTAAATTACAGGTGATTTAGGTGAAAAGAGCTGAAAACAGGCATTGTGATTGTGAGCATGGTCACCTCTCCTTGGTCTGGTCTGGTCTCCATGATGACAGAAAGGTTTAATGCCATACTCTGAAACATTCCCGACAAAGCAATAACATCTCCACGGAGAAAAGTATGGAAGCCGGGAGGGCTCGTCACAAACGCAAACACCACAACACAACAAAAACTCACAACAAACCAAAACAAGCCACAACAGAAGTGATCACGGGACTCTATTTTAATGCAAAAGCCGCAACAAATCCAAACACCACAACACAAATGCAAACGCGACAACACAACAAAAACCCACAACAAACCAGACTCTTTTTTTCCAATGGACCAAGCGACGGTCAGACAGTCTACAGTTCAATCGACAGACTACTGTGTCGAATTGGTCTGGCCACAAAACAATAAATTAAGTTTACTTATGTTTCCAACTCCGTTTCCAACTCTCTGTTCCTTTTCTTTTCACATTCTTGTCTTCAACTTTTCCCATTTACTTCCCGCTTGATCCTTCAAGGCTTCGCTTGGTCCGTTGGAAAATAGAGTCCGGCTGTCACTTCCGTTGTGGCTTTTTGTTGTGTTGTGGCATTTACATTTGTGTTGTGGCTAAAGGTGTAACGATATCCAAGTCTCATGATACGATATTGTCACGGTACGAACCTCATGGTATGATATTTATTGCGATATCGTGGGAAAGCTCACGATATGATGGGGAGTCTCACGATTACAGATGTAACAATATTCAAATCTCTGTACGATATTTTCATGATATACATCTCACGGTATGATATTTATTGCGATATTTTGTGGAGGCTAAACAGCTAAAACTATTAATATGCTACTTTTCCCTCTTAAAATGCCTTGAGAAGACTTAATCCAAAGAACTACGACTTAAAAGTGCTTAGAACTGCTATTTCTTCTTGTAGTCTACACTGAAATGGAGCAAAGGATCATGGTCTATGTAGTTCCCTCTGTTTGTTTTAGTTATTCCTGCACCATAACTCTTCATTTAAGCAAAGAGAATTGTAATTCGATATATTCAGATGGCCCACGATATTACTGTGAGAACTTTGACCATATGATATCACGATATTTCGGTTATTGTTACATCCCTAGTTGCAGTGTTTGCATTAACATAGAGTCCTGCGGTCACTTCCGTTGTGGCATTTTGTTGAGTTGACGCCTTTGTATTCGTCGCGGCATTTGCGATTGTTGTGAGCCCTGCCGCTTCTGTAGAAAAGCATTTGACGGACCGTCACCAGAAAAGTTACACCATGCACCTTTAATAGCGGTATTCTTTATTCTTATTTTTTAAACACGCAACAGATTTCCGCTTCTGCTTTTCTTTTTAAAATGCAACCAATTTTATCAAAGTTTGTGTGCGATAAAGTGACAGTTTCGCTTTTCTCGCAATCCATCACTAAACCGAGACAGTCGAGAACAGCCACCGTGAATTATTTGTTGCTTTTTTTAGCTGCGTCTTGTCATCTTGAACTTATGAGGACTGACCAAGGACGAGAGATGAGCCATACGTACATTGTAAACAACATAATGACATCTCCAGTCGTCCTCTATCACAACTTAATGGAGCACTTTTGAAGCAGATGGACTTGAGTATTAGTGAACAAACATGAAATCCACAAACTCCGTACAATCTCCCATGAATATTGCTTAAATGCTGAGCCAACAGTACCTTTGTAAGTCCGCCCCAGGGACAAGTTTAGAGGATGAATAAAAATGCAACGTCAAGGTCTTGCACCTGACTTTTGAATTTTCTTATAGCCGGAGTAATCCCTAATTTCCCCAAGAGTGACTCATGGTAGAAAGCTTTCAAAGGTATCATCCGGGCAACGCTTTAAAGGTCCTATAGTACGAACAATGCAATCTTGTGAACATTAAGCCATGGTTTAATGTTACCTCCTCAAAAAACAGACCTGGAGTTGTGTTCAGTTTCATTCACACATATTTGTGTAACTCTTTATTATTAGTCGGTCTATATGTTCAAGGTTCACATGCTCTTTTCCACCTCGTGATGTTTAAAAATAGTAGAAGCAGTAGAATCAAAAGTAGAAGTAGTAGAAGTAGCAGAAGTAAAAGTAGTAATGGTAGTAGTAGTATAAAAGTAGTAGAAGGACTAGTGGTAGTAGAAGCAGGAGAAGCAGGAGTAGTAGAAGTAGTAGAAGAAGCAGCAGAAGTAGTAGAAGCAGTAGAAGGAAAAGAAGTAGTAGAAATAGGAGTAGTAGAAGTAGTAGAAGCAGTAGAAGCAGAAGTAGTAGAAGTAGTAGTAGTAGTAGAAGTAGTAGTAGTAGAAGCAGGAGGAGTAGCACAAGTAGTAGAAACAGGAGTAGTAGTAGTAGAAGCAGTAATAGAAGCAGTAGAAGCAGAAGTAGTAGAAGTAGTAGTAGTAGTAGAAGTAGTAGAAGTAGTAGAAGTATAAAAGTTGTAGAAGGAGTAGTAGAAGTAGTACAAGTAGGAGTAGTAGCAGTAGAAACAAGAGTAGTAGAAGCAGTAGTAGTAGTAGTAGTAGTAGTAGAAGAAGTAATAATACTAGCAGAAGTATAAAAGTAGTAGAATCAGTAGTAGAAGTAGTAGTAGCAGTAGTTCAAGCAGTAGTAGAAGTAGCAGAAGTAGGAGTAGTAGTAAAGTATAAAAGTAGTAGAAGGAGTCGTAGTAGTAGTAGAAGTAGTACAAGCAGGAATAGTAGTAGATGTAGTAGAAGGAGAGGAATTATAGAAGTAGAAGTATAAAAGTAGTAGGAGTAGTAGTAGTAGTAGTAGAAGCAGTAAATGTAGTACAAGCAGGAGTAGTAGTAGACATAGTAGAAACAGGAGTAGTAAAAGCAGCAGCAGTAGTAGAAGCAGTAGTAGAAGCAGTAGTAGAAAAGTAGTAGAAAGTGTAGCAGCAGGATCAGTAGTAGTAGTAGTAGTAGTAGTAGTAGTAGTAGTAGTAGAAGTAGAAGTATAAAAATTGTAGAAAGAGTAGCAGTAGTAGAACCAGTAGAAGTAGTAGAAGCAGTAGTAGAAGTAATAGCAGAAGTAGTAAAACAGCAGAAGTAGAAGCAGTAGAAGTAGTAGAGCAGTAGTAATAGAAGTAGAAGAAGCAGTAAAACAGCAGAAGTAGTAGAAATAGTAGAATTAGTAGAAATAGTAGAAGTAGTAGAAAAAGTAGAAGGAGTAGAAGCAGTAGTAGTAGTAGTAGTAGTACTAGTGGTAGAAGTATAAACGTAGTGGGAGGAGTAGTAGAAGTAGTAGTAATAGAAGCAGTAGTAGTAGCAGAAGCAGTAGAAGCAACAGCAGAAGCAGTAGTAGTAGAAGTAGTAGTAATAGAAGCAGTAGTAGTAGCAGAAGCAGTAGAAGCAACAGCAGAAGCAGTAGTAGTAAAAGTACTAGAAAGACTAGTAGTAGTAGTAGTAGTAGCAGTAGAAGCAATAGTAGAAGTATAAAAGTATTACAAACAGCAGAAGTAGTAGTAGAAGCATAAAAGTAGTAGAAGTAGTAGTAATAGAAGCAGTAGTTTTAGTAGTAGTAGGAAAGTGTGTGGGGCAAATAGTTCAAACTGAAACTTCAGTCTCAGTTCAAAAGCGAGTGCAGAGTTTTTACAGCGTCTTTGAGAGTCCGGCCAAAACCTTGTATAAATCTTGAGAATCCTCGTTCACTTTTCCAAAACAATGTCTCAATTCAACATTTATCTTCATGATTTAATAATTGAATCCATCACACTCACTTAATATTAGGATCAGACAATAGGCATGTTTACGGCACTTTGATTTCACTCCAGTGGATTACATTACAAGAAAATTTCCCTTCCAAAAATCTTGACGTCTTTTTATTACTGGAGAACAGCTGTGACATGCAGTGGATCTGGGTCAATACTTGTCTTGTGAATGGGTTAGGGATTTCACATTGAGTGGAGTTCAAAGCCTTATTGATGTAACTGGAGATGACAGAGTGGGGATAGTGCTGAGTATGTAAGTCCAGGTGTAGACCAAACCAGGCCAGGTAAAGCCATGAGGTCAGACAGGTGAAGACAGAGATTTCCTTTTACACCTGCCAGCGTGAGTGCGCGGAGAGGAAGAGGATTTATAAGAGGTATGTCATGCGAAACAGCTGGATAAATGATAGAAAAACAGGACTTTGATGACGGTAATGTGCAAATTCAATCAAGTTTCTTCCATGTGTTTCTGGTGTCTCAGTTAGGGCTGTCAGAAGTATTGAAAATCAGATACTAATGGATACTTGTATAACATTTCTACTGAAGGGCCTATCACTTCTTTTCTCTCCATGGGAATGTTATTGCTTTGTCTAGAATGTTCCACAGTATAGGTTAAATCTATTTGTCATGAGAGAGACAAGCAGGTTACAGCAAAACGCTACATTACAGTTCAGATCTGTGGAGAGTCGACAAACCGTGTGTCATTCGTTCATTCGTTTTTCAATACAAAACCCAAAAAAACAACTATTTTCTTCATTATTTTTCTCCAAAACCAAAACGAAAAAATGGATAACCCATTTCCGTGACTTAAACTGTGATGCTGGACTGAACCAGGACTGAATCAGGACTAAACCGTTTTCAGTCCTGGTCTGGTCCCAGTCTAAGTCCCGGTCCCAGTCTCAGTCCCAGTCTCAGTCAAAGTCTCAGTCCTAGTCCTGGTCCCAGACTCAGTGCTGGTCTGGTCAAGGTCTATGTCCTGGTTTCAGTCCTGGTCTGGTCCTAGTCTAAGTCCCGGTCCCAGTCTCAGTCCCAGTCTCAGTCCTAGTCCTGGTCCCAGACTCAGTGCTGGTCTGGTCCCGGTCTAAGTCCCGGTCCCAGTCTCAGTCCCAGTCTCAGTCCCAGTCTCAGTCCTAGTCCTGGTCCCAGACTCAGTGCTGGTCTGGTCAAGGTCTAAGTCCTGGTCTCAGTCCTGGTCTGGTCCTAGTCTAAGTCCCGGTCCCGGTCCCAGTCCCAGTCTCAGTACCAGTCTCAGTCCCGGCCTCAGTCCCGATCTCAGTCCTAGTCTGGTCCCGGTCTAAGTCCTGCTCTCAGTCCTGGTCTGGTTCTGGTCTGGTCCCGGACCTGGTTTAGTCCTGGTTCAGTCCGTATGTGGCCCAATCCAGCATCGCAGTCTAAGTCACAGAAACAGGAAACAGCCATTATCTGTTTTTTCTATTATTAATTTAAACACAAAATCGAAAACTGAAAAAACTAATCGTTATCTATCATTTCATTTTGGTTTTGGAGACAAATAATGAAGAAAATAGTTGGTTTTTCGTGTTCTTATTTTTGGTTTTATTTTGAAAAACAAATGAACCAATGATACACGTACTGTCGCCCCTATTCACAGAAGGAATCATTGTATTTTTGAGCAATTGCTGGATTTCAGATTATGTCATATCGAGGTCACCAAAAAGCAGATGGGGGTTAGGAAGTAAAGACAGATGCACAGAATCCCCTTTACCTCTGTTGACTTGGTGCCAAAATGCCTCATTTCTTTGCAGTCTTTGGTTGCTGCAACTGCTCTAATCGGGAGAAAGACAAAAGTTTTTTTTTTTTTTTTTTCGTGTACTGAAAGTGGTGTGTCACAAGGGAGTTAGTTTGCAAAAAAAGATGAGAAAAGTGGATCAACAATCTCTGGCTAAAACAGGACATGCGGAAAAGGACAAGACTTGAGTTTGCCGTGACCACTTTGTAACAGATAAGAAAATAATTTAATTAATTCAGTAGAGACTATGAAACTGTTTTAAAGCCCCTAGAGAATCGGTGCAGTGTTTACTTTTTGGTGCACATGAAAACTGATCATTTTACACAAATGAACAGACTTTATGTAATTTTTAAAGGGACAGTCCGGAATTTTGGACATAGGACCTCATTTCCTAGTGAGCCAGAGTGTTGGAGATGTGTGGAGACCCTTTTTTAAATATTCCATCCAGTCCTTGTATTTGCAGAGGTCACTGGTGTTAGGCTAATGCATGTCAATGGCCATAGTTATCCTGCTGCTAAAAACAGTCTTACCTACTCCACAAAACACCTGAAGCAAATCTATTATTACACCAGACTGTTGATGTAAATGTCTGTGCTGAAAGAATAATGTTTAAAATAAAACTAACCTTGCATTGCATGAATCGCCGCATGTTGAGGAACTATTTTCTTATATATCAGTCCGCCACTGCCGAGCTTTCTATCAGGAAGTACAACTCACTGCTGCGCAGACATAAATCCTTCAAATGCAAGGTTGGTTTTACTTCTAAAATTATCGACACAGACATTTACATGGACAGTCTGGTGTAATAATAGATTTTCTTTGGGTGTTTTGTGGAGTGGGCAAGACTGTTTTTAGTGACAGGCTAACTATGGCCATTGACATGCACTAGCCTAGCACCAGTGACCTCTGCAAATACAAGGACAGGATCGAATATTTTTTTTAAAAGTGTCTCCACATGTCTCCAACACTCTGGCTCACTAGGAAATGAAGCTCTATGTCCAAAATTCTGGACTATCCCTTTAAAAAACTGTGACATGAATGGGATCCCCGATTAACCAGATCCCCGATTTTGCCACCACAAAAAAATTGTGATTTAGGAGCATTTAGAGACAAACGTGGGGTGGGGCAGATTAATTTGGAAACTAATGATGATTTAAACATGAATAAAGATGTGGTGGCTCATTCTACCTGTTATAAATGCACAGATTTCCATTATTCACTCCTAGTCACCACCAGTCTAAAAGAGTTTGGAGACCCCTGGTATAGTATCGAGTCTATTCCTTAGTGAAAAGAAGAGGTGAGTGTACTGAAACTATTGAGAAAATGTTGATACTATGTCAGCTGTCACAACACTCACACCATCCTTAATGACGCAGCAGAAGCAAACTCCTCCTCAAGTTCTCAGTTTCCCCGTCTTGACCATCCCATTTTGTGTGGAGGAGTCACATTTGCTATTAGATACAAACAGCGGCAAACATAGTGGGGGGCGTGGTCTGGCGTGGGTTAGAGCACTTAACAAAACGTAACTTTTTCCATCTTTATAAGAAGTTCCTGGCGGATTATGTGTATTTTAAGCACAAACAATTTAATTTGACATTTAAGTCTTAGCGGATGTTGCTGACATGACATTACCCCAGAAAAGTAAACGGATTACTCTGTTGATGTCAAAATCCAGCCTGTGATCACATTGCGGCAACATGTAGCACGCAACTACTGTTAGCATTAAGGCTGTAGTCCACTAAAGACACGTCCTGTAAAAGCTCTTAAAACTATTATGTGTGTCTACGTATCTGACCCAAACTGCACTCGCAAGACTACACCTGCACGGGAGCTCATGCAAAAACAACTATTTATGCAGAAATGGTGCTAGGAAACAATGTATTTATATAAAAACAGATTAAATTTGTGAATCGTGACTTCTGCCTGACGCGTATAAATACAAAAAAATACAAAATCTTCAGCTAACTCACTCAATCATTTCTCCTTTCTGCTGATGTCCCATAGAAATAATTATAGTCTAAATAAAATGATTGGTCAAATAATACAAATTCAGGTATCTCCATCAAATCACTGAAACCTCAATAACATCTCGTTGCATTGTGATACCGATCTAAAATTAGTTTTCCAAGACATTTTAAAGGGGTTGTGCCTTTGTCAAACTTATGGAAAATGCATCTATTTGAAAGTGTCACTGTATTGACCACGTGTCTGCTCTCCTGATTCTGTTATGACCTCGCAGCATTAGGATTCATTCGCTCGACAGTAGGCGCGTACTTTTTTATTTAACCAATCGCTTCTTTTTGGTCATGACATATGTAATGTGCTGGAACACTCAGTTGTGCCCAAGTGATTGCTGGAACAACAGCAAATGAAGCAGAGATTGAACATGTCTGTCAGTAATCATTGTCATTTCTGTGAGGTGAACTTGCGAATTAAAGGTGCAATAAAAAATGGAGTTTGTATTTTGCAAAGGAAGTCCAACGGAGGAGACCATATGCAGTCTGATATCGCAACTCGGGTTGGTTCAGCTCTTTGATGATTTATCCGGTGTGCCATCTACAACTTCTGGGGTTTTTGTACCAATGTTCAATTTCATTTCTCTCCATGGACTAGGTCAGGAATCAGAATACACTAGACGGTTTGCAAGAACCCCGGAAGTGCGAGTTCGGGCACAAGCCGATACATTCTGTGTTGGCAAGGATTCCTGAAATTGAGGATTTAAAGCTGGAACAAAGAGAATGTTTAGTGAATTTTATCAAGGGAAAAGATGTTTATTTCCCTTCTTCCAGCGGTTTTTGGGAAAAGCTTACTATATTATAATATTAGCCCCACTAGCGGCACTTTACATACGTCACGACCAAATAGCAGCGATTGGTTAAATGAAAAAAAGTACCCGCCTACCGTTGAGTGAACAAAACTGCGAGGTCAAACCGGCTGATGAATCAGGCTAGGTGGCGCCAGCCTGGCCACCCGTCTGCAGCCCTCCACTACAAATATGTTTCTGTGTGGTCCTGGTTTATAAAAAATGTGGACACCCCTGGACTAAACGACTAAATGACTACAGTTTTAGTTAGCATTCTTGCATATAAAAAAAAAGTAGTTTGTTGTTTGTTGTTGAAAAGAGTTGTCAGGCCTCTGTATTCTCCATGTTTTTGTATCCTAATTTAGTGCAGTACTGTAGTTGTTTGAGCAGCTTTTCTCCATTAAATAAATGATATATGTTTTTTCCCCGAAGGAACCTCCTGTTTATGAGCTTTTCCTCAAAAGCTGATTGTATCTGGAGCAGAAGAGTTTCTTATTGTTTTTAACACACACATGCATGCACGCACACACACACAAAATACTCTAAAATAACTAACCATCTGTCATCTGCCGCACAGTCACAATGTGTCACAGTGAATGGGCGGTGAATGCTCTCAGTCTCACTGTACGAAGCTCTTAGATGAGGCCTGTTTGTGTGCAGTGTCCATGCTCTTCCACTTGGTGCTCTGATTTTGATATTTTTTTATTTTATTTATTTTTTTCAGTTCTGTAACCTACTAATTTTGCTTCACCCATTTGACTGTCTCTCTTGTGATACACCGAGTAACTCTGATATAAAGTCCTTTACGTGCTTTTGTCTATAGGGATGTTTTTTGCATTGAAAGTTCCACAGTACACCACTAAACTTGCATTATTTGATTACTATTGTTTTTGTAGCTCAAAAATACCCTGAAAACACATGAATTCAAACTGTAAGCAGCATAGCCTGTCCACAGATCTGAACAGTTCTTTGCCCTAGTGCTGTCACCTGCTTGTCTCCACGGAAATGTATCTCTTTAGAACCAGAAAGGCAGTTGAACTCGGTTACATGCTGCCATTCCGACATACCACCACTCCGATATTGACATTCAGTTGTTTTTTTTCCTTGGTCGGAGTGGCGGCACTTAGCTTTATTTTCAACATTCTGCCATTCGGACACACAAGTTAATTATTAAGTTGCAGCAGCGCTTGTTTTGGGACAATATTTTCACGGACTGGTGGCGTAGGAGACGAGGTCTACGCGGCATGGTTTAGTCCAGTTTTAGTCCTGGTTTTAGTCCTGGTTTTGTCCTGGTTTCATTCTGGTTTCATCCTGGTTTCATCTTGGTTTAGTCCTTGTTTTAGTTCTGGTTTAGAGGGGCACGGGAGGACGCACGGCCCATGCAGCGTACGTGAGAAGACACGGTCCACTTGGCGTCCACTTGGCGTACGGGAGGAGGTGCCAACCATGTGGCGTATACAAGGCAAAAAAGGTGATACTCCAAACTATGAGTAGGTTGTCAGAATATTGACATAAAAGATGTCGGAATGGCGGCATCAAAAAGCATCGAAATGGGGGCATGTTGGAATGGAGGGTTGTCAGAATGTCGTGGTGGGGGTCTGTCGGAATAAGGGTTGCACCCCGTTGATCTCCATTAGAGAAGTTACACTGAGCACCTTTAAAGCAGACCTATTATGCTTATTTTCAAGACATATTACCTCTCACTGTCATCGGTATATGCTCACTGCTCTGAGCTTATTTTGTTCTCCAATTTTTATTTTTTTCTTCTTTATCTGATATGCATAGGAATCTGCATCATTGCATTGTCATTTTGGTGAAATAAAACCGCTGCTTGCTATGAGGATGTACAGCTGTGCATCGAAAGTGCTGCTCAGCTCTTTGTTGTGATGACGCTTACATCAGTGTCAGGTGACTATTGCAATTTAAAATAAGCAAATTATAATGCAATGATCCATGGGCGTGATAGATTATAACTGCATCAGACACAAGCACAATATGTCATCTTTAAAATGTGCACTGTGCAAGCCCACTCACTGTAAGAATGCAAGTTTTTGAGTCAATAAAAGCCCACGTTATTGAGCAAATGCCATAACTGTGACATACCAGACAAAGCTACAACATCTCCATGAAGACAAGCAGATGGCGGACCCCCTACCAGAAAAGTTACACACTGCACCTTTGAAATACGAGTAAATTTCTTTGCAGCTTTACTCTCCTGGTCGTACAGTGTGCATTCTGACCTGTGCACAACCTCCCTGCAGCCACAGCGCAGCCCTCCCCCTGTTTAGTCTCACAGTGGCTTCTATTTTGGCCAGGGCGTCTGGGGGAACACAACACACTTATCTGACTCGGTTGCTAGGTGGAATCCTGTTGTATTTGGACGTGGGCTGGCGGTCGTCAGGCAGGACCATGTAGTGTTTTGGAATAATTTCTTTTTACGAGCAGGATATGAGGCTTCTGGGAGTCTTCCTCATTTTAACACATGGCCGCACTGCACACACGTTTCTGTTTCGCATGTTTGGGTGGCTTCGGCGTTGAGGACATAGCTGCGCTTAGTTTACATTGGGCTGATTGCTTTCTGAAGTGAGGAGCGCATTCATTTGGAGCGGTACAAGGGCGTAACCCAAACTCGCGGAGCAGCTGACGAGTGCAGACACGTCCAGCCGAGGAGCAGTCAGATCCCGCTCGGTTCCTGGCGGACAAACACATGAGTCATCCGTGGACATGTGACACACGCACCGGTCTCGGGTTGAAAATACGAATTAAAGTTAAAGTTGGACAAATGACTACTGTACTGGACTGGACTGGAATAAACAACTTTTGCTGAGGAGCATCTGCAAACAAGAGTGTAAATAAGATGACTGTGATTTCGTGGCAACTGAAAAGATGTCACGACCAGTTAAAGGGCTGATATTGCACTTTTTTCTGATCTACATTTTAATGTTTCTTCATCACAAACATATCTGGAGTTGTGTTTTGTTTAATTTACACATGTTTAATGCACAAATACTGCATATTTAGGTTGAGATCTTCTCTCAAACAGCTTCTTGTTTCTTGCTCATGACTTGGACTCGAGTCAGACTTGAGTCTTTATTTTTAGGAGACTTGACTTGATAAAATAGACTAAGACTTGGGACTTGACTCGGACTTGAAGCCTGTGACTTGAGAAGCTCTTTTAAATCTGAATTGATTCTATTCTGACCGTAATGATTCACACTCTTCTCTTGTCTTGTCAAAACATTTAAAAGGAAAAATTTACATTTCTACAACTCTTACATACTCTATAAATACTCATACATACATATACGATGATTTTTTAAAAGTGCAATTTAGTTAAAAATTCTAATAAATTGCAAAAATCTAAGCTATATTTGGCATTTTCGTTTAAAGACTTGAAATGACTTGAAGCTCAAAACAGATGACTTGGACTTGACTTGGACTTATGGGCCAGGGACTCGAGACTTGACTTGGACTTGCCTGTATTTGACTTGGGACTTGACTCAGACTTGAGGTCAAAGACTTGAGACTTACTTGAGACTTGCAAAACGACGACTTGATCCCACCTCTGCCATGTGGTAATACAGGAAGTGCTCCAATGCGTTTTTAAACTCCATATACATTTTCTCTAGAATCTTTTGGATGAATTCAGCTATGGAGTTGCCGATCTCTACCAAATTAAATGTAAAAAGGAAGCTGTTAACTTGAAACCTACCGCTTCTTGACATCAAAAGGTGGAAAGGAGCATTTTGGACTTTGGAGATGTAAACAGACATAATAAAGGATTACTCAAACATAAATGAAACAAATGTTTTTGAGGAGGTAAAAAACATTATAACATGGCTTAAAGCTCACAAGAGTCAATTTTATTTCATTTAGAAACCACGAAAAGTAAAAATATTACTGTAATATTAAACTGAACTTAAATCATGAGGTCCTGTTTAACCTAATAAAACACTGTATTCATTAAAAGGTGCACTATGAACTTTTCTGGTGCTTGTCTCCATGGAGATATTATTGCTTAGCCTGGAATGTACCAACATATGTCATTAAACTGATCTATCTTGCTGCAATCACGGGTGATTTCAGTGCAAATACCTTGAATAACATTCATTCATACTGAGGGGCGAGCAAACCTCTCCACAGATCTAACCTGTAACTTGGCCTTACAGCATCACCTGCTTGTCTCCATGGAATTAGATGCCTCTAAAGGTACAGTCCGTAATTTTGGACATAGGACCTCATTTCCGAGTGAGCCAGAGTGTTGGAGACGTGTGGAGACACTTTAAAAAAAATATTCCATCCAGTCCTTGTATTTGAAGAGGTCGCTGGTGCTAGACTAGTGCATGTCAATGGCCATAGTTATCCTGCCACTAAAAACAGTCTTACCCACTCCATAAAACACACAAAGAAAAACAATTATAACACTGTGTTGTCCGTGTTGATAGAATAATGTTTCGCATGAATCATCGCATGTTGAGGGACTATTTTCTCAGCAGCAGTGGAATTTTGCCGGTAAAATAGGTGCTAGGTGATATCAGTCCACCGCTGCCATGCTTTCTATCAGGAAGTACAACTCACTGCTGCTGCTCAGACATAAATCCTTCAAATGCAAGCTTGGTTTTCTTTCTAAAATTATTCTATCGACACAGACATTCACGTCGACAGTCTGGCGTTATAATAGATTTACTTCAGGTGTTTTGTGGTGTGGGTAAGGCTGTTTTTAGTGGCAGCCATTTTGGTAGGCAAAAAGCGTCAATCAATAAGTCAACATCAACATCGTCAACAGTTATCGGAAAGTTTTAGCTTTTCAAAGATCCTCAAGATTGAGTGACTTAGATTAAGATGATGAAGTCATGTCAAAACAATTAAATGCCAAACCTACTTCAAAATTAGACGAGTTATCTCATGACAGACATACGCAACGCAACTGTCAAGACAAATGAGCGGCTCCACTGACTTTTTGCCAACCAGCCACTGCGCACGTGCGGAAAAGCAGGATGTAAACAAAAACGTTTTCTCGTACGCGCTGGCCTAGTACCAGACACCTCTGTAAACACAAGAACTGGATGGAATATTTTTAAAAAGTGTCTCCACACGTCTCCAACACTCTGGAAATGAGGCCCTATGTCCAAAATTCTGGACTGTCCCTTTAAAGCCATAATGTGGAACGTTCAAGGCAAAGCATTTTATTGGTTCAAGCAGGTGACAGATGTGCAGGCAGGAAGTTTATGCACCTTTAAAATGATAAATCTCTTTTAGGTTGGCCATCAGCGTGTTTAAGAGATGATGCATCTTTAGGATAGTTGCCAGAGCAATTAACAATTCAAAATAAAATGTTTTGTCATGTCAGTTGTCAAAAGTCCTCACTACTCCACACAATAGAATATGTCAAGACTGAAAACCATCAATTAATTATATTAGAAACAACATGCTGCCTGGTGGCTCAAAATGAAGGATGGTTCTTGCTCTCTACCCCATTTCCTAATATACCACCAGATTAATCATGAGGGTTTACACTTGATACTGTAATTCCCTAAATATCTCACAATTGATCTGCATGCAATCACCCCCTAATTATTTTTTCCGACTGCCTTATTGTGCAATGAGCAATCCGACATCAGCAGACAAGTTTAACCCCGAGTCACGCTTTTTCATTTGTCTCGCGCCTGGTGACATCACGGCGACCTAAGCCGTTTCCACGCCCGTATATGGTCCTGCTCGTACCGTGAGCTAAAAATGTAAACGACGTCACCAGCGCGGATTGAGTCAAATGACCTCACCTATCGCGTGGTTGTGCTTGTTCTGATCCAGGTGTGCTCCCGTAGCCGCTTTTTACGACGAGGGATCGGGTGCTGGGAGACCCCCCGTACCCGCCCGCACCTGCCCTCGCGCCTGACGCCCGCCCACCCCCGCACGCACTCATCCCAGTGGGCAGGTGATGATCAGAGGCTAGCCCCGAGCTGAGTCACCCCGCTATGATGTCATCGCGCTGAACTGTCAGACTGTCAGACTGCACGTTTTCAGGCTCACGAGACAAACGCGTATTTATTTCTGAATTACGCAATACATAACGCAATACATAGAGGTGGTCCATAATTAAAGGCGCTGTAACTGATTTTTACCATCTTAATACGTGATAAAAACCATTGCTATTTCGTTTTGACTGTTTGCAGTGGTCCAAACTTATTCCTCGCTTACCTTACGCATTCAAACAACTATTCTATTATTCACAGTGACAAATCTCTTGTTATTTTTGCTACTTATTTGAATTTATTTTATATTTTTGTGCTTTGTTATTATATTATTGATGTGTGAGCTATTGTGTCCAAATAATTTGCCTTGTAGTTCAATAAAATTTGCCTAATTCTCTCTCAGTGACCAAAGTGAGGTTTGCTGCGATGGCAAGACTCACAAAAACTTGCATGCTAATGTGCACTTCCTGATTATGGGATGGTAAAATGTTTTCCAATTAGACGCAGATGTAGCTTGACTGGCTTATATATATATATCTGTATATATAATATATATATATATATATATATATATATATATATATATATATATATATATATATATATATATATATATATATATATATATATATATATATATATATATATATACACACTATCGGTCAAAAGTTTTAGAACGCCCTAATTTTTCTAGCCTGATTCATCAACCGGTTTCACTTCGTTTCACTTCGCAGCGTGTTAGAATTTGTTCACTCGACGGTAGGCGGGTACTTTATCATTCAACCAATCGCTGCTATTTGGTCGTGACGTATATAATGCGCCGCTAACAGTGCTAACTGGTATATTGAGCTTTTTCCAAATCTCGTAGGAAGGACAATAACGTCTTTCCCCTTGATAAAATTCACCAAACATTCTCTTTGTTCTGGCTTTAAATCCTTGATCTCAGGAATTGTTGACAACACTGAATATATGGTTCTTGAACTTGCACTTCCGGGGTTTTTGCAAACCCGCTAGTGTATTCTGATTCCTAACCTAGTCACTGGAGAGAAATGAAATTGAGCGGAGGCACTAGGTGGTGCCAGCCTGGCTATAATTTTTCCAGTTATTTATTGCAATTCAAGTCCCGCAAGTCCAATGAAGAGCTTGATGGTGGTACAAAGGTAAAAAACTGAACAGCCAGAGGTTTAAAAAAAAAAAAAAAAAAGATAAAAGATAAAAAAACACAAGTCCAAGCTCTGCCAAAACTACCTCAGGAAAAAAGAACAAGATGGTAAACTTGAAAACATGGAGTGTCCAGCACAGTCTCCAGACTTAAACCCCATCGCGCTGGTTTGGGATGAACTGGACAGCAGAGTAAAAGCCAAACAACCTACAAGTGCCACACATTTATGAGAACTTCTGCAACAGACTTGGGAAGAACTTTCTGAAGAGTATTTGATTTCTACTGTAAAAAGACTGAGCCACAAGTGTGTTCAGCTGTTATTTCTGCCAAAGGTGGACACTTTCATGAATCAAAAGTTTAGAATACGTTTTAGTCAACAGTAAACAGTAAAAAACTGGAAAAAGTGTGGTGTTCTAAAACTTTTAACCGGAGTATAAAGACAAATTTTGCTCATTGAGGTTTCTCTTTTTATGTTTCCCTTGCCAAGAAGGGTCAAAGGTCAGTCGCACAGTTACCCATTGGCTCGCTTTCCATGAATGCCCGTTAATCTGTTATTGACCAGCGTTTCACTTTGTAACTTTCTGTCGGTTAAATCAATGATCTTTTTAAGTCCTAAGAGGAAACTGCTGTTGTGATCTGAGGCTTTACAAAATAAATGGAATAAAATTTAACTGCCCGAATACATGGGAAAAGGGCCTACGAAAGAAAAACAAGATACAAAATACATGTCTAAATTAGTCCATAAAATGCATTAATGGATTAAGTGCGTAATCTCTCCGCCCAGTGCTTTCTCAGGGCAGAGGTGTAACAGCATGAGCTCATTTGAGGCTTGGTCTGAGTCCTTATAATGGCATTTCACCTCATGAGGCTGCTGAGTTTGTAAATTAGAGGTCTTAGCCATGCAAATTGGTAAGCACATTTTTTTCATATTTTCAGGTGAAACTGCGCAAACAGGCTGAAATATTGCAAACAAATCCTGCGCTATTGTTTAAAAGGTCAGATTTTACATAACGTTGACTCTTGTGAGCTTTAAGTCATGTTATAATGTCATTACCTCCTCAAAAACATTCAGTACCTGGAGTTGTGTTTTGTTTCAATCACACGTGTTTGAGTAATCCTTTATTAATCCGTCTACATCGCCAACGGTCATGATGCAGTAGTTCAAGTTAATAGCTACCTTTTACCTTTAATTCAGAAGACTAGGGATGTAACAGTAACCGAAATATCGTGATATCGTATCGTCATTTCTCATTTCTCTTCAGCAATTTGGTCAGGAATCGGAACCCACTAGACGGTTCGCAAAAACCCCGGCAGTGCGAGTTCGGGCACCAGCCAATCAGTAAAAAGCCATATATTCTGTGTTGGCAAAAATTCCCGAGACGAAGGATTTAAAGCTGGAACAAAGAGAATGTTTGGTGCATTTCATCAACGGGAAAGACGTTATTGTTTTTCTTCCTACAGGATTTGGGAAAAGCTTAATATACCAGTTGCTCTCATTAGTGGCGCATTACATATGTCATGACCGAATAGCAGCGATTGGTTAAATTAAAAAAAAAAAGTACCTGTCTACCGTCGAGCGATTGGTTAAATAAAAAAGTACCTGTCTACCGTCGAGCGATTGCTTAAATAAAAAAAATACCTGTCTACCGTCGAGCGATTGCTTAAATAAAAAAAATACCTGTCTACCGTCGAGTGATTGGTTAAAAAAAAAATACCTGTCTACCGTCGAGCGATTGGTTAAACAAAAAAGTACCACCTACCGTTGAGCAATTGGTTAAATAAAAAAAGTACCCGTCTACCATCGAGCGATTGGTTAAATAATAAAAGTACCCGTCTACTGTCGAGCGATTGGTTAAATGAAAAAAAGTACCTGTCTATCTTCGAGCGATTGGTTAAATAAAAAAAGTACCCGTCTACCGTTGAGCAATTGGTTAAATAAAAAAAGTACCCGTCTACCGTTGAGCAATTGGTTAAATAAAAAAAGTACCTGTCTACCATCGAGCGATTGGTTAAATAAAAAAAGTACCTGTCTACCGTCGAGCGATTGGTTAAATAAAAAAGTACCCGTCTACCGTCGAGCGATTGGTTAAATAAAAAAAGTACCCGTCTACCGTCGAGCGAACGAATCCTAATGTGTGAATGAAACGAAACAATTCCAGGTCTGTTTTTTTTTGATGAGTTAATACAACAGTCTAACAAAATCCATTTACATAAGCGCTGATGAATGCATATTTTAGAAAAGGTCAGAGACTTGTACGAAGTGAAACCGGCTGTGGGCCCTTTAATACAACAGTTCTAAACACAGTTTTTATCCAAGTATTTTACAGTAGAATTCAGCTTGTCTGAAACATGATCTCCAAAATATCGCAATAAATATCGTTTATATCGTGATAATATCGTACCTGGCTATTGTACAGAAGCGCAATTCTAGGGCTGTTCTTAAATGAAGCAAACGCATGACGTACACTTCAGTTGCTCACTGAACAACAAAACACAGCTCCAGGTCTGTTTTTGGTGAGGAAACAGCGTTATAACAAATCAGAAAATAGCGTAACGTGGGCCCTTTAAGAAAACAGTCTAACAAGTTTTTATCCAAGTAATTACAGTAGATTCAGCGCTGATGATTCGTGCATATTTTAGTGACACTACTATACATCCAAGCCCATACAACTCCCATAGGTGCTCACAGCAGCAGGTGGGAGGTGAAGTCATTTGCTTACATCACTTAATAGCCCAGCTGCAGCTCATGTCATAGGTTTTGTCTCTGTATTTCCTACGAGCGCAGGTACACGTTTAAAAAAAAAAAAAAAAGGTGTTTTTAAAGTGATTCTGACTGTGTTAAAATGGTGGAAAAACAGAACTGGTTCATTTTGTACGGTTTGCAGTCGTCTTAAAGGTGCACTGTGTAACTTTTGTGGTGGGGGGTCTGCCACCCACCTTGTCGCCATGGAGATGTTCTCACTTTGCTTTGTGTGTTCCGCAGTTTGATACAGTAAGCACATCAATTGTCATGGTAATAGGTAAGTTACAGGTCACATGTGTGGAGAGGTTACCCTATTTACAGTGTGAATTACCGTATTCTTCGGACTATAAGGTGCACCGGATTATAAGGCGCATTAAACAAAACAAACGGACAACACTTGAGACTGATCCTTAGTCCAGGCGTCCACAGTGCATTGGCAGATCTTGCCTTAATTCGCTCGGTGTTGCCTCCCTGTCTTGGTGAATGTGTATTATGAATGTGAATGTAGGTGGATAATTTAAGTTTGTTTTTATTTCCTACGAGGACGACTCAAATATAATGCAGCTTCACACACATTTATTTACGTTTTACAGAAATGAAATGTAAAACCACATGGCCAATTTGCATAAACTATAAGTGCTGACAAAAACAGCTCACTCCTTGTGCGCTGATGCGGTCAGCTTCTGTTGGACTCCATGAGGCTCCTGACTACAGTAGCCGTAACGCTCCAACAATCCATAAAGTGGTGCGACTTTGTAGCTTACCAAAGTTGTACTAAAACATTTTGATAGATTTTTGAGCACCGTGTACCACATAAAATCGGTTCGAGGTCAGTAAGCACAACCAGAATTAATACATAAGACGCACCGGATTATAAGGGGCACTGTCGATTTTTGAGAAAATTTAAGAATTTTAAAATATGGTAATGTTTTTTGTTGAACTTGAAATTGTATTAAAAGTTAGACTTAAGTTTAATGTCACACTATGGAACAGTCAAGGCACAGCAATATCATCTCCATGGCGACAAGCAAGTGGCAAACCCTCCACCACAGAATTAACAAAGTGCACCTTTAAGCTCTTCCTGAGTTACCTAAAGCATTCCTAATGCTTTAGGTCACCACAGTGACTTAATCAGTGATTTTCCCAAGCTAACCACACACTTCCTGATCATCGGACAATGACACGCTTTGTGATTAGATGCAGAGAGTATGTGGCAGTGTAGCTGTCACTATTCATTTATCATGCTACTTCCTTAAGTTTGTTTATTCCATCAAGGTAAAGGTAATAACAACTAGCATGCTAACCACACACTTCCTGATTATCAGACAATAAATCACTTTATATTTTTGATTGATTAGATTCAATTTGACATTGATTAGAGCACAGCTGTCACCATTTGTTTATCTTGTTAAGTCTTCAGTTTTGTTTATTCCATCATGGTAAAGCTAACAAAAACTAGCATGCTAACCACTCACTTCCTAACTTATTTTGACCTCTAGAGCTGCTTATACCGGACCTTTAAGCGTGCGCATACAATATAATTCCGCACGTTCTTAGTCTATTGGCATTGATTAGACCACAGCCGCCACTATTTGTTTCGATTTGTTCGTTTGTTTATTTCATCACGGTAACAACAAGTAGCATGCTAACCACACACTTCCTGATTATCAGAGAGTAAAACGCTTTATATTTAGACGCAGACAGTACACAGCGGGGCTTACTGTGACCTCAAGAGCTTCTTATATGATATATTTGGGAAAAGGCAAATTTTGCTCAAATACATGGCAACAGCTAGCATGCTAACCACACACTTCCTGACTGATTTGACCTCAAGAGCTGCTTATACAAGGCCTTTAAGCGTGCACATACAGTGTAATTCTGCGTGGTGTTAGTCTATTGGCATTGATTAGACCACAGCTGTCACTATTCATTTTCAGTGTTAATTCTTCACGTTTGTTTAACATGTTTTGACAGTTTTGATTCAACAAATGATCACTGGCTGCGCGGCGAGCATGTGAGGAGAATGGATAATGCGTTGCAGTACATCTCCTGGAGTCTAAATTAGTTTATGTTTACACTTCCCATTCCCAGCTCCACGGCACAGCTGATCAGAGGGAGGACAAACTATAGTGTTTTTGTAAGGGAGCGTGAGGTCAGAGGAGGTGAAAATACAGCTCCAAAAATAACGACAATTTTACAGTATACAATTGTAAAACAGAGATGTGAAAGAAAAAAAAACCCCGCTATTATGTAACTGCGTGTAGGATTTTCATTTTTCTTTCATTTTCTTAAAGGGCTCATATTACGCCATTTTGTCC
This sequence comes from Boleophthalmus pectinirostris, assembly GCF_026225935.1. NCBI lineage: Eukaryota > Metazoa > Chordata > Actinopteri > Gobiiformes > Gobiidae > Boleophthalmus > Boleophthalmus pectinirostris. The sequence continues at coordinate 10,220,281 of NW_026570970.1, read as the reverse complement.
GAGACCAAGACAAGACCAAAACCTCTGGGGGTCGAGACCGAGACCACGGCCCATCGACACTAAATCTAAACCATCTTTGTCATTTTCTGCATTTATTTGTATTTTACAGTTATTTTGGCACATATATATCAATGTTTTTTTTATAAATCTATCTCTATTTTATGCCTCGTTAAGTGTCAGACCTCAAGACCAAGACAAGACCGAGTCCAAGAGCCTTCAAAACCGAGACAAGGCCGAGTCCAAGAGCCTTCAAATCAAGACAAAACCGAGTCCAGGTGTGGTCGAGTCCAAGACAAGACCAAGTCCAAGTGCGGTCGAATCCGAGACAAGACCAAGTCCAAGTGCGGTCGAGTCCGAGACAAGACCAAGTCCAAGTGCGGTCGAGTCCGAGACAAGACCAAGTCCAAGCACCGACAAGACCGAGACAAGACCGAGTCCAAGCGCTTTCAAGACAAGACGAGTCTAAAGTCCAAGCACTCCTTCAAGACCGAGATAAGACCAAGTCCAAGCACCGACAAGACCGAGACAAGACCAAATCCAAGTGCCTTCAAGATCGAGAAAAGACTGAGTCCAAGAGCCTTCAAAACTGAGACAAGACTGAGTCCAAGCGCGGTCAAGTCCGAGACTACACAGAGTCCAAGCACCGACAAGACCGAGACAAGACCGAGTCTAAATTCCTTCAAGACTGGGACAAGACCAAGTCCAAGTACCTTCAAAACTTTTTTTCTTTTTATAACTGTCTCTGATACATAAAGAGTGGATGTTTATGTTTAATTATGTCATTATTACCCGGTTGCTTGCTTGTTTCTTGTTTCTTTTTTGTAACAAACCTATATTGTTTAAAAAAAATTGAAATGTTTTCATTGATTTTAAATAATTGTATTATTGCTGAAAAAGAAAATAAAAATTTAAGTTCAAAAAAAAAAAAAAAAAAAAAAAAAAAAACTGAGATAAGACTGAGTCGAAGCGTGGTCGAGTCCGAGACAAGACTGAGTCCAAGCATCTTCAAGACCGAGACAAGACCGAGTCCAAGCACGGTTGAGTCCGAAACAAGACAAGTCCAAGTGCAGTTGAGGCTGAGACAAGACCGAGTCCACGAGCCTTCAAGACCTAGGGAAGACCAAGTCCAAAGCCAGTAGAGTCTGAGACGAGACCAAGACCGCAAAAAAATGGTCTTGAGGCCGGTCTCGAGTCCAAGAGCGGTCTCAAGTACTACGACACTAGTTTCAGCCCTGGAATTGCTCATCTCTTCTGAACTAAAAGGTAAAAAGTAGCTGTTAATTTGAAAACTACCACTTCATTATGAGGTTTGTAGATTTAGACTAATAATAAACTAAACTAAACTCAACTGTGGGTATGATTTTGAGGAGGTAACAACATTATAACATGACTTTAAACCTCACAAGAGTCACTTTTGCGGATATAGACCCTTTAATGTAACAATAACATAGCGCTGGACCGTATAAACATATTAACACCCACCGGCGGTGATGCAGTCATATTTTCCAGGTCACACTAGAGTCATCACTGTTCTGTTCCAGTCACTCTGGGCTAACCCGGGTCAAGTCCGAGTCAAGTCCTCACGTCTCGTAATGCGCGTCTGGGTCCAACTAATGTGAGTAATCATTATTCGAGAAGTGAGTGTTTTTAAATTGAGATTGTCGAGTCACTGCCATTTAAAAACAAAGTGTAGGTGATATAATAATTTCCTGTTTTTTGTGGAGTTTAGTCAAGTTCCAGCAATGACTTGGACAACGAGTCACAAGATCAAGCTGGGAATATCTACTTACCTCTATTACAGGGGACATACTATGCAAAGTCACCTTTAATGAACTATGCTTTAATAGTGTTTCCTCATCATTAACCTGCTCACTGTTGGATTTAAATTGATTCACTAATGGTAAATTGTCACATTTTTATACAGTACAGCGCTTTTCAAACTTCGAGGCACTTCACATCAAGACGCTGGGGTTGAGGAGGGTCAAGTGTCTTGCCCAAGGACTTAACGGTAACAGACACAGTATTCATCTGTAGAATGAATCACCAATCACACCACAACACTGTTTATGTCGAGATCAAGATTTGAACTGGCACCAATCCAACTGAGCTACTTTGACCCAGTCCTGTATTGTCCTGCATTTGAAGCTTGTGTACTAAGAAAATGTATATTTCCTCCAATCTCTGCCCACAGCCGTGTACTTAGATGTGATTAGTTGAACAATTAAGACAACAATTAAGAGTTTGAAATGAACAAAATGGCAAATGCTGATGTTATTGTTCAATACTATAAGTACCACAATAAGCACAAGGCTCTTCTTCCAGTAAAAGTGTTTATAATGAGGTCTGAATGACTAAATTATCACATTTATATAACACTTTTGTACCTTTTAAAGAACGCAAAATCAACAAACCACTCACCCTTTCACACACATTCGTACATTAATCCAGTGTTTCCCAAACGTTTTTTCTGGAAACCCATGTTTTAAAAGTCGCAAACCTTCGCAACCCAAGTCAACAAACATTATTCGTAAATGACAAGATAAAATGTGGATTTGACCATTATTGAACATTAATGAGAATATTTTATTGTTAAATGAGTGATTGTGTTTCTCTGAACAATTAGTATTACTCAAGTTTTAAACAATGAAAAGCTGTAACTGAAGCAGCAATTAAAGGATCCATAAGTCGTCTATTTGGACATTAAACGTAGCCTGACATTCAATTGATTTATTTTATTTATTTATTTATTTGATTGGGACAGAGCATGATAATGGACAAACACGACACAACATGAGTGTAAACACACCGGATTGTAGCCTAAGACTAATTTCCATCCATTGTCCCAAAGAGCTGGGGTCACAGGGGGCCAAACAGTAAAATATTACACACTCCACTCATTACACAGTTCCCAACATTGCACAGTCCCCAATTGAACCAGCAATATTGGAGCAAAATAGTCAATAAAATAATAACAAAAAGGTTGGGAATTACACAAAACATGTCTTAACATTTCAAGATTTCTAATAAGATAGGTGGGCCTGTCTGCGTTCCAGTCCGGGGTGCAGGAGGAGAGCGCAGCAGTAGATCAGGCGCAGCATTCAGTCTGTTTCTGTGCTTTGTCTTCATTTTTATGAGCACGGAAAATCCCAGTTCACACATATATGTAGAAACACTGGCCCTACTGAGGACAGGATATGCTGACAAAATGCTTAGTCAGAATGGGGTCACAGATCCATGTGTACAACTGTATACTGCAGACCTACATGCAGATCGTGACAAAGTTACCCAAAAAAAAATCTCTTGCAACTCACCTGAGGGTTGTGACCAGTCTTTGGGAAACAATGCATCAGTGAGTGCGTATACATGCACATCAATAACCCGGTTATGATCGGGTTTTTTGAGTATCCCGGTTTCTTGATGGTGCATGTATACGCAGTAACCCGGTTTCAGTAACCCGGTTATGGCAGTATCCCGGTTATTAGAAACCGGGTTACTGTAGCTGGTTTATTCCGATAGTAACCGGGATACTTGTGGCATGTATACGCAGTACCCCGGTTACTGCAACATAAAGTTGAGTGCGCATGCGTCCAAAAGACACTTTCCAGCCTTTCACCACAACAGTAGTGACATAAATAAATTGACCAACATAAATAAAGTGACCAAACGAGTGAAATGACTGTAAAATAAAGAGCTGCGCTAAACCTGCACATGTACAATCTGCACTCGTACGACCTGCACTCGTGTGATCGCTGAAAAGCTAAAACATGAACTGTCTCCTATACAACACACACACAGAATAGACTTACCATCATTAGCGCCTCTTCTGTCACAGAAATAACACACATAATCCACAGAGTCGTGTCATTTAGTCCAAAAGAAACTGATCGCATCAGCGGCGCAAGGAGCAGCTGTTTTTATCGCCGCTAACAGTTTATGCTAATTAGCCAAACGTCTTAAGTTTCGTTTCTGTAAAACGTAAACAAATGTGATCACAGCTGAATGATCTGATCAAACGGGCTGATGTGGCTCTATAGTGTTTATGGTTTATATGTTGTAAAGTTGAGTTTATTTATGCAGAAGATTTTAATGAAGAATCTGCACAGTGGATTGTGGGAGATCTCGTAGCTGCTTAGCTTCTTATGCTAAAGGAGCTCACGGTTTGTATTTTTCCTGGTTTATGAAATTGATTTAAGTTAATTTTTGCGTCTGCGCATTTGTAAGATTATGTCAAGAAACCGGGATACTCCATTTGATCATGTATAAGCGGATATGAGTATCCCGGTTTCTCAGTGCGCATGTATACGCAGTAACCCGAATACTGACATAACCGTGATATGGCTAATAACCGGGTTATTGATGTGCATGTGTACGCACTCAGTGTACATAGACACTGAAGGTAAAGGCGAGTGAAGTGTGTTGTCCAAGGAGCTGGAATCTCACCATCCTACCAATGATGTTTATTATGCCAATAGCAGGATTCAAACGGCCACATACTCGTAACTTTGTGCTACATCTTTTTGCAAGACAAGCACTTTATAAAGACAGTTAATCAGATGTTAGTTGGTTAATTTAAGACAGGGGTCCAAACTGTAGCTCGGGAGTTACCAGTAGCTCACCACCCTCTTCCAAGTAGCTCCAAGTAGCTAGGATTTCTGCTTTGTTCTGAATAACTAAAACTTGATGAATTAAATACCTATTATTATTATTGTAAATCTATCATTTTGATGCCTGACTTTGTGCACTCATGGTTTATGTTGTTTTATCTAACTGTACCCCATCTAAGTTTTGCTATGGCTCTTATGTATACTTTATTTCTTGCGATCACTAAAATTAGTCGATCTATGGAATTTTTGTTTTGTAAAGGTGGCTCCCCCAAGGTAAAATGTTTGAGACCTCTGTTTTATAGGCATCTAACTGTCCCCAAAGGCATGCCCTCTTTCTTATAACCGTCTCAGTTTCTTGTGGCCACTAAAATGATTAGCTCTCTGGCATTTTTGTTTTGTAAAAGTAGCTCACCGAAGGAAAATGATTGGAGACCCCAAATTTAAGCATTATGTTTGATCTCAGTTGCATCACCTCAAAAAAAGTATTTCATTGTACTTCTAGGGCTTCAGTATGTCACATAATTTACATTTATTTTAGCACACACTATCAGTCAAAAGTTTGGACACTATTTCAAACCATTTCGAGGCGACTTCACCATGAAACTGATTGAGGAATTTGAATAAAAATATGATTTATATTTATATCTTTTCCGTTTCGCCTTGCTTAATATAGATGATGTCTTCCGTATGTTTACTACTTTCTACATTTTAAAAACAAAGAAAAAAAAACTTGAATGAGAAGGTCTGTCTTAAATTAAAATGTACTCCACCAGTCAAAAGTTCGTTTCGATTTGTGTCACAATGGACAAATGACAGCAACAGCACAAGTGTGTAAAAGCATTCAGAGATTTGGTCCTGCACCGAGCTGCCAATCATTCAACGGCGCGACGACAGACCCTTCCCCGACTCGAGTGGCCGTAGCCGTCTTCCATTTCCTCCCACCCTGCTCCTCACTTATCCCCAAGAGGAACATCTCCAGTGCCTTCACCCACATGCCTGCAAACAATTAAACAATCAAACACGAGCGTTCCTGCAGGAAGTTAGCCCATTATTGTGAATTACAGTGGGTCGGATTCTATTTCCACGACTTGGTGCACGGAAAACTGTTGTCCCATGTGTCCCCGATCAACACACGCCTCTCCTCCTTAATCAGGCTCACATTGACTTTGACAGATCCTTCCTTCTCTAATGTCCACGAAAGCGTACTTTGGAGGCCGGCCAGAGATCTGTAATTCAGAGGTGGAAAGAGTACCGTAAATCTGAGCTTATGTAAAAGTACAGTAACAGGGGTCGGGTTCAACGGTGAATGAATAAAACGGAGAAGACGGAACTACTTAAAAATGCAGTCAAGATGTTGCCGGGGTTGAAGAGGTGGAAGACGTAGGCTACTGTAAGTTTGAGCTCATGTGAAGTTAGCGCTGAATGACTTGGAAAAAATGTGTAATTGCAATTTTTCTGACAAGCATTAGGATTAGATTTGAGATTTAGGATGTAATAAGAGGATTCTGTTCAAAGTTCACAGAGGAGGTGAATTGGCAAAGAGGCCCATGGACCAACCAACTATTACAAGGATCACATGTATTTCACCATGTTTGTATAGATCTAAGCTACAGGGTTAGCAGCTTTTACACACAGAAAATATTTATTTATATGTTTGTGGATTAAACTGTGGTACTTCAGAAATTATAACTTTGCAATTTGCTAATTGCATCCAGTCAAACTCATTTCAATTCAGTTGTGATTAATCTTGCAACCATAAGTAAAATTAAAGTACTTAATTACAGATATATGAATACATAAAAACTTATTAAAAAATAGACTTTGAATGACCCAGGAGACTGAACAGTTCCATCCATCCATTTTCTTCCGCTTATCCAGGGCCAAGTCACGGGGGCAGAAGTCTAAGCAGGGACTCCCAGACTTTCTCCATTCCCAGTTACTTCCTCCAGCTCCTCTGGGGGACCCCGAGGCGTTCCCAGGCCAGCTGAGAGACATAGTCCCTCCAGCGTTTCCTGGGTCTTCCCCGAGGCCTCCTCTCGGTGGGACATGCCCGGAACACCTCCCGAGGGAGGCGCCCAGGAGGCATCTGGAACAGATGCCTGAGCCACCTCATCTGGCTCCTCTCGACGTGGAGGAGCAGTGACTCCACTCCTCCCGTGTGACTGAGCTCCTCGCCCTATCTCTAAGAGAACTCCCAGCCACCCTGCGGAGGAAACTCATTTCAAACGCTTGCATCCGCGATCATCTGATCCGAGATCTGGGAGGCAGTCAAAGGCTGGGGACTTGACATCTGGATCTCCAGACATGGAGACTAGCTCTGGGGACCAAACAATTACTATATGCAATTAATGCCTGGTTTACTCAACAGCAATTATTTTTGTGATTAGTTGACAAGTCAAAGTAGTTTCTTAGTAGTAGTTACTTTAAGGACTTTCTTAGAGCACTTTGAATTACTTGTGTCAGAGGTGGAACCAAGTTGTTGTTTTGCAGGTCTCAAGTAAGTCTTTAACCTCAAGTCTGAGTCAAGTCTCAAATCACTGACCTTCAAGTCCAAGTTGAGTCCCAAGTCTTAGTCCATTTTATCAAGTCAAGTCTCAAGTCCTAAAAATAGTGTGCAAGTCCTCACATCTGCTTTGTGCACTGATTGTTCTATACAATGCCCTAACGATTGTAATAATGTGACTGAAGGTTTTTAGATAGAATACTGATGAATTAAGTTTATTATTAATACAAATCTGATATTTTTGACTTTTTATTTAATAAGGTTGTTGTCTTTGTGATTAAAAAAAAGTCTGTTTACGTGTATTACAGTCTGTCAAATTAATTATGATTATTAAAACACGATTATTGTAATAGTAATCTAGTCATGATTATTCCAATTAATCCTTGCAGCCCTACTTCACAAACTAAAAGAAAAAAAAAAAGAAAGTTGAAGTAAATAAACTACATAAAAACATACATAAATTAATTGTCTACACTATGGAGCTGATTAAATCTTGTGATAAGCTTTTAACTCTTTCAAATTTGTCCAGAGAGGAGAAAAAAAAAGCTTTTCCCAGCAATTTAATCAACCTGTTTCTTTTTTTTTTTTTTCCTCTTGCCAAGCACATGACCAGAGACGTGTGGTTTACCGGAAAGCAGCAGGATATCCCAACAGCATCAGGAAGAACATCCGTGAAACTAATCAGACCTAAAACCGCAGAGCCCCTTAAGTGGCCGCTTCACATCTCCTTACGCCCGGCATCAGCCCAGCCGGATCCTCTTTTTAATGGGGCCAAAGTCCACTAATCAGAATCCTAAGTCCGCTTTATTGACCGTGAATTAATTTCCAAGGAACCATCCGAGCGGGATTTAATAACTTAATAACGCACCAATTAATCTGACTTAGCCCGCCACTGTACTGGAATTAGAACACGCCATAGGTCACGAAGCAAAGAATGAAGACTACTGTATGTTGTTTTGAGACATTTTAGGTTTTACCTTCATTTTTAAAAGGTGCACTATGTAACTTTTTGGTTGGCTGGTCCGTCACCTACCAGTCTCTATGGAGATATCATTGCTCTGCCTGGAATGTTCCACAGTATGACATTAAACAGCTCTACCTTACATTTATTCAATTACAGGTGGTTTTATAGCCCAAAAATACCTAGAAAAACAGGGATTAGGATGCGATAGTAAAGGTTTAATACATACTGTGAACCTTTCCAGACAAAGCAATAATGTCTCCATGGAGAAAAGCACTTGGCCGACCCTTCACCAGAAAAGTTACACAATGCACATTTAACTTGTTGGGCCATTTGTTTTTGAAAGTGAAATGATTTGACAGTCAGTTGTATTCTCTCCTCTTTCACTATTTTGGGCAATGTGGCTGCAGTGTCTTGCCCAAGGACGCAGCAATTGATACTTTGCAGCGACACCATGCTGGGGATGTGTTTCCTGTATGTCTATGGTGGAATGTTTAGCATTTACCATGGTGACACAGTGGCCACAACTACCAGAAAATTTTAAAAACTCAAGACAAAGTGGATCTAAATGGATTTGAATGAACTTTATGGACTAATTCGGGTAGTCAGGCTGGTGCCACCTAGTGCCGCCGCTAAATTTAATTTCTCTCCAGCGACTAGGTCAGGAATCAGAATACACTAGACCGTTTGCAAGAACCCCAGAAGTTGTAGACCGCGCACCGGCCAATCAGAGAAGAGCTCAACCAACCCGAGTTGCGTTAGCAGACTGCATACGCTCTCCTCCTTTGGACTTCCTTCGTATTTTTATTGCACCTTTAATTTGCAAGTTCGACTCGCAGAAACAACAATGATCCTTGACAGACATGTTCACTCTCTGCTTTGTTGTTTGCTGTTGTGTCGGTAATTACTTGGACACCACTGAGCGTTCCGGCGCATTACATACATCAAGACCAAATAGCAGCGACTGGTTAAATTAAAAAAAGTACCCGCCTACAGTCAAATGAACGAATCCTAATGTTGCGAGGTCACACAGATCAGGTGATAATTTGGGTGCCCTGTATATTTTTTGTATCAGTTTTTTTCTTTTTAACTATAGGCTGAATAACATTTTGTGTCTGAAATAAAGAATAAATGAATAAACTAATAAATAAACATCATGTGGTCAATAGGAGCGTTCATGTTCTGCTTAATGCTTAATTTTCAACAAAAAGGTGAGCGTGACTAACTGAAGGTTCGTTATGAGAATGATTGATAAGAATAAAACAAACAAACAAAAAAAGATGAAAAAATACATTCATAGTTTAATCAATATTTGGCTTGATTAGCTGCAGAAATCCACCTCTACCGTCAGTGTGAGGCTTTGTAAATCTGGTAAAAGACTCGGGCTTTCTTCCCCCTTGATAATGTTACATCCTGGTGCCCAACACTAATGCACAATTTCTGAAACTTTATTGCGTCCAACAACATTAGTTTCTGTGGGAATTCTCCACCGCTCCAGTGTCAGTTTGGGGTTTAGAGGTGCATGCTGGGATCGCGTGATGACATCTGCAGGAGCTCTAAATGCATCTACAGGTTGTAATTTACAGTTTAACAGAAGTGTCTATTAATGTTCACTGTCCCTATTCAAAGAAACATACAGTATAAACTATTCATTTGAAATAAAAAAAAAAAAAAGCAAATTAAGGTGTGACGACTACATTACAATAGTTAAAAATGCATTTCAGTTGCGCCTGTGTCTGCAAGTTACTCACAATGATAATGCTATCATCTGTTTAGGTAAGAAAAATTGTTGAGTCTGTAGCAGAAGTAAACAATGAGACAATTTGAGAAAAATAGTGGATTCCAGGGATGAGCTCAGCCAATGTGCAACTGGCCGACAGTGGGAGAAAGGGGGGGCAGTGGGAGGGGTTCTAGGGGAAGGGGCACTGGGGGGGGGTCAGTGCCGGATTAGCAGGAAACTGTAATTTAGTCAACAGTAACAGAGAAAGAGCTCCACAGCACCATAGCACGGTCCTCGGATCATCACTCCACACTTTAAGAAATGGATTTAATAAAAAATGTTTTGTCAACTGATTCCACACAAACCTGTTGTTTTAGGCTATGTTTACACTGAAATGAATAACAGTATCACCATATCACCGTATTAGAAATGATTTCTGTCGAGAAACGTCGTTTCTGTGTCCACACCTCACATATTCGTTTACGTTTTACAGAAACAAAACTTAAAACCAAATGGCTAATTTGCATAAACTAAGCACTCAAAAAACAGCTTGCTGTTATGCCCTAATGCGGTTCAGCTTCTGATGGACTAAAAGACATGACTCAGTGGAATATGAGTGTTCTTTTTGTGACACAGGGGTGTTCTGCTGATGGTGAGTCTGTTCAGTGCTTTTATCGCATTAGAGATGGTTCATGTTAAACTTTTCAGAGATTATACGTCTGCAGGTCATATGCATAGACTGTATATATGAATGGACATATATTCTAGCTTTCTAGCGTTTTGGCGGTGAATTACTTCGTGAAGCATAGACCTACACAGTGCTGGATCAGATCTGTGCTCAAATGAATTCGTGGGAGCTGGCAGCACCAGATCGTTCCATCTCTGGAGCCGTTTTCCATCGGATTAGTGTGAACGAACACTGCATCTGCAACAAAAACAACTCAAATACGTACTAGTGTGGATGGGGCCTTAATGTTAAAGACTGTGTCATTTAACTGCAACAGTTGGTTATTACTAAATTAAAAGCAATAATGTTGATTAAATCCAAAGTAAAAATGTTGCTTCAAGACTACTTAACAATACAGGAAGCATCTGCAGAGGATGACCAACTCTGCACAGGACATTATCGGTTGCCCTCTGCCTTCCTTAAACTCCCGCTGTCTCAGTGGAACAAGGAAAATAATTCAAGACAATATACACCCTGGATTCCACCTGTTCAACCTGTTGCCTTCTGGCAGGCGCTTCAGGTCAATTCCAGCTCGGACCAATAGACTCAGGGACACCTTCTTCCCTAAAGCTGTCACCATACTGAATGAGAACTGTTAATTTGTTTTATTTATTATTAACTCTTGCACTTGACGGAGCAGCTCTGAATTTCATTATACTATTGTACATTGACAATAAAGGCTTTCTATTTCTATTTCTATATTGTTTTGGAATTTTAACAATTTTATGTTCATTTAAGCCATAAATCTTATTAAAATTGGTTGTATTTTTTTTATATCTGTATAAAATTAACAATGTTAGGTTGGAATTAAGAAAAAAAAAAGCAAATACAAAATAGGTTACTTCTATAGTTTTATTGCAAATTTACTGTAACAGTTCAGTAAGGCCCATGTAACAAGTGTACTGTATATTTAGTACTTAACATGAAATGGAACCATGGTAAATAGTTGGTAGGTGGATAATAAAGTGCACAATAGCATGATTAACAATGTAAATACAAATAAATAATGAATACAAATACATACATAAGTAATAAATCCAAATAAATCAAACTAGAATATGCTTTGTGTGCCATTAATCAAGTAACACATCTGTGAAATCTTTCCAAAACTCAAATGCAAAGGCTTTTCTTACCCCGTAATTATAAGAGAAACGTATTTAGCTGAACTTTATTAGGTTGAATTATTTGATACCAACTACAAATATGGCAGTAAAAAGGTGCTATATTACACTAAATTGATTCTTGTGAGCTTTAAGACAAGTTATAATTGTTGTTACCTCATCAAAACACACCCAGAGTTGTGTTTTGTTTCATTTTCCACAAAGACTCAGTCTAAATGTGCAGGGTTTGTGAGAAGGAAATGTGTGAATGAAACAAAACACAACTCCAGGTTTGTTTGTGACAAGGAAACATGAGAACATAGTAGTACATCAGAAAATAGTGTAATATGAGCGTTTTGAAACATCCGTCGAGCGCGTACTGTACTTGTACTTGTACTTTTGTCTCAGATTGCCAGCTCGAGTCACATTTCGTTGTTTATGACAGGATGGGCGTCTGTCTTAAAGTTTTGGCAAAACATCATGTAACAGCTACTGCTACACCCAAATATGTGAAAGGATTGTAAATTTGTTGGTGTGGGAATCCTGCGCAAATGACCACTTTTACTTGGAGCTACACTGGCGGTTAAAAGTTTTAGAACACCCTAAGTTTTCCAGTTATTTATTGCAAGTCAAGTCGTGCAAGTCCAATGAAGAGCTTGAAATGGTACAAAGGTAAGATCTGAACAGCCAGAGGTTAAAAAAAAAAAAGATAAAAGATACAAAACACAAGTCCAAGCTCTGCCAAAACTACCTCAGGAAAAAAGAACAAGATGATGAGCTTGAAAACATGGAGTGTCCAGCACATTCTCCAGACTTGACGTGTTTACACGAGAACACTTGCGGGTAAAGACAACAACATATTTTACTGGAAGTGCCGTTCGTTTAGACCAGGGATGGGCAAACTGTTTGACTCAAGGGCCACAAAGGGTTTTAAAATTTGACGGAAGGGCCGGACCAGGAGCAGATGGATGGAGTTTTTTGGTAATCCACCTCATAAGAGAAAAAAATAACAAAATAATAGAAATATCGCATAATTGAAAATCATTACAAAGCATTATAACAAAATCTCTGTCTTTCAGGTCCCATGATATTTACTATTTATTGAAATGACTTTGAAAAACACTGAATATTATCAAGTTCGGTGGGCCGGATTAAAGGGCCGCAGTTTGCCTACCCCTGGTTTAGACGGTGATGGCGTTTTGGGGACTTAAAAACTCCAAAATCTGAAACCACGTTCCAAAGTGGAAAAGCTGAATACACTCCGCCGTAGCGTTTCTGTCTACACTGCCCAAGACTCAAAACTCTGGTCAGATCTGCTTACATCGCGTGCATGTTTACGTCACATACATCACCACCTAGAGTTACCAATGAGCCGCCTGGGATGAATACCCAATCAAATTCCACACACTTTTGCATCACGCATGCAGATTTCTTCCCGTAAACACTTGTCTAAACGTGGAATAAAAAGTGAAGACCCAACGTCACTTTTGCGTCTTCTGTTCAGACCGTCATCATATAAATGTAGCCTTAAACCCCATCGAGCTGGTTTTGGAATGAACTGGGTAGAAGAGTGAAAGCCAAGCAACCTACAAGTGCCACACATTTATGGGAACTTCTACAACAGACTTGGGAAGAACTTTCTGAAGAATATTTGATTTCTATTGTAAAAAGAACGAGCCACGAGTGTGTTCAGCTGTTACATCTGCCAAAGGTGGACACTTTCATGAATCAAAAGTTTAGAATACGTTTTAGTCAACAGTAAACGGTAAAAAACTGGGAAAGGTGTGCTGTATTTCCATTCATTCTTTCTGTCTTTTTACATTTCTATCCCAGTACTGACACTGAAATTTCAGATATTGTCATCTCAAATCTCATTCCAGTGTGGCGTTAAACATCCATCTTGTTTTTATGCCTCAAAAATTTAAAAACATAGATTTTCACTGTAAGCAGGATTGCCTCTTCACAGATCAGACATGGAGAGGTTTAACATTATACTTTAAAACATTCAAAGCACTGAATTACTGCAAGATCATCATGGAGACAAGCTAATGGTGGACCCTATACCAGAAAAGGTTACATCGTGAATCTGTTGCAACCATCTTTTCCTTACTCTGCTTCTCCCAACATCTTGATAAGAGATTGCGGCTGTAGTCGACTAAAGACATGACCTGCCAATCACTTCTGAAATGGGGGCATAACCTTAAAAAACTATTATGTATCTCTGTGTATCTGGTACAGCGATTTATGTAGAAAGAAGTACTAGGGAACAGTGGATTTATATAAAGACCACACATCTCTGAATCATAAGTTAATACACTGAAAAAACGGTCCGAGAGGGGTTGCTCAAATTGCAAAAACAAATTTGACAACAATAACATCACTTTTTTACGTTTCTCTGTCAAGCATGTTTAAATCTTACAAACATCGCTTGATTGTGGCCGATGTGAGACCTGCATGTTTTAATCAGGTTGAGGAAACATGACTTTATTATAATCTCTGGTGAGGCTCCTCCCTCTGGAATTCTCCTCCCCAAAACTTTTGGAGGGAAAATTCAAATATAACAGGACACAGGAGAGTTCCAGGAGCAGAGACACACAGTGTGGAGCAGGAGGATCATGAGAGCTGATCTGGAGGTAAGACTTTTCAAAGATTTTATTATGTGCTTCTCCGGCCTAGAATGTCGTCATTGTTAAAACATGTTTGTGTTGTTTTATTTGAAATTAGAGTTAATGTAAGGACAGCTTGAAACAAATTGTTTTTGACTGTCCATCTACAAGAGTGTGACACTTGTACTAAGATTTGAATGTGTTGCTTCCAGAGTCGTCTACAAACACAGAGTGACGTCCAGAGCTCTGCTGGAGCTGTGGGGAAGTTCATGAATGTTATAGTTGATGTTTCAGAAAAAAGGAAGATGTTTGAGAACCAACAAAACACAGACCACAGATGAACAAAGTAAGTAAACCAACTAAAATTATTTTTAAATTTTTCAAAATGAACTTCCTATTGAAACTGTTATCGTACTTGTACAAGGTGATGTGGCATTAGGGGGACTTTATACCAGATGCCCTCCCTGTTACTGTGTTTAGAGGAAGAAAAGCAGCACATGGTGAGTTTTGTTTCTGCAGATATAGTTCTAATGTTCTTGTTCTTCTGTTCTGGTCCATTATTGTAGTAATAAGTACTTTAAGTGTATTTAAACATGTACAACAGAGTAGATCATCAGAATGTGATCATCATGTGTTATTCCTGTGTCCACAGGCAGAGACCAGAGCTTCTTCACTGGAATAAATCTTCACACTGTCCAGCTCCAAACTGTGTGTCTCTGTCCCTGTGCTCTCTTTGTGTTTGATTCTGTTTAAGACAATACAGAACTGTAGAAAACTAAAGACTGTTTTTGTATTCTTTTACAGAATTAGATCAATTAAATTAAATTATACATACTTATACATTTCATGATAAGGTACCATAAGATAAATATGCATATTCAGCATGATTTGTTCAAATTTCATCAACATGAAAAAGTGATGTTCATGTTCCGAGAAAAATATGTGTGGAGGGGTTCCAAAGAAGGTTCAAAGCCTAAACATAATTTTATTGCGTGCAACCGCTGTCCATAACTTTTTTACGCAAATTCAGCAACTTTTTTTTTTCAGTGTAACAAAAATGACCAAACCTCCAGCTGACTCATAACTTCTCCATTTTCCTATTGTCCCATATACTAAATCCTTTTAACAAATATAAAGCAATTACTAGTACTACTATAAAGTTTGGTCTACTGAAACACAATCAACTGATTAATACATAACTAAAGGATACAGTAGTGGAGCTGGAGGAAGTGTCTGGGATGAAGGAAGTCTGGGAGTCCCTGCTTAGACTGCTTAGAAGATACAGTAGAGATAGGCCCGTCACAATAATTACTACTTTTATTTGTACTAATGGGATTTTTTTTTTTTTTTTTTTTTCAGTTCGACCTTGAGATTTGAGTTGTAGAGAGTTGAATCATGAACTTCTATGGTTTATTACACTGGAAAAAAAACAATATCTAGTTAAATTAAAATGACTCAAATTAAGAATGTTTAACTTTATTTGAGTCGATTCAACTTGACAAGTAAAATTACCTACCAGTGGAATGGAAAGTGTTTTCCTCAAAGGCACAGTTCAGAATTTTGGACATAGGACCGCATTTCCTAGTGAGCCAGAGTGTTGGAGACATGTGGAGACACTTTTTTAAATATTCCATCCAGTCCTTGTATTTGCAGAGGTCACTGGTGCTAGGCTAGTGCATGTCAATGGCCATAGTTATCCTGCCACTAAAAACAGTCTTACCAACTCCAAAAAACACCCGAAACAAACTATTATTACACCAGACTGTCGATGTGAATGTCTGTGTCGATAAAATAATTTTCATCATAACAACCTAGAGCAGAGTATAATTCCACTGCTGCTGAGAAAAACAGTCCATCAACATGCGACGATTCATGCGATACAAGGTTGGTTTTACTTGTAAAATTATTTTATCGACACAGACATTTACATGGACAGTCTGCTGTAATAATAGATTTGCTTCGGGTGTTTTGTGGAGTGGGTAAGTCTGTTTTTAGTGGCAGGCTAACTATGGCCATTGACATGCACTAGCCTAGCACCAGCGACCTCTGCAAATACAAGGACCTGATGGATTATTTCAAAAAGTGTCTTCACACATCTACAGTACTCTGGCTCACTAGGAAATGAGACCCTATGTCCAAAATTCTGACCTGTCCCTTTAATTCAAGCAACATTCGATTTTGTTTCTTATTTTAAGAGCAAAAAGTTGTTGTTTTTCTTATTTTAAGTGTAGTAAGATGTATTTTTATATTTTAAGTACAAAAAGTCTTGTTCCACTGGAAAATAATTTTACTAGTCAAGTGAAATTCACTTAAAAAACTTTGATAAAACTTTCTTAATTCAAGTCATCTTAACTTGACTAGATTTTGTTTTTTGCAGTGTATAAATACAAACTGACTACAAACGTTGCCTTCTGTAATTTATTTATTGCAGTTCATATATTTTTTAACAGTATTACACATTTTGATTTGCTTTTTTTCTGCCTCATGGTTTGATTTTGAATATTATCTTCTATATTTACTTCAGCAATATTTATTTTTTTTTTCATTACGGGTGTTTCTATTGGTTAAAAATAGAAACATGTGTGATCGTGCCATGAGGAGGATCATTTGTGTGTGTGGTCCAACACGCACACACACACAACTTCCTATAAGGGTTTACACAGGCTTCGACAAATCTCAGTCCAACGCAGTCCAAGTCCTGAAAGGTTTATTTTGGCCTTCACGATGTAGGTACCAGATTTGCGCCATATTTACACACGCCCGGGAAAGTCAGCGTCTGGCACTTTAAGCAGATTAGCATTTGTGTTTTTATTAAAGGCCCTGTACTCGATTTTTTTCCCATGTATTTGAGCAAACTTTTTCTTGTCCCTTTACAGTGCAGATATATTCTATAAGCAGCTCTTGAGGTCAAAGTCTGCTGCATCTAATAAAAGAGCATTTTATTGTGCGATAATCAGGAAGTGCTCGATGGCATGATAGTTATTCTTAGCTTTAAAGTCATGACAAAACTTAATCTGAGAGTGAATACTTAGGATGCTCTGAATACATAAATGTAAGTGAGGAATAACTTTGGACCACTGCAAAGCGTTTAAATTCAATAGTTCTGTTTTTCATATTTTAAGAGTAAAAATCGGATACAAATTAATAAATACAAAGGATCTTATTGTCGGGGCAGATAACATCAATATTAAATTTTTTGTTGTAATACAGTGAGTTCTTGGGTCTAGTCACTAATAAAAATATTTTAAAAAAAGCTTATATAAATACAAACTATTTTAAAACATACATGCATGCAAAAATATGAACAGTACACACAATTATAACAAGATATAGGGGTAATTAATAGTTTCAGATTGAAGTTTTTTTTGTTTTGTTTTTTTTTTTAAATAAATTGATAACATGTATTGTTGATCTTGTTTATTTCTAATGATTTAAAAATAATAGTTTAGATTGCATTTGAATTGAAAAATATTAGGATTGATATTATTCCACTTACAGTAATGAATAAAACATTTCCATCCATCCATCTATCCATCCATCCATCATCTATATCCATATCATCCATCTATCTATCCATCTATCTATATCTATCTATCTATCTATCTATCTATCTATCTATCATATCTATCTATCTATCTATCTATATCTATCTATCTATATCTATCTATCTCCATCTATATCTATCCATCATCCATCTATCCATCTATATCTATCCATCTATCCATCCATCTATCCATCTATCCATCTATCCATCCATCTATCCATCATCCATCATCTATCCATCATCCATCCATCCATCCATCCATCTATCAATCTATCCATCCATCTATCAATCTATCCATCCATCTATCAATCAATCAATCAATCAATCAATCAAAATAATAAAATAAAATATCCCTTTTCCCAAGCTTAGTTTCCACACAACACAAACATTTAAAAAAGGTTTTCAATTTCACACCAAAAATGCTTATCCATACACAAAAAACAAATACACATTTATAAAAAAAAAAAAAAAAAGAATGTTCAACTCATTCATTTTCTGTATTACAAAAGACACATGGGTCATATTTACTAATATTTTTGTCCGTAAAATAATTCTTTGGATAGTTCAAATCATAATTTTAAAATAAACCTCTGACTTTATTATTAACTAAATATCTATTGTTACAGGAAAAACTGGCACAGGAAGCTGATGCAAATCTTTTCATTGTTCAGTGAAAGCACCTGGTAACCAACATTAACCAAGCGAGGCACTCTTAAACCAACTCCAGATGACCGTTGAGGACAGAAAAAGCAAAAAAAAGTCAAGTGAACTAGACTAGAGAGCACTCCTTAAACCTGAGACAAAAGACAGAGACCCTTTGCTTGGCGTCGCCTCGGCTCACGCGGAGAACCACCCACATGACGCATTGTCGCCGTACCAGACTCGCCAGGCCAGCCAGAACCACACGCTTTGACAAAACTTCACAAAGATGAGAGAATGCGGAGCTGTATCCTGTCTCCCTGATTTCAGACAGCGTGATTGACCAATCAGAGAGAGACATGGTCCATTTACGCCAAAATAAACACCGCTGCTTACAAGTAAATAAGAAGAAACCAGCACAGATTTTGGCCGAAATCAACAATCGAAGCGCCAAACTATTATTATTTGTCTCAAGTATAAGGAAGTGTATGTTTTGTTCAGAACGCTACAAGAATTTTGAGATGTTTTCCAGATCGTCGAAGTTTGGACAGCGGTTTTTCTCTCTTTACGGTCTGATTCCAGTCCCTTTTGGGTTCGAACAGAATGTAGAAGGGACTGGCTGGTCAGGGGAGCACCGGACTATTCCAGGAATGCACGGCCCGACAATACGGCAATGCAAGCTCGCGTATGAAGCACAACGATTCCGTATTGATCCTGAAATTCCTTAGGCTATTGTTGCCAGAGCTCGTACCTAACTCCGCTAAATGAGTTGTGGGGATTATAGACCCTTTTGTTGAGTCCCAAGATTTTTTGTCTTCCCCCATTTCCTAAGGCTGACCCCCCCTCCCCTCGTAGAGAAATCCACAGGGGTTTTGACCATCCCACCTGCGGAGAGAATAATATCCTAAATCCATATTAGTGCTCTTTCCGAAAAGCTTTGGTTAACAGATGGTTTACCCAAATCCCCGGACCTCCCATTCGTACGCCCCCTGCCCCATTTGACTCGGAGCGTGGACATGTGGTGGCAAGATCTGTTTACACCAAAAAATGCTGTTTCTGTGGTTTACACTCAGATGTTAATTTTTGTAAGATTTCGCAAAAGATCGGAAATCGCAAATCAGAAAGCAAAGTAAATTGGACAGTTTTTATCACAGGCTGGTTTCTGCTTTTTCAGTGGTTGTCGCAGTAAATGTAAACATGTAGACTTTGTACAACAATCCAGTCTGAAGTATTAAAGGTGCATTGTGTCACTTTTCTGCAGAGGGTCTGCTACCTGATGTCTCCATGGAAATGATCTATTATTACTTTGTCTATTGCTATTGCTTTTATAGAACAGACATGTCAAACTCAGGCCCAGGGACCTAATCTGGTTCACAATATAATTATATATTTGGCCCGCAAGATCATATCAAACATGTATTAGAGCTTGTTTGCCGGCTCCAGATGGGCTAGAGAGACATTATTTTATATTATGCTTGTTCTGGATTCAATGTTTAAGCAAAACTATTATTAAACATTTATTTTAATAAGAAAAGGTTTAACATTACATATCTCTAAAGAAGAGGAAACATGCAGATGTTGATGAAATTTTCTTTTTTTCTTCTTACTTTTTTGTGCACATAAAGGAGATGTCACAGAAGGAAAAAAATAATTATTATTGGCATTAATGTAATGTGACCATATTTCCTCCCCCACTGTCTCCAGAGAAAAGAAAAATAAATAATGTTACATACATAATAAACAAAAAACAAACAAACAAACAAACAAAAAGAACATTTTCAATAAATATTTAGTCTGGCCCATGACTTAGTCCCAGTTTTTAATTTTGGTCCTCTGTGAATTTGAGTTTGACACCCTTGGTCTAAAATGTTCCACAGTGTAGATTAAAGCAGGTTACAGCACTATGCTACATTACAGTTCAGATCTGTGGAGAGTCGCCCCTGTTCACAGAAGGAATTATTGTATTTTTGAACAACAGAGACACCTGTAATGAATAAATGCTATATGTATATGCTTAATATCATACCATGAAACATTCTAGGCATAGGAATAACATCGCCATGGAGACACAAAAAATCCTGTGTATTTAGGCTGAGTTCTTCTCTAAAACACTCTGTCCCACCTTGTGATGTCATGTGGTCATACAGGAAGTGCTCCAGCGTGTTTTTAAAGTCCACACACCTTCACTAGAATCATGGTTCGTGGTTATTTTTAGCCCTGGAATTGCCAATCTTTACAAAACAAAAAGGTAAAAAGGAGCTGTTAACTTGAAGACTACCACGGTATGACATCACAAGGTGGAACAGAGCATGAACATGTGTGAATTAAACAAAACACATCTCCACCAAAAAGCTCACTCAAGTCATTTTAGGAACTTTAGAGCATTAACTTTAAAAATACCTACTAAAGATAAAAAACGATCAGAATTCAAGTTATTTTTCCCCATAGATATTCAGTATTTGCCGTGCCCTTTTTATCGCCTCCTGTCCAACAACATTGCATTTTCTTCTGCCCGTTTTCCCAAATCAACATTTCCTCCAATCAACATGTTTTGATCCACACTTCACTGGTGATATTTCTCAGCTGGCAGTGAGATAAGCAGCGTGCGCATTACTGTGCCAGGACCAATTAGGCTCTGACCTGACGCTGTTCAGGAAGTCTCCCCGCTGTTGCCTTTGGTCATTAAGTGGCTGCGTCATTGTAATCCGCACCCACTGGAACAACAGGCGACCACGCAGCAGAGGCGGGAAGAGCAGCAAAAAAATAAGAGTAACGATACTTCAAAATAATGTTACTCAAATGCAAGTATAAAGTAGGGATCCAAGAAAGTAAAAACATATTTGGTAAAGGTACTACTAATTTAAAAAAGACTTACTGTTGGCATGTTAATGTGATTATAATTCGCACCAACCCCAACAAGCAATTGTAGAGCAGAGTAGTCAAAAACTGTAGCCAAAAGAGTAACGTTACTTCATAATATATATATAATAATTTACTCAAGTACAAGTACAAAATAGTGGTCCAAGAAAGAAAGAGTAAACAATTATTTGAGAAAAGTACTACAAGTAACTTAAAGAGTAATTGCTGGGACGTTACGATACAGTGCACTTTTGACTTGACACAATATCTTTCAAATCGATTCAATATGGTTTGGTAAAAAGTAAATCATGACTGTGATGCTAAGGCTTTGTTAAACCACTACCTGTGCAAAGTTAGTATGAAATATAACTTTTAGAGCATCAAAACAGTGAACATGTCAAATTTATTCCATAAACAACTTTCTCTCCTTTAAAACAAGCCAACAAAATAATTTGGCAAAATAAAACCAAAAATAAATAAATACATAAATACAAATAATACAAATAACAATAATAACAATTTTATATATATATATATATATATATATATATATATATATATATATATATATATATATATATATATATATACACATATACATATACATACATACATACACAAAAAAATTTAAATACAAAAATACAGCAGCCCACAATACAGTAACATCTAAGTCAGGGGTGTCAAAATGAAAAAAAAAAAAAAAAAAAAAACTGGGACTAAGTCATGGGCCAAACTAAATATTTATTGAAAACTTTCAGCAACATCTGCATGTTTTCTCTTCTTTTGAGATATGTAATGTTAAAACTTTTCTTATTAAAATAAATGTTTAATAATGTTGCTTCCAGATTTTGAATTCAGAAGCATCATATAAAATAATAACACAATTTTAAATAAATAATGTCTCTATAGTCTATCTGGAGCCAGTGGGGCAGCTCTAATACATAATTGATATGATCTTGCGGGCCAAATATAATTATATCGCGGGCCAAATTTGGCCCCTGGGCCTGACTTTGACATGTCTGGTCTAGAATGTTCCACAGTATAGATTAAAGCTGCCTATCACAACGGACACAAGCAGGTTACAGCACTATGCTACATGACAGTTCAGATCTGTGGAGAGTACATCCCTAATTGTAAGGACAAAACATTAAAAATTCTCAAATCTGGTCAAAGGACAGACACTAAAAAAAATTAAAAAAAGCAAAAAAACTAAATCATATCTGTAGGAGCAGTGCAAGAAACACAAATATTCAAATCATTTCATATCGTCAACATAAAGCTTTTGTACATTTACTCACAGTGGAGGAGGAACCAAAACTTTTGCTCAAGAGTACTGTAACTTCAATAAACATATTACTCAAGTAGTAGTAAAGGTATGCTGCGAGAAATGTACCCTGAAAAACACAAATTCTTTCAATTCTTTTCAAACATAGCTAAGTAAATGTAACAGAGCACCGCACACCTCTGCCGCGTATCTTCCATGAAAGCGAAAAACAAGTCCGCTCAAGCTGCTCCTCATGTGTCGGGCAGGGCTCCCCTGTTGATGGACAGGGAACATTGCTCATACCTCAAAGCTAGACACGTATCAGCTGAATTTTTTGACAACTCAAATATTTTCGAAACATCTGCTTGGAAAATGGTTAATCCGCCTTGCCCTGGATGATGCTGCGAACTTTCCGCAACCCCTTGGAAAACATCCGTGACTGTGCACTGACCTGTGCCGTGCTGTCTGTTTGTTGTTGCATGTGTCTATTCCAAATATGGTCGCGAGCTGGCAGGTGGACATGTGAAATGTGCTAGGTTCATTTACTTAACTTATTTAACTTGAGGTGGCGGAGAAAAAAAGAAAAAAATCAAAGCAGGTCTTCATTCATCATCTGCACCATCTGTATTTATCGGTCTTCTAAGCAATTTTTCTGTTGGATGCGTGTAATGTCTGAATGAAGTTACAAAGTCGTAAAGGCATTAAAGGCAAAAATTTAAACTTATTCAAGCGTTTGTCTCCAGTAGGTTAGACTACTGTAACGGTCTGCTCACTGGCCTCTCCGAACGAGCTGTGAGACTCTGCAGTACATCAAGAACGCTGCAGGAAGTACGAGCACGCAAGTCCTGCGCTCAGGTCTCTGCACTGGCTCCTGCGGTTCAGAGAATAGACATTAAAGGGATGGTTTGGAATTTTGGACATAGGCCCTCATTTCCTATTGAGCCAAAGAGTTGGAGACGTGTGGAGACACTTTTTGAAATATTCCATCCAGTCCTTGTATTTGCAGAGGTCACTGGTGCTAGACTAGTACATGTCAATGGCCATAGTTATCCTGCCACTAAAAACAGTCTTACCCACTCCACAAAACACCTGAAGTAAATCTATTATTACGCCAGACTGTCGATATAAATGTCTGTGTTGATAGAATAATTTTAGAAATAAGACCAACCTTGCATTTGAAGGATTTATATCAGAGCAGCAGCAAAGAGATGTACTTCCTGATAGAAAGCTCAGTGGACTGATATCACCTAGCACCTATCTTATCGGCTCTATAATACTTTTTTTTGTTTTGTTTTTTACCTGCAGCTGCCATCGCGACACATAGAGCACACAAGCCCCGGGGTTTCAAAGTGGCCGCCCATTCAAGTCAAAAGGCTGAGCTCAATGGCGCAAGATCCCGGCGACGTACTTCCGGTGGCTGTGGGCCGACCGAGCATGCGCAGTAGTGCTCTTTTCTCCCGTGGGCACACGCAAATGCACGCGAACGCACACACAGAGCGCGGTCTTGTGTATCCCGTGATTGCTTTGACCAGTCAGAGTGAGAGGAGCTAGAGCGGAGTCTGAGCTAACAATTATAAAGCATTTTTTTTAAGACAACTGAAAGATTTTGAGCTGAGAAAAAGTTTATTATCTAAAAATAGGTTAAAAATTGCCACAAAATTCAACATTTATGAAAGTTGTAGCAGCCCTGTCAGCCGAACACGTGCAGTTTGTGAGTACATTGCGCTCTATGAGAAAAATCTTGTCTCGGCCCAGGGGATTTTTTCCGCTGTAGTACCAGTGACTGACCACTACATCAACTGGAGGCAGCTACTAGCAGCAACACCCTATGAGAGCACACGAAGAAGCCTGTTCCAGATATGGCCATGTTCATATCATCACAACTAACTAAAGCAGAGTGAAAAATCCGCTGCTGCTGAGAAAATAGTCCCTCAACATGCGACGATTCATGTGATACAAGGTTAGTTTACTTCTAAAATTATTCTATCAGCACAGTCATTTACACCAACAGTTTGGTGTAATAATAGATTTGTTTCGGGTGTTTTGTGGAGTGGGTAAGACTGTTTTTAGTGGCAGGATAACTATGGCCATTGACATGCAGTAGACTAGCACCAGTGATCTCTGCAAATACAAGGACTGGATGGAATATTTAAAAAAGTGTCTCCACACGTCTCCAACACTCTGGCTCACTAGGAAATGAGGCCCTATGTCCAAAATTCCGGACTGTCCCTTAAAGCGTCTCTGCTTGTGCACAAGTCTCTCCATCTCTGACATGTTAGTGCCATATGAACCATCTCGCACTCTGAGGAGCTCAAGAACTGGCCTCCTGCTGGTCTCCAGAGTCTGGACTAAACACAGAGAGTCAGCGTTTCAGATTCATGCAGCTAAAACCTTGAACACTCTTCCTGAACATGAGAAAGACCTCTACTTTGACTTTGTTTAAATCCAGGCTCAAAACGGTTCTGCTTAGCTGCGTCTGACTGAAAGGTTTAATTTTTCATTCCACACTCTTCTCTCTCATTTAACGTCTCTCTCTCTTTTTAATTTGATGATGATTATTTATGTTTTGATCTATGTGTATTGTGATTTCAATGCATTTCTTATTCTGTAAAGCACTTGCCTTAAATAGGGGATATGTGCAGAATAGATTTTGAGCTTTCCAACATGTTATATCGTTATTCCCTCATCTAAAATCACGCCTGAAGTGGTTTTTATATGTCATCCAAACATCCATGCATGTTTCAGTAATCTAGAAATCTCTCCTGGGCCCTATTCAAACCCTCCCCTCCTCACAGTTAAGCAGTACAATCCTGTCCAAGACGCAGCCAACGAGCCTACTTCACCCCATGATCCCGGACAGCTATTTTCAGTAAGTACACAAAAGCATGACACAAAACGATACATACAGCTTCACAAACCGGATGCATGAGGATTGCATTGTGATAGCTCTGAAGGGAGGGTGACAGCACAGGGAGCAAAGGAAGCAGGCTGTCAGACCTTAACAAAACGGTGTAGCCTCTGCAGATTTGACCTGTAACTTGGCAAAGTGGTGTTACCTGCTTGTCTTTACGGAGAAAGATTAAGTTTAATGCATTACTGTGAAACATTCATGCAACGCAGTGATATCTGTAAAGACAAGCTCATGGCAAACCCTCAAACTGAAAATTTACACCGTGCACCTTTTACAGAGAAAAATGTACAAAAATTATACTTCTGTAATATCCAAGAAGGTTTCAGTAGTGCAGTTTTTTCCTGAAAGTGTCTTAAAGTTCATAAAAAGTTGCTATACATTTTCATAATTTCAATAAAAATTAGAATACTTTGTTTTTTCCAACCAATCACCTCAAAAACTTACAAATAAATGCACTTTCTGTCCTCTTCCTTCACGCTCTTTCAGTGATGTACCACAATGGTCTAATATCCACTTCAGCAGGAGAACCATGGCCCTCCTCAGCCATTCATCTTCATTTTGCCATCACTTCTAAACATAAATTTTTATACATTAGACTTTGATTTTTAACACAAAATCGTAATTCACTAACATTACCCACTGGTCTGGTACTAGCTCTGGCATAGATTAAAACAAAAAAAAAACAAAAATACTCACACTAATACTTCAAATGAGTTTCGTTTTGATACTGATTTTAGAATCAGGTCCAAATGTGGGTCAAAAGTACCCAAACAAAATCCGAGTGCAAGTTTAGTGCCATGTATTGTCAAAGTATTCACTGCATCTTACTAATTTTTCTAAGAATTAAGATCCTTTGCCACTACTGTTTGTTGGGTTAGCATCAGATAATATCTAACCTCAATATGAGCTGTCAACATTGTATCACCAATGGGATTAAAAAGATCTGCCATTCATTGAAATACACAATAGTTCACATAGAATAGAACTGACCCACTGTGGCCTTGTAATGTACCGCAATACATTTCTGCGTAAATGAGAGATTAGTTTCAATGAGAACATAAGGCTGATGCTGATTGTGGAAGATTAGTAGAATGCAAACAAAGACGGCTTTCTTCCACCTTTTTGAATCGAAATCCATAAGTAACGGACGCAATCTCTGTAAGCACGTTTTACTGTAAGCTAACTCACAATTCATAAGCTGTTACTTGACGTGTGTTTCGTTTGCTGATGTTGGGCTCATTTCCCACAATGCCTCTGGAATGTTGTCTTGTTTTGCAGTGATGATCCTGGTCGGGGTCCGATTAGGAATGCCAGGAATGGGAGCATTGCTATACATGTGTATCACATGGGACAGGCCAGGCAATAACTGAGACACTGATGGATGCACCAACGTCAGGATTAAAGAGTGATGATGCTTAAAGCGTCTGTCCACCACTCGAACCAGCAAGAGACGTTCACACGTGGGTGACCTACATCACCTATGTGTGCGATTTTGGGGACTGTCCTAGATTATATTACGGTACATTGCACATCGCATGCAGTGTATTCACGAAAAGAGGAAATATAATAAAACTGTAACAAGAGAAAGTACAATAGTGCTTATTTATATGCCCTCTGATTTGATTTTCATGTGCTATATTTGGTGGTGTTTTCTTTCAGTAGGAGTCAGTGAGAGTAAAATAAATGTGGATAAAGGTGTGTATTGTTCCCAGGAGCTTTGATGGCCACTACAATCTTATCTGATTGGTGTGAGTTAGTTAAGGCGTGTTGCATTCTGTGCAGTTATTTGTTGTGCAGCATGTATAGCAGAGCTCAGATATGATTGTGCGGCTGCATGTGGTGACTGTATATTCATTGTATAGAGTGGTATCAGGTGTCAGTGCTGTCCACACTGTGTGCAGAGCGTCCAGCCTGTGCATGTGAATCTGATCTGTTTGATGTCTGATGGAGGATGTGTTCTGGAGCCAGTGTCACCTCAGCGTGGCCTTTGCTGCAGCACTAGCACGCAATCCTGTGTGAGGCGCTGTCAGGCCCTGCAGGTGCTCTGAGAGCCTGCGTTCCCACACTGAAGGGCACTGGGGGGCATGGACACCTTAGCTGCCTATTCAAGCTACACACTGCGCAGGGCGGGCATGCCGACCAGGCCCCTCCCCTCTCAATAGCACGGGGCCGCTCCTCTCCCCGGGAGCCCAACAATGGGCACAGCTATCACTGCCTAGTTACACAAACCAGGGCGGGGACCCGCCAAGTGCTCATAAAAGACGCTGTCACTTTGACACTGGCAATCAGAGAGCTCGCCTTTATGAAAAGCATACAGAGAAAAATAGGGCTTTTCTCTCAATCGCTCCCGTTTCCTGCTCACTTTTCGATTGTAAATCCCTCCCCTCCTTTGTCCCAGCTCACCTGTGTGATGTGACAGGTGAGTCCTCTTCACAAACTGTCAGCTCCACACGGCTGCTCTTCAGACTCTGATGTCACTGTCCAGGCCCCTCATGGACGCTCCAGGGCAGATGGACCTGCACTGACGCACACAACAGTGACTGAGGCCTACAGAAAGATGGGGCAGAAAAATAAGTCAAGACAACAAACAGTTAAAGAAAAAAAAAAAAAAAAACAACAGATACAAAACCTTTTACACAGTTTTCATTTACACAAGTTGCCATGTGACACACTTTTAATCTGTTTATCACTTTCACTCATCCTTTCACTTGACTTTTGTTTGCATTAAACTTGTTGGTGCAGAATACAATTGAATGTAAGCTGTATCATATTCCCAGTAAGATTATTATGTTTTTGTTCTGTGCTTCAAAACAATATATCTGTATTTGCTCTGCTGCAGTTCAGCAAACAGTTCTCGGAAGAAATAACTCAAATTAAACTACTTAACTTCTTAATGGGTTTAAATCATTGTTATTAATTCCACCTCAGTGTTGGTAGTGCGGCCGCCTATAAAGAAGCCTTTCATTGCTTTTAACTCATGCATGTCAATACACAGCAGATAAAAGTATGTCAGGTATTGTACAATGCTTCTATACACTATAATAGCCGGATAATGCGATGATGTGATCTTGTGGAGTTGCATTATGCTCAGGCTTTTGTTACTGACAAAGTACAGCCTGTGCAGTCTCCAATGCGCCAAGCGTGGATTAACTTTTCTCCGTTTGATTGGCTAGTGTGAAGAAGTGCTTGAATTTACCCATTTTTTTCATGACAAATATTTTTGCCTTTACTCAGTGCCAAGCCGGATGCCCGTTGGACTCTGAACCTTGATTTCTTTTCTTGGAAGAACTTAGAGAAAAACAAAACGTGATTCTAGGTTTGCCAAGCCTATCAGGAATTTGGAATTACATTTTTTTGACTATGTGGCAAAGGGAAAACACTTTTAATTTGAAATTTGACAGTCTGTATATAAATTAGCGTTGGTAAAATTATTTAAAAGGTGCATTGTGAAACCTTTCTGGTGGAGGGTCCGTCAAATCAAATGCTTTTCTTCTGGATACGGTATTAAAACTTTCTATCTTCATGGAAACCAGACCAAGTTACAGGTCGGATCTGTGGATAGGCGTCCCCTCTTACTGTCAGAATGCGTTTTTCTAGGTGTTTTTTCGCAGTAAAACCACCTGTAATTGAATAAACGTAAAGGTACAGTGGAGCTGTTTAAAGTCATACTGTGAAACATTCCAAGCAGACCAATGAATATCCACAGAAACAAGCAGGTGATGGACCCAAAAATCAAAAAGTTACGTATTCCACCTTTAAGTAACGTCAACTTAATAGGAAGAAAATCAGGTACAACTACTTTAAGTTTTTACGCTTGCAGATTTAATGTTGCAGTTGCTCTTCACATAGAAATTAACCACTATGTGCTGTCTACATGTACTTATATTTTCTAGGAATCAGGAGGTGTACTGTTAGAATGCTAGTAGTTGTCTGAAAGTTGTGAAAAGCGTGTCACTAAATTAATCGGAATGAATAATTATGCAATAGAAAAGTGTGGAAAAACTTAACCTCTGCACAAGACTTAAAACTGACAAGTTATATTTTTTTTCACTAATATTTTTGCTTTTACTCTGTGCCAGATGCCCACTGGACTCTGAACCTTTGATTTTTTCTCAGCATAACTTGGAGAAAAACAAAACGTGATTCTAGGTTTGCCAAGCCTATTAGGAATATAATTCTTATTTGTTTATTCCATTGTGAAGTGCGGTGGGGCTAAATCCAAAACATTTTCATACATATTAGCACTCGTGCATAAAACACTGGCTTAAGAAATAACAAGATTAAAAAGATTGTGGAAATTTGTCATGCATTCATTCACATTCGCCCATTTGTTAAATCAGTGGTCATAAATCTGGTTCACTGTTGCTTGGCTT
Source organism: Boleophthalmus pectinirostris (assembly GCF_026225935.1). Lineage (NCBI taxonomy): Eukaryota > Metazoa > Chordata > Actinopteri > Gobiiformes > Gobiidae > Boleophthalmus > Boleophthalmus pectinirostris. The sequence goes on along the minus strand of NW_026570970.1, from coordinate 10,190,470 downwards.
TTTCTATTAGTGGACAGTGGAAAACCTCAAACTCCATAATTATTAGTTTATGCAGCAGTATTTACAGGACTGTAAGGACGTGGACTACAACCCCGTTTGGATCATGACATTTAAAAAAGGCTTTAGGCTTAAGTAAAAAGTACTTCTAAATGCCAAACCCTGTTAAATAATGACAGAATTCCAAGTAAGAAATACAGTGTATGTAGAGCAAGTTTGAGTTTACAGTTTCACCAAGGACTTTCCATCTATGAGAAGAAAATAAAACTTGAAATAAAAAACAAAGCTCAATGCGCGGATCATTGTAGAACTATATATCTTTCAAAAAATAATACTTTATACTTCTTATACCTGAATGATGAATTTAAAAGTCCAATACTGAAGAAGCCTTTTTCTTCCGTACTGGATTTTTTAATTCACCGGTCAGGTTGTTCCAGGGGTCGTTTCCTCTAATAGAAATACATTTTAATTAATAAATGAAATCTCTAAACAAACTTTCAACTAGGGCTGTCATGATAACCACAAAAATGAATCACCGCTGTACTAAGAGGCCCACCACAGTGCATGTTGGGCCACCGCGATCACCACACGTGACCAATGTGACCCGAGTCCTACACGGGCCCATTTTTAGAGACCCGCACCCGCCCGGACCCATTAACATTCCACCCGTTACTGCCATTGCCTGTGATAACCCAGGACTAACCCAAGACTAAGGCGCACCCGTGTAGACCGTCGGATGACCGCAGGCGAAAGGACTGGCGCGGGGGGGTGGTGGTATCATCGCATACCGTGGTGTTGAGCCGCTATACCGCACCGCAGGAGAAATTCCCTAACCGTGACAGTCCTACTTTCAACAAATTTGAAACAAGCAATATCACATGCATCTATTGTCTGAAAATGATTAGCAGGAAGTGCGTATTCTTAGCATGCTAGTTGTTTTTGGATGTATTGTGATGGCAAATATTCACTCCACCTTTGAAAGTTTATAAAGTCTTATTAGGATGTGTTAGGAAAGTGAGGAATAACTTGACCACTGCAAGTTACTTAAAAGACAATTCTTGTTTTGGTACATTTTAAGACATTTTTTTTAACCAATGCCTGCTGAAAAAGTCTGAACTGTCATAAAAAGCTAAAATTATTCACACTACAATTTCACCTTGTACGTTTTTAAATGGACCCTTGTGAGCTTTAAGCCACATTATAATGGTATCTTATGAAAACCAGACCTGGAGTTATGTTTTGTTTCACTCACACATGTTTGAGTAACAGTTTATTATTAGTCTGTCTACATCTCCAAAGATCAAAATGTTCTGATCCTTGTGATGTCTGCAATAGTTTAACAGCTACCTTTTACCTTTTTTCAGTATAAATGAAATCATCCAAGTATTTCTAGTGAAGGTGTATAAAGTTTAAAAAGACATTGGACCACTTACTGTATTACCACATGACATCACAAGGTGGAACAGAGTGTTTTCTGTTTGAGATAGCCTAACATAGCCTAAAAGTATGCAGTGTTTGTGTGTTAACCATGTGCGAATGAAACAGAAACACATGTCTTGGCATGTTTTTCACTTGCAAAAATTAAAATGGTGTAATATGGGTGATACTTAAAGCTATTACACAGGAGCTGGGACATTTTGAATTTTGATTTGACAGACTCCAGAAGATAATTTCGCCCCAAACCCTTACCTTACCTTGTCGTTCTCGTCGTGAGCCACTGACAGCTTGTCATTCGTCGGCACTGAGTCTCGAGGAATGTTTGTCAGTGCACTCTTCAAACTGTCTCATCCAAGTCAGACATCATCACAGCGTCTCGCCAGGTCCCCCTCCTGTATGAGTTTAACAGAGACGAGTCACTGGAGCCCGAGGACATCCCCGCGATCATTCAGTCGTGCAGGAAACAGTTAAGTGTGACAAATGGATAGAAAAAAGGTAAGTTTCTCTACTGTTAGAATAGAAGGACGTGGGAATAGATTGTCAAAATGTAATGGAAATATAGGATAATTAAAACAATGAAAAATTTACCTGCCATAAAATTCTGTGTATATTGCAGTTATTGCATTGTTATCTGTCATCCAAAGTGATTCTGGCAGTGGAGCTGACACGTGTTTCAAACCTGATTCTACACTCAGGAGAAGGCTCGCTACTCAGTCTCACTTTCAGTACGATGTTGACATTAAAAACAGAGGCAGTACGGGGAAAAAAGTGTATTAAAAGTAATAATTCAATGTGATCTAACGCTGCGTATATATCTAAAACAGATTCTAAAACTATTCAACAAAAAAGGAAATGCCTTTAAAATTAGGCTTGTTGACTGATTGTAATAAATAGTAAAAGATGATGAAAGGAAATGATGATGGTGAAAATAATATTAGTTTAAGTATAGTGACTAAAAATGTTTATTTAAAAGGGGAGGGGGAAAAAGGAGGGGCATTTTCGCAGTTTTGTATTTGTTGTGGGTGATGCTTTATGTTTTTGTGTATTGTTATGATGTTGATTATTGTATTTTGTGAAGAATCCCTCAGTCATCCAGGTAGAATCCATGGCGAGGAGAAGACGTTGGATGAGCTGTGAAAAGTCTTCAGCCAAACTAACTTTTGTCCAGCCGACAAACTGAATTTTCTCCTCGCCATTACTGTATTTTGTTAAACGTTATATTGTGTTGTCTTTAATAATAATAATAAAAAAGATCTAATATTGTCTAATTTGAGAGATTTTCTTTTGCATCAATCAATATTTGATAGTTCAAATGAATATCTTATTTCAATAACGCTTTAAATATCAATGTTTAGTAATATAGGGTATGTACGTTTTATTGAAAATCCTGCTGGGCAATGAAAAGTTTAATGACTGCCTAATTTAACTGATTGTATTAAAAAATAGTCACTAGACTTTTTATGTGAAGACTAATAAGCATTATATTTCCATTTCACATGATCTTGTACCTTTAAAAACTGTAAACAAACTTACCTTCAAGAGCCTTGTGGGGAAGCTGGCCCAGTGTGGTCTTACTTACAGCAAAGTGTCTTGTACCAGACTAAACTGATTAAAAGATTACTTCAGTTCATTTAAACTCAACTAATTACAAACTAAACTGTTAACAGAAACTAAGTAATTTAACCATGTTGCACACTACTACACTTAAAATTTAAAAAAAAATAACGTATTATTGGTGGTTGGAACTCAAAAAACTTAAGTAGACTTCAGCTTTTGTACCTCATCTGAGGGTTAGGACCGCCCACCAGGCCAGTCCATTTATCTGTGCAGGTAGGGCTCTAAAATTAACAAGTATTGATAGTTTTACAGGTTTCACTCCCATGACAAATTTGTTCAACATAAAGTCATAAATACAAATTAACCTGAAACAAAGTACAGAAATCTAGAAAAGCACAAATGCAAACTCCAACACATCTCCAATACAACTCCTGTCAATGAAAACACCCCTCCACATGGTCTGGCCCATGACCTCAATCAAAGGTTATAAAATGGACAACATTGGGCACGCCCCCTTTTTGTCTGGACCATGTGGTGAACAAGGTAAGTTTTGCAAATATGGATGTGTTTAGCTGAAAAGAATTAGCAAATAGTGCGTGTTTAAATATAATAACAATGTTTTTTGTGATAAAGTAACAAAACATGAATCCAGTTCCCAGTTTGTTATGTCAAGTTATTCAGTTGTGTTTGGCAAATTAAGAAAATGAAGTTGCAAACAAAATAATGCGACAAAGTGACCATAAAATCCATAAGCCCATACAACAAATTAAATTAACATAACTAAACTTTACATTAAAGAGGGAGTGTTTTAACTACACATAGCATATTTAGGTGACCATGTTTTATTGTTTGAAAATGCTATATTGTCTGGTTTGTTTTATATCTTTCACATTTATTTTTGTGTCCCCTTCACTTTGCTCCCTGCATTAAGTCACTCCCCCTTCAGAGCGCTATCACTAGAGTCAGTGTGCGTTCTGCAAATGAAACCAGGTTTGTCACGTTGCTATGTACAGTTTTGTCTCATGTTTTTGTGTATTTATTGCAAATTGTCGTGTGGGAGCATGGATAACGCAGGCTTGTGAGCTCATTTGACAGAATGTTACAGCGAACCCGTAAGGAGTGTTTGAATAGGGCCCGAGAGAGATCGCAAAATTACTCCAACATGCATGGAAGACTTCTAAAAGCTCTTCTGCATGTTTTTGGTGAGTGAACATTATAACAGAGTAAAAAGCTAAAAAATATGCATAACGTACTCTCATTAAACTAAAACTATTACACACTATTTCACATTGTCTTGTACCTTTCAAAAAACTTGACACAGAATCCATAGACTGTCTCAAATAGATGCATCAGGGATTTCGGACTTCCAGTCTTAGCGCAATGCATACTGGGAAGAATTTTCCAAAAAAGTGAGCATCAAAATTGCCATGTTTGTTTTCCCAGTTTTCCCATATCGCTTTTGTTTATTGTTCTGATATTGTCATATTTTAGTTTTGGGATTCGGATATCGTCATTGTGTGATTGCTGGATGTACTAACAACGGAAAATGGCTCGAGAAATGTGCTTCGGAAGTTTATGAACTCCATAAATGGAAAGCCGTTTTCCACTGTTGGAACATCCAACAACCACACAATTACGATATCAGAAAGCTTTGAGCGCAGCTTTGTTTTATTAATGTTCATTACTGAGAAAACCTGCTCACAAATCTATTATTTCTAGTTGCATGTCTGCGGGCACATCAGAGGTTTTGACTGTGAATGGTGTACGAAAAATTGCAAATTCTGTCTTCAGGTTTTAAAATATATTTAACATATTTTAGTAGAAAATCTGCTGAGGGCCAGATTAAAGGTCTTGGAGGGCCGGATCCGGATCCCCAACCCTACTCTAAACCGTGATCAACTAGCAGCTTTGGTGATATATTTACAACGATTCACCGCGTCTTGTTTTGGTAGTGTGTGGAAAAGCCTGTTTGATTGGTAACCCTTGTATCTATTTATTACACCATTGTGCCCGCCAGCCACCGAGTCTCAGCCAAACCCGTGGGAAGACCGTAAAACGCGCCTCCAAAACAGCACCGTTCTGTAACAGACGTTGCCGTTTTGTTGCATGAAAGGTGCACTATATATTGTATTTTCTGCACTGTAGGGCGCGCTCATAAGCCTCCAACCCCATCAAAAAACGATTGCGTGCTCCACAAATCAGAACGCCCTATACACAAATCCACTCAGGTGTCCCAGCATGACTTCAGTAAACTACAAAACCGCACCACCCACAGGCGCACGCAAACCGGTGCGATTTATATGTGAAAAAAGTTCAAAAATGGACCATTCAATGTGCGTCTTATAATTCAGAGCGCCCTATAGTGCAGAAAATACGGTAAGGTTTTGGTCGGGTCAGCTGCTTGTTTTTATGGATATGTCATTGCTCTGCCTGAAATGTTTCACAGTTTGACATTAAGCAACTCTACCTTATATTTATTCAGTTACAGGTGGTTTTATAGCCCAAAAATTACAGAAGCCGAGAGGGGTCACAACAAACACAAACGCCGCAACAAATACAAATACGACAACACAACAAAAAGCCACAACACACCAAAAAAAGCCACAACGGAAATGACTACGGGACTCTATTTTCCGACGGACCAATCAAGCGGCAAGTGAAGAAGAAGAACTACAACGTGAAACGAATAATGATAAAACAATAAATTACTTTTACTTACGTTTCCAACTTCTCTGTTCCTTTACTTTTCACGTTGTAGTTCTTCTTCTTCACTTGCCGCTTGATCGGTCCGTCGGAAAATAGAGTCCCGCGGTCACTTCTGTTGTGGCTTTTTAATGTGTTGTGTCTTTTTAATGTGTTGTGTCTTTTTAATGTGTTGTGTCTTTTTAATGTGTTGCGGCATTTGCATTTTTGTTGCGGCGTTTGCATTTTTGTTGCGGCATTTGCATTTTTGTTGCGGCGTTTGCATTAAAATAGAAATAGAAATAGAGTCCTGCGGTCACTTCCGTTGTGGCTTTTTTTGGTTTGTTGTGGCTTTTTGTTGTGTTGTCGCATTTGTATTTGTTGCGGTGTTTGCGTTTGTTGTGACCCCTCTCGGCTTCTGTAAAAAATACCTTGAAAAACACGCATTCGGAGTGTGAGCGGGATCGCCTATCCTCAGATGTAACCTGTAACTTCTGGTTTGTTCTCCAGGATGATAAAATGGTTTAATGCCATACTGTGAAACATTCCAGAGAAGGCAATAACATCTCCATGAAGAAAAGCATTTGACGGACCCTCCACCAGAAAAGCTACACGGTGCACACTTAAGTTCCAGGAAAAGACTTGGGCCTTGAGGTTATTAGTTACCAGACCCTAACGAGCGAACCCGTGTATCTATTTATTACTCCATTGTGCCCGCTAGCCAACAAGTCTCAGCCGAACCCGTGGGGAGACCGTAAAACCGAGCTTCCAAAACACCACCTAACTGTAACACACTTCACCCCTTTGTCGCGTTAACTAGGGGAAAATCTGCTGATGAATGCCTGGTATGTGTTTTCTTTAGAGCAAAAGAACTACGTGAGAACAAATAAAACAAAGTGTAATGCAAATAAAACAAGTCAAGTTGTTTTTACTTGGACTTTATTTTTTTTCTTTCCGCTTCACTAAATAGTTTTGGTGCTAGTTGTCTTGAGTACGACGTAGTAAACTCACCACGCTAAGAAAAAAGTGGAAGAAAAGTAACATTAGTATTTTTAGCCAGGTTTTAGAAAAGTTTTTAACTCTTCCAGGCTGATAGTATCATATACGACACCTGGGAATAAGTATATAACCACACATAACTTTCCAACCAGAAACGATAGAAATGTACTTATTTTTTACTTGAAAAGCTTGGACCTGCAGCTTTTCGAGCAGTTTCCCAGCATTGTTCTACATCACACGAATGCTGCATGTTGACGTAGGGTAAACGAGTGTCTAATAGGAATTTTGTTTTCTGCCAAAACTCATGCACTCCCTCTATTTTGATCAGCCCAAACTTTGTCAAAGAGTGTAGTGAGTCAAAATTAACGACTGCTCTGAGCGTCTGTGTTTGTAACAATTGAAAAAGCCGCTCTAAGTGCAGTTATTTCCCCCCCAAAAATGGTAAATTACGCATGTTGGTCTGCATAATTGTGCATCCTTTGCTATTTTTATTTGAAAGGTTTATTTCAAAATCAAAATCTACAAATATAAATGTAATAAACAACATGGAAATGCAGGAAGTGATGTGGCTCTGTGCCCTGGACCTGACACTTTCCACGACTGGCACCAGGAAAGTAAAGGGGCAATTGCAATTTTTTGTTTTGTTTTGAGGCATTAAGGGTATTTTTTGTTTACTTACAGACTTGATATTTTGCTCTTTTGTAGCTAAGACCCTAAATTAAGCATTTTTATATCTAAATTGTTGTTTATACATGTTTGCTCTGTGTTTAGTTTGAAAGAGTCAGAATTTTATTTTCCATTTTCTGATCCTTTAGCTTTTATTACTGACATATGATACAACTACAGCAGCAGATTGTAAATTAACAGGTTATACTGAAAAAAAGGATGTATAACACTTATTAGAGGGTAAAATTGGGAGTTTTATTAGCAAATTAAGAAAAAAAAGGTGAGGACAAATGTACTAAAATTGCTCTTAGGTCTGGAAACAGGTCTGTTAACAGTTTGCCTATTTCGACTAGCAAAATTTTAAGCAAGAATTTAAAAGTAACAGCGGCTAACCAGCTTAAAATTTGCTGAAACACTAACAAGCTTTCAAACATTTAACTAGTCTATATATGTTTTTGCTAGTCCCCGTATCTATTCATGACTCCATTGTGCCCGGTAGCCACCAAGTCTAAGCCGAGCCCGTGGGGAGACCGTAAAACCGCGCTTCCAAAACAGCACCGTACTGTAGCACACGTAGCCCTTTTGTCGCGTTAACTAGGGGAAAATGCGCTGATGAATGCCTTGAATGTTGTCAGCGCTCCCCCGTGGCACTGTCATAAAAGTTATAAGTGTTTCCCCTTCGCCTGATTGCCACGCTAATAAAGACGTTGATTCATTTTACGCATTCTCTTGACACGCGCGCATTCCTCCGCTCCCGTTAAGCGCCTCCCCAAACCCACGAGCTAGCTGGCTATCTGTCAAGTCAACGAGACAGGTACAGTGTGTCATTTGGTTCATTTAAACATATTAATCTCCTATGTGCCAGGACAGGCCTTCCCTTGCTATGTTCTGTAAGGGGTACGGAGTTCAAGCTACCTAAACATACATTAAGAGTCTGGAGAACCGTGCGCTTGACAAAACAGCAATTTAAGACTTGCACAAAAAACACACAAGTTTCTAAATCCCCAAATTGTTGTTGTGGGTATTTCACAAACTTACCGTCGTAATGAGGCCGTCGAAGTCCAATCAAGTCCAGTGTTTATTCAGCGGTGGAAAAAATAGCCCGGCTGTAGACCGCAGTATACAGTAAGGCTTTTTTTTGACTAGCTTATGTTATGTTGTGGATGTATGCTGCCAAAATATTGAGTTTCCAAAGCAGGGTATGTTGATGGTCATTGGGTTATTGTATAAGAGCTTGTCTAAACATAACTTTTGTGTGTTTGTTAAATTTTTTAAAACCGAGATCAGATTAAATACATTTACATTGCTCGAGACATTAGAAGTATATTAGCGTGACATACAAAACTGTAATTTACAACATATAGATATGCCTAGTTTTTTAAATGTTGGGTTTTTTTTAGAGCAAAAGAATGAGCTGAATGTGTTGGTGTAGTGTTAGCAGATTTATTTAGTTAACAAATTAAACAATAAACTTCTTTCATTTTTTTTTAAAGGTGAGCTATAATCACTTAGCCTCATTCATCAGGCAGTTTCACGTCATAGAAACTGACCTTGCAGCGTTGGGATTCGTTCGCTTGACGGTAGGCGGGTACTTTTTACCCTTACCCTTACCTTACTAACCCTTCACCGCTATTTGGTTGTGACGTATGTAATGCGCCGCTAACAGGCTAACTGGTAAATCAAGCTTTTCCCAAATCCCGTAGAAAGAAGGGCAATAATGTCTTTCCCCTTGATAAAATTCACCGAACATTCTCTTTGTTCTGGCTTTAAATCCTCGATCTCGGAAATTGTTGCCAAGACAGAATGTATGGCTCTTTGCTGATTGGCTGGTGCCCGAACTCGCACTTCTGGGGATTTTGTGAACTGTCTAGTCTATTCCGATTCCTGGCCTAGTCGCTGGAGAGAAATTAAATTGAGTGGAGGCACTAGGTGGCGCCAACTTGGCTAATAATCACTATCACTTCACAATAGTTTCAGTGCTAGTTGTCGTCAATACAACGTAGCGCCCTCACTGTAAGACCAGAATTATGGAGAAATAGAACAAACCATATTTTACCTCATGGAACTTCCAGATTAACTATAACCCTCAATTATACAAAGTGTCTGTATGTGTATTTATATACCAGTAGGTTTGAATACTAACATGTACATGTGTCAGTGAGTCTGTGTATATGAACATTGACGTGTATTGGATTGTGTGTCTGTATTGTGTATGCGTGTATACCAAGATTTAAGATTTAAGTAGATATTTTTCATGCACTCATAAAAGATCACTTTTATGGTGTTTTCTGTAAATAGTTCTGCCGTCTTGTATCCTGTTCTATAACTTCAGCCTAAAACCCTTCGGTCTGTAGAATCACTTTAGTGACATGCTTCATTTCTGTGTTAAACCGTTGCAATGTGATTAATGATTATTGCTAATTGACCGAAGAAAAAATAAACTAACCACCCATGCGAAGCAAAAAGAGGAAGAAAAGCAGCATTAGTATTTTTGTTTCATGCTTGAGGGGGAAAAAAATGGTTTAATAGTTTGTGTAATTTGTTGTTGTTTTTTTAATATGGAGTTCCACAGTAAAAACCTTTTGAAGTCATTTTTATACTGCATTTAAAGGGGTGATTCAGAGTCATTTCAACCAACCAGGGTCAATTGCTGCTGGATAATAGGTTGGGTGTGACGACCAAATTGGAAGAAATTGGGATAAAATGTGATGCAAATTGATGATAAAGGAAATGTGGGAACATGGGGCCTAATTTTGGAAAAAAAAAAAAAAAAAAAAAACTTGGAAATGAGGGAACATAGGGCTGTGGGAACATAGGCACACTGCCTTAAAATTTACTCAAAGACTTTAATAACTTTGTGGTTTATTGAGTTTTAGGAAAAGACTTGGGCCTTGAGGTCACGAGTTCTTTAATGCCGGATGTACACTGTGTGATATTTTTGATTATTTCACTCAGTCCCAGTTCAAATTGTACGACCAAAAAAGTTCAGAGCTCGTGGAACTACTTCAAGAGTGCGAAAAAGTCATGGGAGGCGACTGGATTTCTAACAGGTTTGATATTCTTGACATACGATTGCCAATCAGGAGATGGTCGTGAGTATTAATCGGTTCTCGTTACCCCATGTTTACTACGCGAAGCACAAGACACGATTAAGCCAAAAGTCGCACGAGTGAAAAATTGGCTCCAAAAGGCCAAAAATTGGAGAGCGTACGTCCGGCTTAAGCCTGTGTAATGTTTTTTGCACAATTATCATCAATAAGGATTTGTACTATTTAATGCCAAAATGATTCCTCAAACAAAGAACAATTTATAATCGTCCAAGAAATACTCAAATTTGATGCACATGTTAAACTGTTCCATTTACGTTCACAGAAAATGCTGCATAGTACAAAACACTATCTTCCTCTAACCTTCACCAGATGTTTTGCCTAAACATGACCCCAGCCACCCTGCTTTGCTGTTACTGCCTCATTTCTCACAAAACATGGGCCATAGACTAGACATTGGTATATTACTGTGGAAATGAGGATGGCTTCAGGACTCTGTAGACCTCTTATTTAACCGAGCATCAAAGTGAAGAGCAGAGGAGCACCACAGGGGGGCATTTACGTGAATTTATGATTCTGTTGCATTCTGTTCAAGGCCAAGAGGTGAGTGTTATAGACTGGTTATAATAACAGAGCATTCTTTTAAGCATACCTTTAGCCATGTAATCTGCTTGGAAGAACTTTTTTCCCCATGTATCTGAGCAGAATTTGTCTCGCCCCAGTACAGATATATTGTATAAACAGATTTTGAGGTCCATTAAGTGCTGTCTGCATCTTATTACAAACTGTTTTATTGCCAAATAATCAGGAAGTGTGTGTTGGAATGCTCAGAATACATAAGGTAAAAGAGAAATAACTTCAGACCACTGCAAACCATTTAAAAATTAACTGGTTTTGTTTTTCATGTTTTTAAGACCGCAAAAATCTGCTATTTAAGTGGTAACAGGATGCTGAGCACCACAGTAAGTCTATGGTACGGTGGCTGAAGAGGGGCAAACACACTGCAATGGACCAATTCATCTCAGAAGCAATGCAAATTCACAAACTCAAGCACAAGTTTAAACGAGGCACAAACAAAGAACGTGGTGCAAATGGAAAAAAAAAACACGCCGCAAGAAACAAATTCAATTCGAGTTTATTTATATAGCACATTTAAAACAACTTCAGCTGACCAAAGTGCTTCACATGCAAGTCAACAAAATAGAAGAAAGCTACTGTAACCCGCAACTGAGACACTTTTATTGTTGCGGGTCAATTCCGCTTTACCGATCGATCTCCCCCGCTTCCTTTAAGTTGCGGGGTCATCGTGTCACTTCCTCCTCCTCCGCTGTGGCTGTGGCGTGGTCTGGGCGTCGGCAAACAATTTCAATAAACTTTCAAACTACGAATCCTACAACATCCACATTTAGAGCCTCCATACACATTCACATAAACCGGGCCGTGTGTGGAGAGAAGATTACAACCCAAAATTCAAAGGTCAGGTTTTTTTTTTTCCTATGGACTGATCAAACTCCAGCTTCGCAGAAATTCTCAACTCAACTAGAAACCGATTGATGGACGAGCTTACCCAGAACCTGAACTTAGATTAACTTAGACTAAAATACCAAATAACTGGACTGTTTTATATTTCGTTTTGTTCTTGTTGTGTTCTGTTTAAAAAAATATATATTTTCAATATACTTCACCCAAACTTCAAATTCCTGTCTGTCTTTTCATTCACACTCAGGCTTCTAAAAGGACAATCTTCTGATGCAGCCTTTGTGGCCGTAGTCTGCCCCTAGCCCTAACAAATTTGCGTTACACTACATATAGAGATAACATGTACTACTGAAATTGTTGCAAGAAACAAAAACAACCAAAGCTATCACAATCAGTAAAGGTAATGCTTTAACAGTGCTGGCTATGCTTGTATAGGGCTCTTTGTATGTTTTCACATCTGCATAGTACGGTGGCCAAGAAAACAGCTTCAAGTACAGAAACGATGCAAATTCACAAACTCAAACACAAGTTTAAATGAGGCAGAGACAAAAAAACGTGGTACAAATGAAAAAAAAAAAAAAAACTACAGATAGAAAAATGAGGCAATGCACCAAGAAAACACCTGCAAAAGAAAAACGCTGCGTAAAAAGTCGCCACAATGGAAGTACTCCAAACCTGCACCTGTCCCATTTCGACAAGGCCTTTGCGGTCCACGGACACGGCTATTGAGAGCGCCCCCTGCAGGTTTGGAGCACTTCCGTTGTGGTGACTTTTTATGCAGCGATTTTATTTTGATTTTCATCGTTTTGTGGTTTGCGTCGTTTTTCTGTCTGCAGCAAATTTGATGATGATACATTTGTCTTTGTTTCTTGCAGCACGTTTTTTTTTTTTTCATTTGTACCACGTTTTTTGTTTCTGCCTCATTTAAACTTGTGTTCGAGTTTGTGAATTTGCATCGTTTCTGTACTTGAAGCTCTTTTCTCTAACTGAGACACATTGGGCTGTTGCAGTGCGTTTGGGCCCCGTCGACCACCGTACGATGCAGATGTGAGAATGTGCAAAGAGCCCTATACCAGCATAGCCAGTACTGTTAAAGCATTACCACTAGTCAAATCAATTTATAAATATTTATAAAGCGCTTTTCATACAAAACTGTAACACAAAGTGCTTTACAGTGATTAAAAACAATCCCACATTTCCATCCACCCACCCACCAACCCAACCCCCACACCCCCAACCTCACACAACCAGACAACCCGAACACACACACACACACACACACACAAACACGGTAAAATACATAAAACGACACATAGTAAGATGTGAGGCTGAATACAGGCGAACCAGTTGAGAAAGCACCATCAGAGGAGACGTCTACACCGGGAGCAGAGAGACGTCCACCACCACCAGGAACCGCCACAGGAAGCCAGGGGAGAAATGAAGCCTAAGCACCAACTCTCCACCAGGAGCCCACGGGACAGACCCCGGCAGCCACAGCCGACCTCTGCTCCTGATGCAGAGGGCTCCTACTAGTGACTGTGATAGCTTTGGTTGAGCTCATTGGACTGCAAGTGGTAGTTAAAGTAATCCTGGCAATGGAGCTCAACAGTTCTGCCGACTTCAAAGACCGCTGTGGTTTCCAGTAGTACATTTTTCCATAGACTTTCAATTGAAACAAATATTAAGAGTTTAAAGTCAGGACAGAGGCTAACGTAAAAGAAAAGTCTATAGTAAATACTGGAATTATTGTAAATATCTTCAATCGTGGATGGAACTACATTGACAAAAAAGCAATTTAAAGGGCTCATATTACACTATTTTCTGATCTATGTTAGTGTTTCCTCACCATAAACATACCAAAGCTGCTGCAGTTTGTTTCATTCACCCAAACCCCTCTCTCAAATGGAAAACGCTCTGTTCCACCTTGTGATGTCATGTGGCAATACAGGAAGTGCTCTGCTGTGTTTTTAAACTCCATACACCTTCACTAGAATCATTTTGATAATTTCAGATCTGGAATTGCCAGTCTGTACTGAACTAAAAATAAAAGGAGCTGTGAAATTGAAAACTAAAGCTTTATGACATCACAGGGTGGACCAGAGCATTTTGAGTTTTGTAGATGTAGACAGACTAATAATAAACAGTGACTCAAACATGTGTGAATGAAAAAGAACATAACTGTGGGTATGTTTTCGAGGAAGTAACAGTGGCTTAAAGCTCACAAAAGTCAATATTAAACAATAGAGGAACTTTAATATAGCACAATGATTGTACTCACCTCTTCATTCACCTCTTCATTCACCTCTGCATGCCTTTTACCTTTTTTCCACTCTTTTTCCCATAATTATTGAAACCAGAGAAGACTGCAAAAGAACGGAAGTACATTCTGGGCTCCTGTATCATTCTTGAGTTGTCAGCTCCTCACCTGAGGCTGAAAAGAACATCTCGACATCGAGGGATTTTCTTAGAAAGACGACTTTTACTGAAAACTTCTCACAGCCTCGTTTTCCCCAACAGATAATATGTTTGTGGGAACATGATGACACTGAGAAAATCACTTCACAACATGAGCCTGTGAAAAACAAGAACGCATCTGAGTCATTCACAAAAAAACTTTTTTTGAATGACTCAGAATGACTTTTTTTTTGGAAAACTCACTTTTTACTTCCAACTTTCATTTTCAGCTTGGTTCTCATTATAGTTTGACTGCAGTTTGCATTTCGAAAGCCTTATGTAGCCTAGAGATGTTTTCTATTTTAGGTCTGAATCTTTAAAGGAGTTATGTCTTTTTACTGTCTCAAACAACAATTAGCATTTTTTACCAACATTCTTTTACTACTTTCTACATTTTGTATACACACAAATGATGTAGCAAAGAAACAAAAGTTAAATAAGTCAACAAAAGTATCCACCCTTTGCTTTGTCGATGCTGCAAACCCTTGGCCTTCTCACTGAGTTTAATGATGTCTCCTGAAATAGTTTTCACTTTCACTTCAGACATTTGCCTTGTCAGCATCAAGGAATATCCCTAAAAGTCTAAAACAAGTATTGAGTAATCTTCTGTTTCTTTTATCACTACATTTCAGTGTGTCCTTTCACTTTTGATGCCTTCAGACCAAAACTACAATATAAATAATCATGGAAAATAAAGAAGAAACATGTCTGATAGTGTAATTTCTATTCCAAGAAATGATGACGACTGACAAAACTACCCTGGATTTTTTATGCGTTTTTCTTTTATGCTTTTATTTTTTTGCACTTGACTCTGCGGTCGGTAATGCGTCATGGTGGCTTTGCATGTCATTCAAAGAAACTAAAGTGAAATATCTGTCTTTTTTAAGTGCTTGGTAAATGAGAGGTTATTTTTCCATTTCACGTCAGGAAACCATCAAAACAAATTTAAACCCATTATCTTAATAACATCACAGCTCTGTATTTTGAGGTAAAAATTACGTAGCGTTGACTTAAGTACATTCATAAAGCAAATTGAAAATTAAAAGCCAGGACCGACCCAATTAGAAGTTTGCCGGGCTAAAAGCAGTTCTCTCAAGTCATGCGTGTGTAAGAAAACCACACCTCCTCAAAGTGTCCTCCGTCATTCGCGAATCATGGCCAATTCAAGCCTAGAAGCAATTTCAAACTATCAGGCACGGGGTTGTTTACTTGAGTAACTTGTACTTTTCTAGCAGCATACTTTTACTCCAACTTGAGTTATAGATATGGCAGTGTAACAGTACTCCTGAGTAAAAGTTATTTTTGGTTACTCTTCCCACTTTGAGTAAGAATTTGCCACTGTAAAGATACAAGTTGTCAGAGGTGGGTGGTATTCAGTTACATTTACTGAGTTACATTTACCTGAGTAACGTTTGTACTTTTTAGAGTACTTTTCAAGCAGCATACTTGCACTCTTACTTGAGTAAAAGTTTGGGTTACTCTTCTCATTCTGAGTAAGAATTTGCCACTGTAAAGATAAAACATTGTCAGAGGTGGGTAGTATTCAGTTACATTTACAAAGTTACATTTACTCGAGTAATGTTTGTAAGAAAGTGTACTTTTCAGAGTACTTTTCTAGCAGTATAATTGTACTCTTACTTGAGTAAAAGTTTGGGTTACTCTTCTCATTCTGAGTAAGAATCAGTCACTGTAAAGATACAAGTTGTGGGCAGTACCATTACATTTACTTATGTAACTTTTATGCTTTTCAGAGTACTTTTCTAGCTGTATACTTTAATTTCTACTTGGGTAAAATATAGCGTATCAGTACTCTTGATGAGTAAAAGATTGGGTTACTCTTCCCACTGTGAGTAAGAGTTTGCCACTGTAAAGATATAAATTGTCAAAGATGAGTAGTACTGAGTTACATTTACTTGAGTAACATTTGTACTTTTCAGAGTACTATACTAGCAGCATACTTTTACTCGAGTAACTTGAATAATAGCGTAATAGTACACTTAGGGCCTTTTTACACGAGAACGCTTGTGGGTACAAAATATTTTATCAAAAGTGCCTTTTGTTTAGATGGTGACAGCGTTTTGGGGCTTAAAAACGCAAAAATCTGAAACCATCCTCCAGAGTGGAAAAGTTGAATACACTCCACCATAGCGTTTCCGTCTACACTGCCCAAGACGCAAAACTCTGGTCAGATCTGCTCACTTCGTGTACACGTTTACGTTACATACAGTACACAGAAACAAACATGTCAGATAGCATGCATACCTAATCAAATTCCACACACTTTTGCATCACCTTTATGCACACAGATTTCCCCCCGAAAAAGCAACGCCACTTTTGCATCTTCCGTTCAGACCGTCACCATATAAACGTAGCCAAACTTGAGTAAAAGTTTGGGTTACTCTTCCCACTCTGAGTAAGCTTTATGTTGACAGTATGAATTTGAACAGTTATGTTTTATGTAACATTTATTCCGATATTTTTTGTTCTGTCCTTTAACAATACAAAATTTTGTGCATTATTTATTGATTTATTCTTCAAATTACATTAACTTCAAATTATAAATCAGATATTATGTTCCAACAGCTACTCTTTAAAGGCGTTATTACACAGGTGGAGATGCTTTTGTTTTGCCTGTAATGTTCCGCAATATGGTATTAAACTTCTATGAAATTGTTGGTGTTTTTATTGTTTAAAAATTTCTTTAAAAGCATGTATTCTGACTGAGTAGATTCGCCTCTTCACAGATCTCACCTGTAAATTGGCCTTGTGGCGTCTCCTGCTCGACTCTATGGAGATTGATTGACGTTTAATACTTTGAAACATTGCAGCATCTCCATGGAAACAAGCAAATGGTGGGCACTGTACCAGAAAAGTAAAAAATGCACCTTTACGTTACTTTTACTTGAGTAGAACTTATCCCAAATACTTATTTCCTTGTACGTGAGTAATTTCTTGGACCACAACTTTGTACTTCTACTTGAGTAATATTATTTTGAAGTAAGCGTTACTCTTACTTGAGTACAATTTTACTCTACTCTACTCTCTGCAAACCAATTACAGATACAAATCACCCCCTCCTCGCTTGCTCACGTCCTCCTCCTTACTTACCTTTTCCGTAATCTCATCCAATCCTCCCTACAGCCACGGTAACTCCTTCAATTACTGCTCGTGTTTTTCCTTTTTTTTTTTTTTGTATTTTTGTTTGACAAGAGCGTAGTGGGGACTTGACAGGAGGGCAGGTTTTTTTTTTTGAGGGGATTTGGGATTGTGTGCCTGTGTTGACGGAGATAATATAGATGCCTAGTGGAGCGTGACCCTTCACAAAAGAGCCATTGCTTACTCTGGGTAAATTATTGAGCGTGTGCAAACGTCATTTAGGCCCACATAGGACGTAAACACTTTTATATCATGTCTTCAAAGGGGCTGAGTCTTATTGTGAAAACGGAACTGTTGATCTAGGCCAGTGTTTCTCAAACTTTGGGAGAGGACGTGTGCTACTTAAGGTTTTCTTCCGTTTTAGTATTTTTATTCACATTTCTGCGCTCTTTACTACTGTATCATAAAACACATTAAAGGTGCACTGTGTAACTTTCCTTGGGGAGGGTCCGCCAGCTGCTTGTCAAGATGGAGCTGTTATTGCTTTGTCTGGAATGTTCCACAGTAAAGCATTAAACCAGTCTATGTTCATAAAGATAAGCAGAAATGAAACTCGGCCAAAACGCAGGTGGGTCATTCCATGCCATTTCACCAAATGGCCCACGCACTTCGCTCTCAAAAAATTTAGAAAAAATTACCAAATAGTCCCTTACTATCATGTACCAACCCTGTGAAGTTTTAGTGACCATGTTACGTTTTCTTGTTTTTAACAGGACCCTCACACATAACCTATTTCAAATTTTCAACATTTGGTGATTTCTTTTAACAGTCCTAGTACAAATCTTGATTCTCAAAAAAATTGTAAGGGTCTACTACACCTATAAGTAGGTTTAAAAAGGGGTTAAAAATGGTACGCCACGAAAATTAACGAGTTTTTTTAATTTTTATTTTGAAGTTCATATAAAATGAAAATGAGTTGTTACCAAACTTTCAATCGATGTTATTTGAACACAGAATAGAGGACTACAAGCCTACAAAATTTGAGCCCTCTATGTATGATATTTATGGAGATATCGACCTGTGAAAATGACTGAGAAAAAATGATACGATTTTGGGCCCGTAAATTGACAAATACTCCCCTCACTAAATGAGCTGTAACTTGAAAAGTAATGATCAAAAATCACTAAAATTTCACAGGGTTGGTACATGATAGTAAAGGACCAGCTGGTAATTTTTTCAAAATTTTTAAAAAACATGATACGTAAGATTTTCTGGAAATTTGATGAAATGGCGTGGAATGACCCAGGTCAAATCTGGGGTGAGGCGTCTCTGTAATTGAATAAATGCAGAATATCCAAGTTGAACATAGTACTGTGGAGTATTCCTTGCAAAATGATCTCAACATCCCCATGGAGACAGGCAGGTGGTTGACCCTCTACCAGAAAAGTTACACAGTGCACCTTTAAAGCTCCTATATTATGCAAAATTGACTTGTGAGCTTTAAGACGTGTTAGAGGTGTTAAACTCAAATTCACAGAGGGCCAAAATTAAAAACTTGGACTAAGTTTTGGGCCAAATTATATATTTATTGAAACATTTCTGCATGTTTTCTCTTCTTTCGAGATATGTAATGTTAAACCTTGTCTTATTAAAATAAATGTTTAATAATAGTTTTGCTTAAACATTGAATCCAGAACAAGCAGAACATAAAATAATTACATTTTAAATAAATAATGTCTCTATCGCATATCTGTAGCCGGCGGGCAGCTTTAATACATATTTGATATTATCTCGCGGGTCAAATATAATTATATCTCGGGCTAAGTTGATGATAAGACATGTCTGTGTTAGAATGTAAATACAACAAAAAACATACTTGGAGTTGATTTGTTTCCTTCACCCATGCATTGAGTAAGGCTGGGTATCATTAAGAAGTTGCCGATACAATACATACCTCGATACATATAGTTGCAATATGATGCATGTCTTGATACAGTGAGCTTTCAATTCAATATGGTTAAATAAAAAATAATGGCAAAATCGTGGCTGTGATACTAAAAGTCTTTGTTATACCACTTCTTGTGCAAAGTTAATATGAAACACAAACATTTTAATCCTCAAAACAATGAAAATGTCAAACGTGTTGCATAAACGAGTTTTGTTCCTATAAACAAACAACAAAACTGTAGCTCTGTAACAACATAATTTAGTAAAATAAACCAAAAAACACTTTTGGCGACATATCGATACAACAGCCAGCAATATCGATACTGTATCAGCACTTTAAACAATATGATATATAGATATTTTGATATTTTTGCACACCCCTAGTATTGAGTAACCCTGAATTATTGGTCTGTCCAGAACTGAAACCATCCAAACAATTCCAGTGAAGGTGTATGGAGTTTAAAAACACAGTGGAGCAGTTTCTGTATTACCACATGACATCACAAGGTAGAACAGAGCGTTTTCAGTTTGAGAGAAGAACTTCATCTAAATATGTGTGTTAAACGTCTGAATGAAACGAAACACAACTCCAGGTCTGTTTTTATGAGGAACAACATAACATAGACAAAAAAGTTGCATAAAATGGGCCCTTTAATTATAGTGGAGTATCCTTATCTTTCAGCTAAGGTGGTCCTGGCCGAGCCTAGCTAAAGATCTGGACATGGATCCCAGGGCACTGCACCGTGGCGCCCACTAATCCTGACAGGTTTACTCCATTGGCACAGAAAAATGGGTCAAATGCAAACCAAAATTGAAAACATTTTGTCATCCAGTCCTTTTTTGGATAAACACAGGCAGTTGTTTTCACGTGGTTTTGTCTTTGATTGGATAAAATTCTCTGGTACTGATTCTTACCCAACATAATACCTCAGTCTTATTGTTTTTTCACAAATTCACAAAACTTTACAAGATAACGTAGGGAGTAAAAGATGTAAAATTCAACTTCTCAATACTAACTTGAACTTAAAACAGCTTATTTCGTGATACAATTTGATTATTTATAGTCATTATTATAGGAAAGTCCATCAGCATTTCATTCCTGTGGGTGCCTCTTGTAAAACAAAGCCACTTGTAACTTTTTCCCATGGGAACGTGAGGAGCATTATTGTCGTGGAGATTCTGCGCAGACGTCCTTGGCACCGTGTGTACAGTTGGTGGCCACCTGCTCCATATCTGCGTTACTTAAACTGCATATTCTCATATTAATGGCTGTGACAGAGATTCATGTTTGCAAATATATGTCTGTGTATTTGGGGGATGCAGCGGTTGCCGAGTGGGAGCAGACACTTTTCCACAGCGATGTGCGTCACTGAGGCAGATTAGAGCGAGGAGCAGGAAATATTAGAACTCCAACTGCAAATGGAGCAGAAAGGAAACACATGGGCTCGGCAACTGCAACTGGATTTATACTGATCACATGCATTTAGAAATTGTATGAATCTGTTTGTGTTTATTTGAAAGGACAGAACAGAGGGCATTGTTACATTTACCAGAGCAGCCAGTGTCATTTCCATAAGCCACAGCCAAGGGCGAATTAGAAGTCCTGGTCCCTCACAGACATGTAAAGGAATTAACTGCAGTGCTTGTATGTTTAATATATTAACCTGAAAAAAAATGGAGAGAGAATATTGTAGTTCTTTGTAAAAATACTAATCTGCTAAATTAACTGAACAAATTAAAATTTTGAGCCTTAAAAGTGCACATCAGCTGGTTTCACTTTGTGGAAACCATCTGACTTCGCAGCATTAGGATTTGTTCACTCGACGGTAGGAGGGTACTTTTTTTAATTTAACTAATTGCTGCCTTTTGGTTGTGCCTTATGTAATGTGCCGCCAACAGGGCTAACTGGTATATTAAGCTTTTCCCAAATCCAGTAGGAAGAAGGGCAATGACGTCTTTCCCCTTGATAAAATTCACCAAATATTCTCTTTGTTCCGGCTTTAAATCCTCAATCCTGGGAATTGTTGCCAACACAGAATGTATGGTTTCGTCTACATCCATCTCACCAGTTATGTTTACTGTTGTGCTGTACCACAAAAGGGACCCAGTCATGGCTTCACAATCTACAACTTCCGGGGTTCTTGCAAACTGTCTAGTGCAGGGATCTCCAACCTGTAGCTCTCAACCTCTTTCCAAGTAGCTCGCCAAAGGATTTCTGAATTATGAGTATTGCGCTTAATAACTAAAATTGGCTTTATTTACACTGTAAATATATAATTTTGATTCTTAACTTGTGCTCTAATACATAGATAATGGTTTATGTTTATTAGGCATCTAACCAAACCTTCTACTTTTTCAATTTCTTGCAACCACTAAAATGAGTAGCTCTTTGGCATTTTTGTTTCATAAAGGTAGCTCACCTGAGAAAAAAGGTTGGAGACCCTGGTCTAGTGTATTCCAATTCCTGATCTAGTCACTGGAGCGAAATTGAAATTGAGCCGAGGCACTAGGCGGCACCAGCCTGGCTAGCGCTATGTGATTTTCTAACTTAGGGTTCGTCAATCATTGCTTTTCTCCACGGAGATGTTATAGGTTTGTGTTACTTGATAAATACATCAGCCCAGCAGGTGATGGACACCCCACCAGAGAGGTTACATAGTGCACCTTTTAATAAAAACCTCTATCCATTTTCACAAGCAAAGCTCCTGGGTCTTACATGGATCGCCTCAGAGATATGAACAAAATAAATCATATCAAACATTTATCATATAAGTGCTTTCATACGCATGTCTTGAAAAGTGGACACCCAGGACAGCTACCAATAACAAGCAGAAACAACAACATTCCAGATTGGAAGCAGTGTTGTCATGTACAGATGTATCCCTCTATCGACCTCTGATTAGCACCATTGACCCTTGACCCTTTGGCTGCAGTTACCCCTAAAACCATACATGTCTGCACGTCATCGCTGGGACCTGCTGTTGCTCAAGTCCAAAAAAGTTAACTCAAAGAAGACCTCTGTACAAGGAAGTCAGATGTCCAACCTGCCCCATAAAATGTCTGGGGGATGGTGGTTTGGGGGTGGAAGGGTCCTTGCTGAGTTGACCTGGGTGACCTCACTGACCCCTAGGCCTATGCTTCCTTAATAAGTGTTGCCCTCCCCAGTGCTAACAGAATGGTCAAACATTATGTCAAGGGTAATTAAAGTCCAAGTGCCCCTGACCCTGATATAATCCCCTTTTGAAAGGATCTCCAACTGTTTGCTGTGATTAAGCTCTCGGGGAAGATCGGTGGCCGCTCCAAAAAAAAAAAAAAAAAAAAAGCCTTTTATTGCAGTTTTTATCACCATATTAAGTGTCCCTGTAGCTCGAGATGTCGTCCACAGATTCCAAAGACAACACGTCGGCGCGTTTGAGCCGTCATTGAACATTACAAGAGCAAATGGCCGCTCGCTTACACACTTCGGAAGCCATAAAGAAGTCCCCAGGGTCAAGAAGTTCCTTTAAAGGAGGCTATAAGCTAACAACTGGGAATAACAGGGAACACAGTAAAGGCAGAATGGAAGTGTGTTTATGAGTCACCCATCAGTCAAGTATTGTTGTGTTCAGTTGGTTGGCGGTAAAGCTTAAGGTAATACTAGTAATGCTAATGGGAAAGGTCTATAGGTCAGAAACCTCTTTAAACGTGACCCCGTTGAGTTCATTGTCAGTCAGATGTACGCTTTTGGATTGGTTACTGGACTCATAAGAGTTACACAGGCAATTGCGTTTGGAACCAAAACAAAAAAAAAAAGAGGGGAAAAGGTCTTTATACGATTTTCAAACTGACAAAATTATCAACCCATACAAAGACACTGTGGAAAAAAATGTTACTTGCATAAAAATAACAAAATTGGAGCACTACACTGGGTCAAAAAAATTACGCATACAGGTGCTCATCAAACCGGAGGGCTTAGATTCTCGTAAAATAGAAAAAAGGATGGCAGACGCGTTTTGACTACTTGGTCTTCATCAGGGCTTAATGTTACTTGCATACTTTAAAAATAAAAACTTTAAAAAGACTAAAATAAAGAAGTGTGTGTTTTTTTGTTTTGTTTTTCATTTTTGGTTGTTTTTTATGGCACCGAAAAACAAGCGTCCTTAATATAAGCATATAAGCAGGCAAAAGCAAACTTATTTTCATGGAAGGATTGTTAATTTAGCTATAATCCTCAACAGTATGACATAAAACTCAACGGAGGATGTTCCAAAGTGTGGTTTTAACTGTCTATTTGCAGGAAATCGTGCAGGTCATGTGCCACCTCCACTAAGTTACACTGTGTTGCGTTAACTTCTTCTTGACTTGAGCTCGTACAATCGGTCAGTGCTGCTGTATATGGCCACCACATGTACATCAAATATTTAAAATAATGCATAAGCCCAGAGACAATTGTATGCACCCGTACTTCCCAAACTTCAATGCATCTTAAGACTTCTCACCCTATAAAACTATGAAAAAAAAAAAAATCAACCAAAAAACATGGGAAGACACGAAGCGCTCTCCGCCAAAGTCAAGGCTGAGTCGGGCATCATCCATCAACACGGCTCAAACTCTTAACACCGACCACATTTAAGCTCCTGTAGGCCCCCGGACTGCACGCAATACCCCACTTCCACCACAAACACCCCCCCGCCTTTGGACCCCCCCTCCCCTCGGCCTCCGGTCACACAAACACTGACCACACGGACGTCCCACCGGCCCGCCCCCCCCCCCCGAAACGAAATGACAGACTGCCCTTGCCATGTCCACTAACGGTCAGTCTAATACGCTGGAGGTCACTGGGATTAGCGGGGTGGGGGGCGCGGGGGAGTCATCTTCACAAGAGCGGAGCAGTTTTAATATGAGATCCTACAAAGAGGTCAGTGTCCGAAGGCGGGATGTGATGCTGGGGCTGCAGTTGCCAAGTTGGTTTCTTTATAGCAACTTCGGGGTTCTTTTTATTGTTAAATTTTGACCGTCGCAGATTGGGTTCGGTGAAGATCTTTTTGGATTGGAAGAGCAATGCAGGTTATGCAGAACTCGCGAGAAGAACATGATTTTTATAAACTTATTTTTACTGTTTTTTCAGATCGGTTTCACATTTATAAACTCAGTAATGACCATTTATAGTTTCAAGTAATGACTGAAATACAAGATTGTTACCGTAATCGTTTAAAGCCATTATTGATGTAAGGTGCATTATAACTTTTTGGTTGGAGGTCTGTCACCTACTTGTTTCTATGGAGATGTCATTGCTCTGTCTGGAATGCTCCACAGTATGATTTTATTTCAATTACAGGTGGTTTTAGAGCACAAAAATACCTCGAAAAACAAAAAAAATCTGACCTGTAACTCGGTCTGGTTTGGTTTCTCCATGAAGATAGAAAGGTTTAATGCCATACTGTGAAACATTCCAGACAAAGCAATAACATCTCCATGGAGAAAAGCATCTGACGGACCCTTCAACAGAAAAGTTACACAATGGAGCTTTAAATATGCTAATGAAAATGCGGCTGTCACACGCAAAGCTTAACTCGGGAGCTTTGTTTTATAGTGCTTTTTTTTTTTCCTAAGTTGCTTGTTTCTCTTTGAGTATCTGGCAACCCTGACTGGGACACCCTCACCACCCCGCCCCCACCCATCCCATCCCATCTCGGAGACCCCCCCCCCTCCCAATGGCGGAGACCCCATTTCCCATCATGCCCTCACCCCCCGGGCTCTGGATTGGGAGAGCAGCGCAAGTCATGCAGAACTCACGAGAAGAACATGCTGAGGGTGAGCTCATCGGATTAGGGCCCAATGCGGAGGCTCATGTGCCTCCACCCGACACGTCCAGAAATAACAGAAGGAGAGGTGAAGTCAAGCGGACGTGGAGGGGTCGGGATGGGAGTGCGCAGCGTGGTAGAAATACAATAGAATGTGGTTAAAGGAGACGAATAATGCAATATCAACTTTTATGAGCTCGTAAACGTCCCATATATTACGCAAAATTGACTCTCGGGAGCCTTTAGCCATGTTATAATGTTGTTATCTCTTCAAAAACATACCTGGAGTTGTTTTGTTTCATTCACACATGTTCACAAATCTCTTCATATTACGATGCCTGTGTGTTCAATTTTGTTCTTTGTGTTTTTGGTTTATGGACTTTGGTAAGAATGTGCAGTATTTAGATAAACAAAGTGCGGTTGATCATTGTCATTTAGGTTCTGCAAAAAGTGTTTTGTAGCTTTGATATGAGAGTTAAGGCGTAAAAATGGATATAAGCCTGTGCCAACATGAACTGAGTATTTGCAGCTTGAGTGGCAAGATTTGCAATTTAGGCTAAAGTGTCAAACTGTAGACAAAAAAAACAGTAAATCCAGCCCAAGACTCTGAATGATACATGACGACAGGGTTTCAAGATGTCACATAGCCACTTTTCAACAACAAAAAACATTAAATGCACAGCTTGCTGCAGTGAAATAGTGACGGGACTTTTGGGAATCTGAGTATTTTGGATCTCTTCATTTCAAGAGTTCAAAGTCTGTTTTACGGTTTATGACAGAATCCATCAACAAGTAGGTGGATTAGTTTCAGTGTAGTTAGCTCCTCCCTTCAGGCAGTGTCCACCAGCATCTGACCAGAACTCAAAAAGCAGCTTGGATGAACAGTAGGGGTGTAACGATATCCAAATCTCACGATACAATATCGTGACGGTATGAACCTCACGGGACGATATTTATTGTGATCTCGTGGGAAAGCTCATGATATTGTGGGGAGGCTCACGATTAGGGATGTAACAATAATCAAATCTCTCGGTACAATATTTTCACGATATATACATCTCACAGTATGATATTTATTGCGATATTTTGTGGAGACTAACAAAACTGTAAATATGCTACTTTTTCCTCTTAAAATGCCTTGACTTAATCCAAAGAACTAACTACTACTTAAAAGTGCTTAGAACTATTATTTCTTCATGTAGTCTGTACTGAAATGGAGCAAAGGATCATGGTCTATGTAGTTCCCTCTGTCTTTTTTTTTTTTTTTTTTTTTTAAGCTATTGCTGCACCATAACTCTTTATTTAAGCAAAGAGACTTGTAATTCGATATATTGTGATGGTCCACGATATTATTGTGAGAACTTTGACGATACGATATCAAGATATTTCGGTTATTGTTACATCCCTAATGAACAGTGAAACCTTTGTCCAGTTGACAGAATTTTTTTTTTCTTTTGTTATCCAGTTCCAAGCATTCACCTGATGTAACCTGAAGCGTTCAGAAATGTCACATCACTGCACTGAAAGACCAAAGTGAAGACGCCTCTCAATATTACAATCACATTTCTATTGTTACGCTATTGTAGATCAATTTTACCATTTACAATGAACAAAACGTAAAATGATACTAAACATCAGGGGTCTCCAACCTGGAGCTCGGGAGCTATCAGTAGCTCTCCACCCCATTCAAAGTAGCTCATCAGTGGATTTCTGCAATGTATCTATTGTTTTTAATAACTAAAATTATATTCATTACTGTTGTAAATGTATATTTTTGATCCCTAACTTTGTATACCAATAAATGCATAATGTTTTATGGTTTATAGACATAACTGTACCCCATCTAAAGCAAACTTGCAAACACTAAAATTAGAAGCTTTGTGGCATTTTTGTTTGGTAAAATTAGCACACTGGAGACCCCTGCTCTACATGGTATGTTCTGTCCTTCCTGAAATGAGCTTACAGGTATCTTTACATCTCATACATATAAATACATGCTTTGTACAAAACATAAGAGTACGAGTAGATCTGGTCAATTTAGAATAAATTTGCAGAGTTTGCCAGGACTCCTAAGTAATCGACATTCTAAATAATAATGGAACATTTGGTGTTAAAATAATGTTTGCAAATAATGCAGATTTGAGAGATTTCCACACGAGAGCTGTCACACGACACGATGAGCCACATTCATCTACTGCAGACATGTCAAACTCAGGCCCGGGGGCCAAATTTGGCTCGCAAGATCATATGAAATATGTATTAGAGCTGGCACGTTGGCTACAGATAGACTATAGAGACATTTATTTAAAATGATATTTTATATTATGTTTGTTCTGGTTTCAGTGTTTAAACAAAACTATTATTAAACATTTATTTTAATAAAGGTTTAACAATACATATCTCGAAAGAAAAGAAAACCTGCAGATGTTGTTGAAATTTTTCAATAAATATTTAGTTTTTCCCATGACTTAGTCCCAGTTTTAGTTTTGGTCCTCTGTGAAGTAGAGTTTGACACCTCTGAACTACTGTATGTGTAGTTCCTTATACAAGTACAATATTCAGTCAGTACTTCCTCTTCATTCTTTCTTGACCATACTTGCACACTTCTTAGATCAGTGTTGGATTACCTGGAGATATACTTGAAAGCAAATACTTAAATATCCTCTTACCAGCACAGCTTTACAAGAGAGTTTATTCAGGGACAGTTTTTTAATCCAAAAAGTGTCAACCACAAACCCAAATCAGCCAACAACAAAGGCACGACGACAGGGTACTCCAGGTAAGAATGCTTATTTGTGGTGCGATAAGAAGCCGCGTGAGATCATTTATCAAAAAGTCCACAACATCGTAATCACAAGACGACAGAACACAGATCAAAGATTACACCCGGAGAGTTAAATTATCCTTACTTGTGATGCTCAGAGTTGCTTTGTGCGATGCCCAAACGCCTTGACAATCTGACTCTTTGACGGGAGCACATAGCGGTGATGAATGGGGCGAGGCGCGAAGCTTTTGAAGTGATAAAACAAAGAAAAGTAGACGATATGGGCCGGGTGCCAGGGTTTGGGGAACAGGGGCTGAAAGGGGGGAGAGGGGAGAGCTCATGATCGCTAACGGGTGCGTGCTTTGATCTGACGCCCAAACAAACGGACAGATACAAAGGCTAATCAACACCTCAGGCTACAAACCCAAATTTGCTCCTGTCAGTGTCTATAAATTACCTGCCATCACAGAGGAAAGGCTTTTGTGTAGCGCTGGAAGGACTACTTGGACTACTTTGAGTTGGATTCTGTTGCGGTTACGAAATGCTATTAAGAACTGTGTATCTAAAGCAAAGAAATCTGAATCACTTTTAATGAAATAAGTAGCTTGGCCAGTCCAGAATATCTTTGTATTTTTATTTATTTTATTTTTTTGCAAAGTCTGGTCTCCACTCCTGCCATTGTGACGTATGTCAAACAAAGGAGCTCATTGGTCACCCCCATTTTGAATAGAATTAAATGAATGCTTGCTCATTTTTTTCAGTCCTTTTTTTCTTTGTAATCAGTTATTTGTTTTGATACGTACATAAATATGTCTGGCATTAAAACGTGTACTCTTTGCAGACCGCATCAACATATTTTATGGTAGTCACAATTACAGTGACCTCATAAGTTCTCTAAATGCGGAACTAAACGAAATTAAAAAGTGGACGGTCCAATGAGGTTCATTTGGTCTTCTGGTATTTTATGTTATTAGGTTCTTTTTACAGACCAAGAGTTTGTTTTCGTACCTGACAGTTTCGACTGTTCAATAGCGCTCTTCCTCTGGGTGGTCACGTGATGTTGCTGTGCCATGTCCGGTCGGTTGATTTATATGGGATTTGGTGCTGTCTTCAAACCGGTGGAGGCAGGATGATGAAAAAGTGCAGAGGTCGATGAAAAAATACAACATCAAGACACCAGTGAAACCGTACAGAAAACTCAGAAAAGTACTCGTCCACCCAAAAGACAAAATAGAACAGGAGCATGTTCTGCAACAAAACATACATTGGGGAAACAGGGAGGGCGTTCAGTACACGAAAAAAGGAACACAGAACAGAATGCGAGAAGGAAACTGTGAAGGCGTGCACACAAGCAGCAAAACACAAAGCAGAACAGGAACAACTCTAATCGGCCGTTTCTAACACTGGAAAAGCGAGAACCACATTATGGACTGGGATGAAGCAAACATCATTGGGTCAGAGGAAAACAAACATCGCCGCTGGATTAAAGAGGCAGTCGAAATACGGAAACGTGCCCACGGGACTGTAAACCGGGACGAGGGGGCTTTTTAACTCTCACACACCTGGGATACTGTCCTGAGGGGAAGTCGGACTGCAGATGGCGCTGTCGTCCTGCCTCCAGGGAAGGAAAACAGCGCCAAAACCTGTTTAAATCAGTTGACCGGACACGTCACAGCAACATCACGTGACCACTCTGAGGAAGACGAAACTGTCACGTATGAAAACAAACTCTTGGTCTGCAAAAAGAACCTAATAACATAAAAAAGTGGATGGATATGAATAAATTGTCATTAAACTTGAATAAGACCAAGGCAATGATGTTTGGCAATCACAAGATTAACACAGAGTTACCAATTATGATCGAAGGTGTCCAAATAGTTAAGTTATGTTGCCAAGTTATAACAGTTACTCATTGTCCCCCTTTGTAAGTACCATTTTCCGGGCTATTAGACGCGCTCTTAAGCCTCCAACCCCATCAAAAAACTATTGCACGCCCCGCAATCCAGAATGCACTATACACGAATCCACTCGGGTGTCCCAGCACGATTTCAGTAAACTACAAAGCCGCAAGCACGCACGGAGCAGACAGCGAAAAACACCAGCAGCCACACTCATCACTCCACGCCGACGAGGAACGGAACGGAGGAACGAACCGAAAAAGCGAGTGCAATGTGCCACTTCTAGACACAACTGAACAACTGAGTCACTGCGAACACGCCGACAATCCAGCGGTCCCAGACAGCACCCTCCCTACACGCCACAACTGAACAAAGTGAACGCGCCAAACAAAGTCCGACTAACCCATTGACCTGTTGTGTTTCGTTTTAAAGTCCGGTGCGGTTTATTTGTGAAAAAAGTTCAAAAATAGACCATATAATGCGCCTTATAATCCAGAGCGCCTAATAGTGCGGAAAATATGGTAGTTCATATCGTTTAATGTAGAATGTCTGAAAAATAAAATAGAAAGCTTATTTTAAATTAGAAAAGGAGGGTGGGATTAAATAAGTTTTCTTCTTCCCACTCCTTTTTGGGCAATGTTTTGTTTTGTTTTTGTGGTTATTTCTGTTATGATTTTACTAATGTTGTGTGTTCCATTGTGTAAGAATGGAACACAAAATAAATACATAAATAATACGAATGGACCACGTGTCTCCCTGATTGGCCTACTCCACCTGTCCATCACGCCCCTCTGAACTCAGTTTCAAGCGGATCAGACAAAGTTTTGCAGAAGTGTGTATCCTGGGTCTCGAGGGAGTTGTTTTTCACAATTTTTCCATTCTTAAAATAAAAATCTACAGAGGGTGTTTGACATAAAACAGCCCAAAGTAATTTTACATCCATTGTCCAAGTGGCATGTGCTACCATTATAGAAAAACAGATGCAGTATGCGGCCAAACCAGAAACATATGCTCACATTTTATATTTGTACAGCGTCGTAATGGTCGCTCGTACATGTACCCGGCCTCTTAATAGTAGTCAGTTTAACTTATGTCTTAAAAGTGCACAATGTAACTTTTGTGGTGAAGGGTCCGACCGCTGCTTGTCTCTATGGAGATGCTATTGCTTTCCCTGCAATGTTCCACGGTATGTCATTTAACTCAATGGAGACAAGCAAGTGAGATCTATGTAGAGGCAAGTTCACGCAAAGTAAGAAGGCATGTTTTTTTAATGTACTTTTTTTTTTCTTTTTTTAAGCAATTTTGCATTATAGACAGTGTTGGGGAGTAACGGATTACATGTACTGGCGTTACGTAATCAGAGTACAAATTATGAGTAACTGTATTCAGTTACAGTTACTGTTTCAATGCGTGGTAATTGGATTACAGTTACTTTGTTGACATAAATGGATTTCACGGTGGTATTTTCCTGTTTTCACATTTTGGGGCCCTTTAGTTTTTCTCAGTAATTCCACTCATTGCCGGACACTAAACCAGGTCTAAACCAGGTCTAAACCAGGTCTAAACCCAGGTCTAAACAGGTCTAAACCAGGTCTAAACCCAGGTCTAAAACAGGATTTAACAGGTCTAAACCCAGGTCTAAAACAGGATTTAACAGGTCTAAACCAGGTCTAAACCAGGTCTAAACCCAGGTCTAAAACAGGATTTAACAGGACTAAACCAGGTCTAAAACCAGGTCTAACCAGGTCTAGAACCAGGTCTAAACTAGGTCTAAACCAGGTCTAAAACAGGATTTAACAGGACTAAACCATGCTGTGCGTACCGTGTCTCCTCCTCTTCTATCAATAATATTTTTAAAGACTCGGCCTTTTCATTGTCTTTTAACAGACAAAACATCTTACGTTAAGATATCTTAGTCTTTCCTTCTCTACAGCAAATCCAAGTAATCCAAAGTATTCAGATTACATTACTCACCTTAAGTAACTTAATGGATTCTGTTACAAACTACATTTTGGGGTCTGTATTCTGTAGGGGAATACATTTTAAAAGTAACCTTCCCAACCCATGTTTAACCAAATTACCGTATTTTCCGGGCTATTAGGCGCTCTGGATTATAAGGCGCACTGTCATTAAATGGTCTATTTTCTAACTTTTTTCACAAATAAACCGCACCGGACTTTATAGGAAACACAGCAGTTCGATGGGTCAGTAGGACTTTGTTTGGCACGTTCACGGTGACTCTGGGCTTTGTTCAGTTGTGGCGTGTAGGGAGGGTGTGTCTGGGTCCGCTGGATTGTCGGCGTGTTCGCAGTGACTCAGTTGTTCAGTTGTGTCTAGAAGTGGCACATTGCACTCGCTTTTTCGGTTCTTTCCTCCGTTCCGTTCCTCGTCGGCGTGGAGTGATGATTGTGGCCGCGGGTGTTTTTCGCCGCGCAGTCACTGTCTGCTCCGTGCGTGTTTGCGGCTTTGTAGTTTACTGAAGTCGTGCTGGGACACCCGAGTGGATTCGTGTATAGGGCGCTCTGGATTGTGGGGCGCGCGGTCGTTTTTTTGATGGGGTTGGAGGCTTAAGAGCACGTCTAATAGCCCGGAAAATACTTTTTTTGTTGTTGTTGTTTGTTTTTTTTATTGAGGGGTTGTTGGTTTAACTCTTTAACTCTTGACTTCAAACTTCAAATGAACTGTCTGAAATGAACTGTGTGTAAAGTGAGTGTGCTGGTGTTATGTACTTTTGTGTGATTGTTGTTGTACTTTTCCCCGTACAGTAGATGATTTCACATCAATCTGCCGAGGGACTGAAGAAGGAAATCAGTCACGTCGGCTATAATCTTAACATATTTACATTTTAAGTGTTCATTAATATGTGCTGTCCCTTTACAAATAAGAATAAGAAAATCCTCCGACCCAAAAGTTACACAGTGCAACTTTAATATGACAGTAGATCAGTGTGTTGAATTATACTACCAGCCAAAATTTGGACTCGCAATCTCATGTATTGTTTTTTTTTTATATATATATTTGCTACTTTGTACTTTTGATATACATACAGAAGTCATCAAATACATGAAGTAAGATGTACAGAATCATGTAGCAAAGGAAAGACTAAGGCGCAATATCAGTAATGTTGAATTCTCTCGTCTATTTTCATACATAATATTATACGGATTATAAGGCGCATGAAGCGAAACAAATGGACGACACTTGAGACTGATCCCTTAGCCCAGGCATCCACGATCCATTGGCAGACCGTGGCGTAATTCTTCCGGCGTTGCCTCCCTGTCTCGGTGAATGAGTATTATGAATGTGAATGTGGGTGGATAATTTAAGTTTGTTTTATTTCCTATGAGGACGACTCAAATATACATTGAGTAATAATGTGTTTAATGCAGCTTTGCGCACATTTGTTTACGTTTTACAGAAATGAAACCGCTCACTCCTTGTGCACTGATGTGGTCAGCTTCTGTCAGACTAAAGGACATGACTTTGTGAGGTTCCTGACTACAGTAGCACTAATGCTCCGACAATCCATCAAGCAGTGCGGCTTCGTAGTTTACCAAAGTCTTACTAAAACATTTTGACAGATTTCTGAGCACCGTGTACCACATAAAATTGGTTCGAGGTCAGTAAACACAACTAGAATTAATACATAAGGCGCACCGAATTATAAGGCGCGCTGTAGATTTTTGAGAAAAGTAAAGGATTGTGCACCTTAGAGTCCTGAAAAATAATCATATTTTAATTTTTATAACCAAATTCTCAAACTAGCCACTCTTTGCTTTGTTGAAAAATATTTTGTGGAGATATTCACTTTTTTTTTTTTTACTAAATAATTCCATTTATCTTGCGTCATACATTTGATGTCTTCTGTGTGCATTTCAAATCTAGAAAGTAGTAAACATGTAGAAAATAAAACACTGAATGAGAAGGTGAGACCAAACTCTTAACTATTTCAACCAGGATCACTGTGATTTCTGTTCATCACTTTAGCCAATTACAACTTGACCCACTTATTTTTTTTTTCTGCATTAGCTTCATGCTGCAACCTCTTTAAACTACTTGTCCTGAGAAGAAAACAACACCATTCTTTATCCAACCTGCTTCAGTCGCGGTGCCAAATACGGAACCACGGCCCTGCTCTATGGGTTTTGACCTTTGTTCTGCCCAGCGCTGGTTTTACATGTGGACAGTCTCCCAGGCAGCACTGCTCCTGCCAAACCAGCGAATCAATGTTGGAACAAAGAAAACCGCCCCGCTGAGCTGCCACCACACATTAGCGGCACCCTTTCACTCACGTCAAATTTGGGGTGACGCAAGGCTCGGCACCGGGCCTGCTCGAATTTCTCAGAATTTTGGATGTGAGTGGTAAAAGTCCCTTCAAAAATACATAAATAGTTTGATCCGAGAGTGCTACCAGTTCTTTAAAGGCGCTGCAACTCATTTTTATTTTAACATGCTTTATCGTCGGTTTAAAATGTAGTTCTAACAACAACTAGCATGTTAACAGCGGACATATTTTGACCTCAAGAGCTGCTTATAATATATCTGTACCCGTTAAGTAAATGCGGTAAATTGTGAGAAAATGAAATGCGATGTTTTCTTACGGTAATGCAGGCAAATCTGTTCAAAACAACAATGTTAGTTTAAGATTAGTGTCGAGTATTAACTTAATCTTTATCCCGCACATCTCAACCTAAGTGGCATTTTTATCCCTAGATGGGTCAACTTACGAAAGGTCACAGGGGCCTATGGGAAAATGTTACTTTTTCAGGTCTTTTGGATTTAAAACAATAACATTGAACACTGAAGAAAAGTAAACCTGTAAAAGAAATCTGGGGTGCTGCAGGGCTCGACACTTGGCCCGCTCAGGTTTATATAAATGTTTATTAAAGACATCACAGTCACATTAGACAGGTCAATTTTTTTTAAATTTATTTTTATTTTATTAATTTATTTATTTTTAATTTTAATTTTTTTAATGTATTTTTATTGGTTTTATTTATTTATTGCTATTCTATGATTTTGCGCTTATTTTATTTTACTGGTTTTATTATTTTAAGACTAGTATGATTATTTTAGTAGTTTATTTTATCATTTTATTATTGTTATTATGTATTATATTTGTGCAGCACTTTGGAAACTGTTTGTGAAATGTGCATTTGTTTTTGAGCAAATGCAAGTTTTCAACACATGTCCGTAGATCAAATATAAGCTACATGCAGAGTGTTTCTCAGAGTATTGGGTAAACGCAGCATTCAAATTCCATTCAAAAATAGATAACTAGTACAAACCTTGGTTAAAGTTATTTATCTATTTGAATAAATGTATGTTGAATTTTTATCAAATGAAATCAAATGCAATGTTATCTCAGGAGAATGCAAGTAAATCAGTTTAAAACAAAGTCATTTTAAGTATTTTAAGTATTACTGTAAGTTAATCCTTTTTTTTTCACACTCTTAACATTAGGCACACGTTGAATGAGTTAAGTCAAAAGCTTGTGGATTTGCTCACAGTCTGTCAGGTTCAGTCTTTTTTTCATTTAAAGTTTAACCCTGAACACTCAAAACTGTGCAGACCAGTTAAGTTTGGTTTTTGCCATAATCAGATGCAATATGGGACCCTCACACGTTGTGTTTTCAAAGTTCTCACTGAGTTTGGAAAGAAGAAATGAAAGGAAGTGTGGGTGCAAATGTGATGCATTCTTTTGTGACACAATCATTTGTAAAATTGTAATTACTGTCACCAGAGCAATGGCTGTCATTAGCTTGCATAAGCAGGCTTAAATATCAAATATCATCCATAACTTTAGGAAATGACCCATAATGTCCAAAATTATAATAATTTCCAAAAACATCTGAAGCTTATTCTGCTTTTCACCTACACTTCTTCAGACTTATAATAGTTGCTCCTGTAAAATTACTGCTACATCAACCAAAAGTATATATAAAACAAAAAAATGTATAAAATTGTATTTATTACAGTGCACGTTTCTTTCCCAAGGTCACGTGTTTTAGCACAATTCTCCAGCGACTTGACTAACAATGTAGGAATTTAAAGCTTAAGGATTTTGGTGGTCGTGAATAGGCATTTAGTCTGAACAACAGAATTGTGTAACTGTCCATAATATCAACTCTGGATGGAGTTAATCTGCCCGCCATGTTTGTGGGAAACTGTTTTCTTTTAGATATTTGCTCAGTACAGTCCCACGTGCTATTACACTAAGATTGTATGCACTGATATTTGTGTAGAAAAGTAAAAGCAGATCAGTTATTACACATTTTGAACCATTTTGCTTTGTAAATAGTGACTGAAACTAAGCACCGAAACTCATTTTGTACGTCATTTTAAGAGTTTAAAACAATAAAAGGTATGTAGAAAAGTAAAAGCAGATCAGCTAATAGTAAAAAAAGGCCGTTATTACACATTTTAAACCATTTTGCTTTATAAATAGTGACGTGTATTTTGGAAAAAGGAAAAAAGTCATTGCGCAAAATCAACTTTTAGAGTTATAAAATTGTTCCCTAATCTAAAAGATGACTGAAACTCATTTTAAGAGTTTAAAACAATAAAAGGTATGTAGAAAAGTAAAAGCAGATCAGCTAAAGGCAAAAAAGACTGTTATTACACATTTTAAACCATTTAAACTATTTTGCTTTGTAAATAGTGACGTGAATTTTTGAAACTTTTTAGAGTTAGGATATTGTTCCGTACTGTAAAAGATGTCTGAAACTAAGCACTAAAACTTTTTTTTTTTACGCCATTTTAAAAGTTTTAAACAATAAAAGACATGTAGAAAAGTAAAAGCAGATCAGCTAAAGGCAAAAAAGGCTGTTATTACACATTTTAAACTAGTTTGCTTTGTAACTTTTTAGAGTTAGGGAATAATATTGTTCCCTTATCTATAGAAACTGAGCACTGAAACTAATTTTTACATCATTTAAAAAGTTTAAAACAATAAAAGGTATGTAGAAAAGTAAACGCAGATCAGCTGTTATTACACATTTTAAACTAGTTTGCTTTCTAAATAGTTACGTGTATTTTTGAAAAAGGAAAAAAATCATTGTGCAAAATCAATTACAATATTGTTCCCTACTGTAAAAGATGATTGAAACTAAGCACTGAAGCTGATTTTTTACGTCATTTTAAAACAATAAAAGTTCGCACGTTGATCTAAATAAATTAGGCGTTAGCAATTATTACCTCATAGAAGTGTAATATCCGGTTGAAATCCATCTGAGAAAATCATTATCAATTGTCTTTTACAAACGCCAGCGTAATGAAACTCGGAAATCACCTCTTCTTACGTCTACAACTCCCCGAATCATTTTCTCGCATTGTAAATAGGTTTATGATCGCCCCCCTTCTCCCCGAGCAGGAAACCTTAGACACAATCATCTCTGTTCTCGATACAGCGCCTGCCTCTCGTGCCACAGAACAGCCATTGTGCCCTACCTGCTCTTTAACATAAACAAGCCGCCCGATAGAGAATAGATTGTTTATTCATCTCCTCTAGCATGACGTAGCACTGTGGACTCTTTTGGCAGCCCGACTCAAAGGGTAATCTCGTGAAATAACATTGAGGGATTAGCGCTAATGTGAGGTTATGGCGAGCACAGTGCGGCGTCTGTCATCGCCAACGCCACGAGATGCACACTGTTATTATGAGAATGATAGAGATCTTAGTTTGGATACTGCAGAAAGAGAGTCTTTAATATAAGGGATTGTAAACTGATCTCCACTGTAGAAACCGGTGCCGAGGTATAAAAGTTAGAGTGGCTTCATGTGACTTTGTGGTGACGTGTTTATACTGGGAAGAGTGCGTTTAAAAGGTCCATATTAACCTATTTTCTGATCTAAAACATCAAAAACCTACAATTCTCCACTGTGTTTTTAAACGAATCCGTGTATTATTCGTTCATTCATTTTTCAAAATAAAACAAAAAATAAGAAAACGAAAAAAAAAAAGTATTTTCTTCATTATTTGTCTTCAAAATCAAAATGAAAAAACGGATAATGATTATTTTTTTCAGTTTTTGATGTTGTGTTTAAATTAGTAATGGAAAAAAAATTATAATGGGTGTTTTCCATTTCCGTGACTTAAACTGTGATGCCGGACTTTTGCGCCGCATACGGACTGAACCAGGAATGAACCAGGACTGAGTGTCGGGACGGGCCCGGAAGTGCGCCCGCGTAGACTGTCGAGTGATCAGGACTGAGATCAGGATCAGACCGGGATCGAAACCAGAACCAGACAAGGACCATACCAGGACTGAGACCAGGACCAGACTGGGACCAGACTGAGGTTGGGGCCGGGACCGAGACTGGAACCAGACAAGGACCAGACCGGGACTGAGAACAGGACTGAGAGTGGAACCGGACCAGACTGAGACTGGGACCGGGACCGAGAACGGGACCGGGACTGAGAACGGGAACGGAACTGAGTGGAGCCAGACCGGGACTGAGACCGGGACTGAGACCGGGACTGAGACCGGGACTGAGACCGGGACTGAGACCGGGACTGAGACCGGGACTGAGACCAGTTTAGTCCTGGTTTAGTTCTGGTGTAGTTCTGTTTTAATCCTGGAGTTTTGGAGTTTAAATCATGGAAGGAAACGTCCGTCATCCATTTTTTCCATAATTCATTTAACCACAAAATTAAAAACTTAAAAAAAAAACTAATCGTTATCTGTTTTTTCATTTTGGATTTGGAGACAAATAATGACGAAAAAATAGTTGTTTTTTTTATTTTCTTATTTTTGGTTTTATTTTGAAAAACAAATCAACAAATGATACACAGATTTAAACTCCTACACCTTCACCAGAATCATTTGGGTAATTTCAGCTCTGAATTTGCCTGTTTCTGTGATACAAAAGGTAAAAGATTGCTTCTAACTTGAAAACTACAGCTTCATGACATCACAAGGTGGAACGAAGCAATTTGAGCATTGGAGATGTAAAGAGACTAATAATCAAGGGTTACTGAAACGTGTGAATGAACAAAGGAAAGGAAAGGCAAGGCAAGTTTATTTGTATAGCACAATCCGTACACAAAGTAATTCAAAGTGCTTCAAAGAATAAGTCAGACGTTAAAATCACAATACAAACAAATCAAAATGTAAATAATCATAGTAAAATAAACAATAAAAGAAAAAAGAGAAGAGTGCAGAATGAAAACCCTTCAGTCATATGCAGCTAAACAGATCTGATTTGAGCCTGGATTTAAACAGAGTCAAAACTGTCTCACATGTTCAGGAAGACTGCTCCAGGTTTTAGATGCGTAAAACTGAAACTCTAACTCTGCATGTTTAGTCTTGGTTTAGTCCTGGTTTAATCCTGGTTTAGTCCTGACTCTGGGCACCAGCAGGAGGTCAGTCCCTGAGGTCCTTGGAGCGTGAGATGGTTCATATGGATCTAACATGTCAGAGATGTACTTTTTGGTGCTAGGCCATGGAGAGACAAGTGTTGGGAGTAACATGTTGTAAAAGTAACAAATTTACTGTAATGCATTACTTTTTGC
This sequence comes from Boleophthalmus pectinirostris, assembly GCF_026225935.1. Classification (NCBI taxonomy): domain Eukaryota; kingdom Metazoa; phylum Chordata; class Actinopteri; order Gobiiformes; family Gobiidae; genus Boleophthalmus; species Boleophthalmus pectinirostris. The sequence goes on along the minus strand of NW_026570970.1, from coordinate 10,151,150 downwards.
TGTAACGCAGTATTGTAAGACATTACAGGGAAAAAAATGGTAATATTTTACTTGGTGCAAATGTCAGATTTGCACGTTACAATACATTTTTAACCTGGATTGAAGTGGTGTGTTTTTTTGTTTTTCTTCATACAAATTCGCTAAAATCACCACGATATCAGCAGAGGTGAAACGCCATTGTTACAGTTCCGAGTGCCGGGACGGGCCCGGAGGTGCGCCCACGTAGACCGTCAGGTAACCGCCGGCGAAAGGACCAGTGTAGAATTCCGCGCTCCACGGGGCTAAAGCAGCTGACACCAAATCGGGCTTTGCGGACACTCTGCACCACAGGCTCGGGGTTCTCTCTAGGTTTTCCTAGATTCCGAGTACTAGTCCAAGATTAGTCCTGGATTGGTCCTGGTTTAGACCTGTTTTAAACCTGTTTTAGACCTGGTTTAGTTATGGTTTAGACTTAGTTAGGCCTGGTTTAGTCATAGTTAGGCCTGGTTTAGTCGTGGTTTAGACCTGGTTTAGCTTTAGTTCAGTTTTGGTTTAGTCTTGGTTCAGTCATTTGTTCAGTCCTTTGTTCAGTCCCCGGTTCAGTCCCGGTTTACTCCTGGTTCAGCCCGTACATGCCGCAAAAGTTCGGCATCTTCGCTCGCTGACTGTTGTTTGACGATCAGCGACAGTTATTTTAGTGAGAGTAAATTAAAGTGCTGCAATAGTCGTGTAATGTTTTACAATTTTATTACAGTAATATTGTAATGTAATGAATTACTTTAACACATTACAGTTTTGAAGTAACTTGTTCAACAGTGGGAGAGACTTGTACATAAACAGAGCCGCTTTAAAGGTGCACTGAGTAACCTTACATTTATTAAATTACAGGTGGTTTTATAGTTCAGTCTTTACTTAAAATTTGAAAACATTACAAGTACGAGAGCACCTTCTAGCGGCCCCAGCAACTCGAATTGGGCAACACTGCTTTAAGGCCCATATTATACAACTACGCTTTAACATTTTTTTGAGCGGTATTTTATTTTAAACCGCTCTAGTTATAACAGCTTTAGTTTAGAGTTATTCCGAAGTTTTTGCTAAATGACCATCTTGTCTTGTCAACGAAAAAACTCGCTTCAAAGGATTTCTGAGCTTTATTAAGTCGTATGTGAATCATCTAGACAACTTGATTAAAGAACTGTTTACATTTTGAGCTTTTAGCCAACATCGTATATTTAAAAAACCTTACGTAAATGTCCCTTGTCACAAACTAAAACTAAAACTAACTGCCACTTTAATAACTGCAATGTGGAAGTTGACAAGAGACCTCATATACGCCTTCATTTCTCTAGACAGGATTTTTACAGCACCGTTTTAAATCTGTCAAAGTAGATCCAATAAATGACACAACACTTGAGTTTGAACACATTGTTTACCCATTGATCACACTCCATTTCACAACACACATCTCTCCATTTGAAATATGAGCGTAACTGTGACACCATGTATGAGACAGAGGAAAAATCCCAAGTGTTCCCAACAAGGCCGGGTTTGTCCAAAAAACCTCAAACCCAATAAAACGTATTAGGCGAGACTAAATGAAAATGTTAAAGGAAATGTTATGGTGTTTCCTGATCTGTTGTAATTAGGGATGTAACAATAACCAAAATATCGTGATATCGGATCGTCAAAAGTGTCTAAGTAATATCGTGGTCGAATTACAAGTTCCTTTGCTTAAATACATGGTTTTACAGTAGCAACAGCTTATAAACATCGAACACTACATATCCCATGATTCATTTCAGCGCAGATAACATGAAGAGAGATGTTTTTTACTTGAGTTTTTGAGATTATGACGGAAATAATTCACACCAAAATCTTGTCAAGGTATTTTAAAAGCAGAAACGTGTTCTTATCTACAGTTATACTAACCTCTCCAAAATATCACAATGAAAAGCGAACTGTGAGACGCGTATCGTGATAACATCCTATCCTCACATCCCTAGTTGTAATGTTGTTTCTGCAACTTAAACATACTTGGGGTTTTGATTTGGTTCTTTCAAATGTAGGAGGTAAGGAGGTAACAAGTTCAGTTCAGTTTCGTTACCAATTTTGATAATATGGTGTTAAGTATCCGCTGATCCCCGATATCAACCGATAACACTGTGAACTACCACAACACTAACACAACTAATATACCGTATTTTTCAGACTGTAAGAGGCACTTAAAATCCTTTTAATTTTCTCAAAAATCGACTCTGTGTGCCTTATAATCCGATGCACCTTGTGTATTAATTCTGGTTGTGTTTAATGACCTCGAACTGTTTTTATGTGGTACACGGCACTCAAAAATCTGTCACTGTTTTAGTACAACTTTGGTAAACTACGAAGCTGCACCGCTTGATGGATTGTTGGAACATTATGGCTACTGTAGTCAGGAGCCTCGTGGAGTAAAGGGTGAAGTATAGTTCTGCGTCGACTCAATGCACACTGCCGCTATCACCTTGTCGCCGTGGTTTTAGATTTTTTTTACCTGTATGCTCTGTATAAAAGACTATATTGTGTTGCATTTATGACATCAATGAAATACTACAGAGAATATGTGTCCATTCATATATACAGTCTATGCATATGACCTGCAGACTTATAATCTCTGAAAAGTTTCACATGAACCATGTCCAAGGCGATAGAAGCACAGAACAGACTCACCATCAGCAGCACACCCCTCTGTCACAGAAAGAACACATATAATCCACTGAGCCGTGTCCTTTACTTTACTTTTTTTGGGCGCTTATAGTTTATGCAAATTAGCCATGTGGTTTTAAGTTTTGTTTGTGTAGAATGTAAACATATGTGCGCAAAGCTGCATTAAACACATTATTACTTAATGTATATTTGAGTCGTCCTCGTGGGAAATAAACTAAAACTAAATGACCAAGGCACACTGGGTGAATTACACCATGATCTGCCAATGGATCGTGGACGCCCGGGCTAAGGATCAGTCTCAAGTGTCGTGCGTTTGTTTCGCTTGTTGCGCCTTATAATCCGGTGCACCTTACGTATGAAAATAGACTAGAGAATTCAACATTATTGATATTGCCCCTTATAATCTGGTGCACCTTATAGTCCGAAAAATACGGTAAATAAAATGGCTCCATGTGCTGAGTAGATGTTATTTATTCTTTTAAGTAATCACAAAAAGCTGTTCTGTGATTCAGTTCAAACATTAGACTTTCTTGGCCATCTACGACCAATGTATATGTCCAACCAGAATATTGGCTGAACTCATATTTGGAAACCGATATCCGATCCAGCAAATTTTTCACCATTGGCTCCAATATCCGAACGTTCTAACACAGTTTAAAGCTTACAAGAGTCAATTCTGGGTAATATGGGACTTTGTGGAGCACTTTACTGTGAAATATATGGCCCTTTTCACCTAAGTTCCCATTGTTCCTGTGCCAGTGCCAAAGCTATGTAAACAGCTATTACAAAATTACAATCTGTAACCCAAACATTACGGCCTGGATTCAACCGCTGGAGTAAATGTACAGAACGGTCCTATGACGTGATGTGGCTACGAAAAGCTTACTGTGGGATTCTCTCTTCTGCTACTGTAAACACTCTCCAGAAAAGATGAACATTTTAGCATAGACCGTAGATTTGCTAATATGATGAGGTCAGACATATTAGCACGAAATGCGTCTTGGGTGGTTCAAGCTTCAGAAATCGTGTGTTTTGGAGCTGAAGATCTTTCCATATTTGGGACCTCGTAAAGCTATTGAGAACACATAATCTTTGGTAACAGATTTTAGATTTTCTTTTGAGTAAGGTATTATTGTTGGGCTCAGAAACTCTTATTCTCAAAGTCTTAACTGTGCTGGATGTTTTCACTGTATATTTTGTAATAGATTAAACTAAACGGATAATCCAATACTCTTGACAGACATGGAGTTTGAATGCTCACCTTTGAGGTTTCCCAAATAAACCCAAAACATACACAGAAGATTTATCCTACAGCCAGGTGGTTTCTGGGAGCAGCAGGTTGTCTCAGCAGCAGTGAAGGATGGGTCAAATGTAACTAACGGACCTTAACTAACAATGGCTCCTGTTACGTGAGCACTTTAAATCTAGAAACTCTGTTATATAGAAATTGGATTCTTTACTTTTCTGTGTTAGGCTAAATCACCGGGTTGTTCTTGTAATCCCTCATGATGCAATGGATCCTAAATTTTAGGTGATCATAATAGGGGGCTTGGATTCTCCTGATCATCTAGCCTGATTCATCAGCCGGTTTCCACGTGAAGTGAAACCGTCTGACCTCACAGCATTAAGATTCGTTCGCGCGACGGTAGTAGACGGGTACTTTTTTTTTTACCCAGTCGCTGCTATTTGGTCGTGACGTATGTAATGCGCCGAATCCCGTAGGAAGAAGGGCAATAACGTCTTTCCCCTTGATAAAACTCACCAAACATTCTCTTTGTTCTGGCTTTAAATCCTCGATCTCAGGAATTGTTGCCAACACAGAATGTCTGTCTTCATCTACATCCATCTCGACTGCTTACTGTTTACTGTTGTGTTGTAACACAAAAGGGACCCAGACAGGTGCTTGAGTTTTAACGTCATGGCTTCACAGCTCTTCGCTGATTGGTCAGTGTACGGTCTACAATTTCTGGGGTTCTTCCAAACCGTCTAGTGTATTCTGATTCCTGACTTAGTCATTGGAGAGAAATGAAATTGAGTGGAGGCACTGGCCACTGATCTTCCCCATTCAATGGAAATCCATGAGAGACAGTTTTTAACTTCTGCAAATCATATTTAGAAAATAAATTTTGTCTTCTCTTTACTCTATTAATCTGACCTTTATCAGATTTCTGGAGTTAAAAACTATTAAAATGACATGTAAACAACAAAATCATCTGATTATTCTCAGATCAGTCTGTTCATCACCAAGTTCACAAACTCACGAGAATCCATCTTGATGCCGACAGGGTCCGACAGGTGGTGAGCAACCAATCACTTCACAGCATTGTGGTTTGTGATGAAGCCAAAGGTGAAGCGCCAAAACAAACCAAAACAAACCAAAACAAACATGACGACATCAGCTATGACGTACTTCAACCTACTTTCGCATCAATGCAGACGGAGGTATGAACATTGGGCATTGTTGAACAGAGACAATGTCTGTCTCTCAACTGGATGTAAAAAAAAGTTAGATTTTTCAGCTTGTTCTGTTGTTGTGGCAGTTCGACCATTCAGATTCCAATAGTCGTCATAACTCTGTGTTTTCCGATGTGTAGAACTCAATTCAGAGTGACACACAGATCAATCTGATGTAAGCAAGGTTACTGTCATCTGATTATCTGAGCTAACCTTTCAAATTGTTTAAAAGACCAAACCACAAGACTACATCAGATTTTGTGGTTTGGTCATTTAAACAATTTGAAAGGTCCAGAAATGAGATAATCAGGTTTGTGAGTGCATGTAAACAAAGCCAATGACACAGTCTCATGCCAGATTTCCACAGGCTGGCCCAAATGAAGTTACAGTCATTTTTGTCTTTGAGGAAAATCCTTTAACTTTACAAATAATAAATATAACATTTTTAGGTTTCCTCTGAGCAGATGTGGCGGAAGATTGGGTCTCTATTTTCAGACAAACACTCAATTACTGGAATGGACTTCAGTCGTTCCACTTCATTTAAAACCCAAGAGGTCACAGTTCTTTGACATTTTCTAATCCATCATCTTTGTTTTTTTCCTGTTTTTTTCCTTAATCCTGAAAATCCAACCAGGTTTCGATCAAAAGCTGCAGCCAGTCTCCTCTTGTGTGACTTTTTCAGAAATGTCAACCATCATCTGACACTTGGAGAAACCTTTCACAATGGACTCCGAACGTCATCACTGGACAGAGGCCGGAAAGCACCTACGCACTTCCAAAACAGACACAAGTTACACTTTTATTTATCGCGCACTGAAAGGGCTGTGGCAATCATGACTCAACGCTCAAAATTATGGTTAACCGGCTGGATACTAGATCTATTTGAGGAGTGAAAACCTTGGGATATAGTCTAAATAATATGATTCCAAATGAGAAAGACGTCAACAATCCGCCCACTGTTAGTTTTGAAGAAATTGTCAAGTGGGTGGAAAGAGGAATAAATGTGATTCAGGGACATTTCTGACCACATATAGAGTGTACAGTCACGGGTCAGTCAGCTGGAGTGTGAAACTTGTCATTTAGATGCAAAAATAATTGAGTATGAAGCTTTGTTTTCATAATCAAGGGACAAATTGTAGACTGGGAAAGAAAGTGCAGTTAAGTGGCCTGATTGTTGATTGGTAAGTGATGAGAGGAACAAACATGGTCGGAAATACCTCAAATACAAATTAAAACAATCAGAGGTGGAAGAAGTACGCAGTTTTGTAAAAATAAATCCGCAAAAGTAAAACTATCATGTGAAAAAATATAGTTTCGTAAAAGTATTGAAGTTTTGTAGATCTGTTTAAAGGTGTACTGCATAGCTTCACTGTTCCATGGTATGACTTTAAACATATTCATCAAGCATTTATTCATTACGGGGGTTTCTATTACACAAAAATACAATAATTCCTTCTGTGAATAGGGGCGCATTTCCACAGATCTGAGCTATACAGTACTGTAGCGTAGTGCTGTAACCTGCTCGTCTTCCCTTTTGATAGAGGTTTAATCTATACTGTGGAACATTCTAGACCAAAGGTGTGAAGTTTAATTTCACGGAGGGCCTTGGACTCGTGGGCCAAACTAAATATTTATTGAAAAATTCCAACAACATCTGCATGTTTTCTCTTCTTTTGAGATATGTAATGTTAAACCTTTTCTTATTAAAATGAATGTTTTTTTTAATTTTATTTTTTTTGCAACTTCATTTTTATTTGCTTTTTAACAGAGGAGAAAAATTTTATAAAAGGAAAAAGGCAACAACATAAAACAATAGAGAACATGAGGTATTGGGAGGAGGAGTATTACCAGTGCTAAGAAAAGTATATGGTGACCAGCGTTATAATTTCAGTGTCAACAGAGCAGTGATCCCCGGTCAGTGTGCTTTGAGAGATTGTGAGGCGAACTCCCATTCGTCACCCAAAAAGAATTGTCAATTTAAAAGATGATTCAAACTCCACAGCTCCTAAATGGAATCCACTTCCCCCAGAGCTTCATAAATTTTGGGACCTTTAGTCTAATGTTATAAGTTAACTTTTCCATGAGGTGAATATTCTGTACAATGTTTATCCATTGTCGTTGATTTGGAGCAACCGGGTTAAGCCAGTGTTTTGTAATTGCTTTTCTTGCTGCCGTCAACAGAATCTTTGTCAGATAAAGATCCTCCTTTTGTACATAATCTGCCATGTTTCCCAAGAACATAATGGTGCATTCATTGGGAATGCTGTGTCCCAGGACTTTTGGAAGCAGTTTGTTGATTTCCAACCAAAAGACTTGGATCTTCGGGCAAGTCCAAAAGATGTGTGAGTGGTTTGCGTTCAAGTGACCACAGTTCCTCCAACAAGCCTGTTGGATTCCAAGATGTTTACTTTTAATATGGGGTGTGATGAAGAATCTTATCAAGCATTATTAAAATAAATGTTTAATAATAATTTAGCTTAAACACTGAATCCAGAACAAGCATAATATAAAATAATAACAACATTGTCAATAATCAGTAGCTTTTGAACTCCTTTTAATTTTTATTTTTTTCTTCACAAGCCAACAACCAGTCAAAAATAACAACTTGCTTCAATAAAAATCCAATCTTTCAACTATGAACAGTCAAAAATCATAAAAACATCATTCATCCAAGCTCAGTTTGCTAGATAGTGATTCAATCTGATGCACATGGGTCCAAAGCAAATACAAATACTTGGCATCTCTTCTAACATACAAGTTCATCAAAGTAGTAGTTTTAGTAGTAGTAGTATTGCACCATACTGGCACAGCAGCCAGCGGGCCAGCTCTAATACATTATATTTGCAGGCCAAATATAATTATAATTTGGCCTCCGGGCCTGAGTCTGACATATCCGTTTTAGACAAAGCAATAATATTCCCATGGAGATAAGCAGATACTGTATCCTCGACTAGAAAATTTGCACCTTTAAAAATTACATTCTGAGTAAAATAAGTACTTCCCACATTCAATTAAAAGCATCTTAATGGAGAGCCGTGCTGATTTTTGTTCCACAGAAGCAAGAAATGATTTCACACTTTTCTTGTAATTCTATTTATATACACTATTGATCAAAAGTTTGAGAACACCCACATTTTTCCTGTTATTTATTGCAATTCAAGTCATGCAAGTCCAATGAAGAGCTTGAAATGGTACAAAGGTAAAAAACTGAACAGACAGAGGTGTGTTTGGACTTTTATCTTTTTTTTTACAAGTCTAAGCTCTGCCAAAAATACCTTAGAAAAAAAAAACAAGATGATAAACTTGAAAACATGGAGTGTCCAGCACAGTCTCCAGACTTAAACCCCATCGAATTGGTTTTGGATGAAGTGGACAGAAGAGTGAAAGTCAAAACTACAAGTGCCACACATTTATGGGAACTTCTGTAACAGACTTGGGAAGAACTTTCTGAAGAATATTTGATTTCTACTGTAAAAAGAATGAGCCACGAGTGTGTTCAGCTGTTATATCTGCCAAAGGTGGACACTTTCATGAATCAAAAGTTTAAAATACGATTTGCTCAACAGTAAAAAAATAAAAAATGGAAAAAGTGTGGTGTTCTAAAACTTTTGACCAGTAGTGTACTTTTGTGTGCTTAAGGCAGAGACTTAAACTCATTGACCTCACACTATAAAACATAAATAAATAGATAAAACCAAATAAATACTTTTATTGTTCAAGTCCAGTTCAAACATGTAGTAGAGTACAAATATCTGCTCTCAAATATTCATGTTAATTCAAATATTCACAATTTTACTTTACCTTAAATTTAACCTAATGTACTTTAAAGGTGCACTGTGTAACTTTTTTGTTGGGGGTCCATCACCTGCTTGTTTCTATGAAGATGTCATTGCTTTGCCTGGAATGTTCCACAATGTGACATTAAACAGCTCTACCTTACGTTTATTCAATTACAAGTGGTTTTATAGCTCAAAAATACCTAGAAAAACAGACATTCTGACTGTGAGCGGGGTCGCCTCTCCACAGATCTGACCTGTAACTTGGTCTGGTTTGGTCTCCATGAAGATAGAAAGGTTTAATGCCCTATTGTGGAACATTACAGATGAAACAATAACATCTCCATGGGAAAAAAAAATGTATTTGCACCTTTTTACTTTACTTTAACCTCATTTAAAGTGAACTACAGATATCAAAAACTGTACTGAAGGTAAGGTTAGTTCATGTGCCGTTTGTAGTTGGAAAAACATGTGCTCGAAGTGAACCATGAGAAATTAAAAACAACAACATGAGCAAACAATAGACAATTGCTACAGATGACATATGGCACTGAAATAAACAAGATGCAAAGATTAAGTTGCCAGAACAGTGCAGCAGCGGTGGATGAAGTACTCAGTTTTGTTACTTAAGTAAAAGTACAGATACAGAGGCAAAAAGTTAAACTATGACATGGTAAATTGACTTAGTAAATATATTGAAGTACCTGTTTAAAGATGTATTTGAAGAGTAAAAAGTAAAAATATTTTTAGAACAATTTAAGGATGAAATGTGATTTTGAAAAAGGCTTTAGCTGATTTTAAGTGCTTCAACTGATTTCTTGATTTTTCCAGATGTTTTTGTGTATTTAGTTTGCCCAAAGTTGGAATGTTAACTCAAAGTAAATGTGCTAAAATGTCTCAGCCATAAAGAAAAGTACTTTTTACTTTTCAGTCCAGATTCAAAATGTACTGGCCCACTTTTATTCTCTGGCTTTTAATACCGCGTGAGTTGTGTGGTCCTCTGTGTAATTTTATTTATTTATTTATTTATTTCATTTATTCATTTCATTTATGTATTAATTAATTTGATATATTGTTTTTATCTATTTAATTTTTTTTTTAGTACTGCTTTTATGCATTGATTTTATTATTTTTGTTCATTTATTGTATTATTATTATTTTATTATTTTATTTATTTATTTCATTTATTGATTATTGATATTGATTTACTGATTTTTTATTTTTATTTTTTTTAAGTGAAATGTTTTACTTTGCTATGTGAAGCACCTTGGAAACTGTCTTGTTTATAAAATATCTATACAAGTTAAATTTGCATTAGGTTGGATAGATGTTCTCAAATGTAATGAAGTAAAAGTAAAAATTATCCACTGTAAAATTTACTTAAAGGTGCATTGTGTAACTTTTCTGTTGGAGGGTCCATCACATTCTTGTCTCCATGGAAATGTTATTGCTTTATCTGGAATGTCCCACAGTATGACTTTAAACAGTTCTACCTTACATGTATTCAATTGCAAGTGGTTTTATAGCTCAAAAACATCTAGAAAAACAGACATTCTGACTGTGAGTGGGGTCGACTCTCCACAGATCTGACCTGTAACTTGGTCTGGTCTTGGTCTAACTTTGATCTCCATGAAGACAGAAAGGTTTAATGCCATACTGTGAAACATTCCAGACAAAGCGGTAACATCTACATGGACAAAAGCTACAGAATTCCCCCTTGAATAAAGTACAGATACTTAAAATTTGTATTGTATTGCTTGTACTTTTGTACTTCTTTACGTTCCACCGCTGCAGTACAGTATTTTTATTTTTGTAACAACTGTTGAAAAATAAATTCCAGTTTGATATTTGCTTGTGGCTGGTTAAAACACATCCCCACGCCACTCCCTGCGTCACAATAATTTGGTTGGCGTCTCCAGGAAAGGGCGTCCTGTCCAAATATCAAGTAAAAATATTAAATAAATAGTAGCAGTGTAGTTGTAATCCAATAGTTTTGCAAATGTCTATTGTGTGACAGATCAAACAAAGGCAGATCAAACAAAGGCAGATGAAAATAATGCAGATCAGGATGTCCCACGGCTCCCTGCCAACAGCTATATTTACAGGCCCAGAAACAATCAGAGAGGTGGAGTAATGAGAAAAACAGATAATAATTAGTTAATCATGACACAGTTGTTTGTCAAAAACATTAGGTGTGTGTCTCAATGGAGTTGGGAGCTGGGAGCTGGTACTTGGAAATAAGTACAACAACTCAACAATTGACCTTTACAGATAAAAGCCATGTGTCGTTCGGTCATGCGATTTTCAAAATAAAATGAAAAAACAACTATTTGCTTCATTATTTGTCTCCAAAACCAAAATGAAAAAACAGATAACGATTCCTTTTTTCAGTTTTTGATTTAGTGTTTAAATGCATAATGGAAAAAACTGATAACGGCCGTTTCCGTGATTTAAACTGTGATGCCGGAATCAGGACTAAACCAGGACTAAACCAGGACTAAACCAGGACTAAACCAGGACTAAACCGGTCTCAGTCCTGGTCTCGGTCCTGGTCTGGTCCTGGTCTGAGTCCTGGTCTCAGTCCCGGTCTCAATCCTGGTCTGGTACTGGTCTCAGTCCTGGTACCAGTCTAGTCCCAGTCTCATCTTGGTCTGAGTCCCGGTCTCAGTCCTGGTCCTGGTCCCGGTTTGGTCCCGGTCTCAGTCCTAAACCAGGACTGAACCAGGAGTGAACCACGTCTAAACCAGGACTGAACCAGGTCTAAACCAGGACTGAACCAGGTCTAAACCAGGACTGAACCAGGTCTGAACCAGGTCTGAACCAGGTCTGAACCAGGACTGAACCAGGACTGAACCAGGTCTGAAACCAGGTCTGAACCAGGACTGAACCAGGACTGAACCAGGACTGTCAGGACGGGCCTGGAGGTGCGACTGCTTAGACTGTCGGGTGATCGGGACTGAGACCATGACTGAGACCTGTTTAGTCCTGGTAGACCTGGCTTAGTCCTGTTTCAGTTCTGGTTTAGTCCTGGGATCAGTCCTGAAACCCAAAATCAGAAACTGAAAAAACTAATTGTCATCTGTTTTTTCATTTTGGATTTGGAGACAAATAATGAAGAAAATATATATATATTTTTTTGTTTTCTTATTTTAGTTTTTATTTAAAAAAAAACAAATGAACGAATGATACACAGATTAATTTCTGTTACTAAGCATGTTTTTAGTTACTTGTACATATATTTATATAATTATGTCTTATTTGACACCCGTCTCTTTTTATTTTTTATTGCTACTTTGCTAAGTTTTATTACTATTTTTATATTTTTTACCCTTTGTTATTGTAATATAATGTGATGTGTGAGATACTGTGTCCAAGTCTAAGTAAAATAAATAACATTTTCAGTAATTTACATTTTGTCTTTATCATCTTTTATCTTCTTGGCTTTGTAAATTTGCCCTTTTGCTGTGTTAATACTTAAACGTTTGTGAAAAATGTGAAAGAAATCTTATTTTTGATTGATTATGGACATATGTATGGTGTGCATATTAAAGGTGCATTGTATGACATTAAACAGCTCTCCCTTACATTTATTCAATTACAGGTGGTTTTATAGAGCAAAAACACCTAGAAAAACAGACATTCTTGTACCATACTGTGAAACATTCCAGACAAAGTAATAACATTTCCATAGAATAAAGCATTTGACGGAGCCTCCACCAGAAAAGTTACACAATGCACCTTTAAAGCAGCAGCCTGTATAAAAAAAACCTGCTTTATTTTTCATGTAAACAATCGTCAACCCCAAAGGAAATCTGCATAAACTCCAATATCCCGACAGTCCTATTCCTCACCGTCAGCTGTGGTGCAGACGTGTGCACCATAACAAATGACATCGTATAAAGTACAGCTGCATTTTCTAACTCACATTTGGCTTCTTTGCTTTGGAATATTCATTAAATACTCGTGAATGATTTGCGGTTTGTAGGATGCACAGATTCAGCCTTTTCAGTTCCGATACTCAGTTTGGTTACAGGGTGAATTCGGAGTCAGACATTATATTATGAAGAGATTTTTTAACGAACAAAACAGCAAAATAAAACCGCGAGGATCATGTAGAGCGGGTTAATATGAATATTTTAAGACCAAAGTGATGAGGTTCACAGCAGCAGTTACAGAGAGAGGAGCCATGATATTCTAATGTAAGTCAATGGGAGCCAAGGTCAGAAAGAGCGATGTTTATTTTTATATACAGTCTATGGTTCATCCAGGGCACTGAATCCGTGGGTCATTTGTTTATTCATTTTTCAAAATAAAACCAAAAATAAGAAAATGAAAAAAACAACTACTTTCTTCATTATTTGTTTCCAAAACTAAAGTGAAAAAAACAGATAATGATTAATTTTTTTTCAGTTTTCGATTTTGTGTTTAAATGAATAATGGAAAAAATGGATAACACTGTGATGTTGGACTTTTGCACCGCATATGGACTGAACCAGGACTGAACCAGGACTGAACCAGGACTGAACCAGGACTGAGTGTTGGGATGGGCCCGGAGGTGCGCTCGCGTAGACTGTCGGGTGATCAGGACTGAGACTGGGACCAGACCAGGACCGGGACTGAGACAGGGACTGAGCCCGCGATCAGATCAGAATTGAGACCAGGACTGAGACTAGGACTGAGACGGAGACCAGGAACAGGCCTGAGATCAGGACTAAGACCGGGACTGAGACAGGGACTGAGACTGGGATCAGATCAGAATTGAGAGCAGGACCAGACCAGGACTGAAACTAGGACTGAAACGGAGACCAGGAACAGGCCTGAGATCAGGACTAAGACCAGGACTGAGACGGGGACCAGACTGGGACAAGATGGTAAATGGTCACATTTTTCTATAGCGCTTTTCCACCTTCAAGGCACTCAAAGCGCTTTACAACAAGGAACCACTCACCCATTCACACACACATTCACACACCAGTGTACGCAGACACTGTGGGCAAGGTGGGTTAAGTGTCTTGCCCAAGGACACAACAGCAGCATTCATCTGTGGGAGCTGGAATCACATCACAAGATCAGGACTGAGACCAGTATTGAGGCCAGTTTAGACCTGGTTTAGACCTGATTCAGACCTGGTTCAATTCTGGTTTAGTCCTGTTTTAGTCCTGGTTTAATCCTGGTTCAGTCCTGGTTCAGTCCTGGTTCAGTCCGTATGCGGCGCAAAAGTCCAGCATCACAGTTTAAGTCACAGAAACAAGAAACGGCCATTATCTGTTTTTTCCATTATTCACTGAAACACAAAATCGAAAACATTTTGGTTTTGGAGACAAATAACGAAGAAAATAGTTCTTTTTTCATTTTCTTATTTTTGGTTTTTAGTTTCCTGAGTTCCTAAGTCCCTGCTTAGACTGCTGCCCCGGATAAGCAGAAGAAAATGGATGGATGGTTTTAATCTGAAAAACGAATGAACGAATGATACACGGATTACATTGGCCGAACAGATATTTGGAAGCCGATATCCAATAAAGCAAATATTTCAGTATTGGATCGGTGCATTCCTAGTGTTTCTCAAACAGGTCAAATATAACGGACCATAAAAAATCTTCTAACACCTTCTGAAACATTTCTAGTAGGTGTTTTAAACTTTTCTTGTGTGTGGTAAAACTGCCAAACGAAATATTAATAAAGTTTTTGAGTCTCTGCCGCGTTATAAGTCTGTGTAAAGTGCTCTTCAAAGGCCTGTGTACCTGCACCGTCTGCCTGCATGTCATTATTGAGCACAAAACGACACATCCCACGCAGCATTTGCTAACCATTTTTGCGTGTATAAAAAGTCAAACTAGAAAGACTAAACACTCGCCGCTTTCCGTAGAAACAATATGGCTCCAATCAAACGCGATGTAATTCTATCACGAACATGTGACGTACGTTGGCCTAAATTGTTATTCAAATTAACTAATTCCATTTCTTCAAAGGCCCACGTTCCGCTGTTTTTTGATCGATGTTATAATGTTTTGTCCCCGTCACAAACATACCTGGAGTTGTGTTTGTTTCGTTCACACACGCTTAACACACAAATCCTGCATGTTGTTTAGTCTGAGTTCTTCTCTCAAACAGAAAACTGGTAATAAAGGAAGTGCTCCACGGTGTTTTTAAACTCCGCACGCCTTCGCAAGAATCATTTGGATGATTTCAGCCCTGGAATTGCCGAACTCTACTGAACTAAAGGTAAAAAGTAGATGTGAAGGTAGCGTGAAAACTACTGCGTCATGACATCACAAGGTAAAACGGAGCATTTTGAGCTTGGGAGATTTAGACAGACCAATAATTCAGGGTTACTCAGTACATGAGTGAATGAAACAAAACACAACTCCAAGTATGTTGTTGTGGGAATAAAAATGTTCTCACATGTCTTAAAGCTCACAAGTCAATTCTGTATAATATAGGACTTTTTAAATTCTAGCATTCAACATTTAATTCAATCCATTTTCTACAATTTCATATATTTTATACTCTTCTGAAATGCGGCTACTTTTATCAGTTTTCTTCATCTTGAGTTTGGATTTCCCATGTGAGAAAGTGCACTGCGTAACATTTCTGGTAGAGGGGTCAACCACCTGCCTGTCTCCATGGTGATGTTGTGATTGTTTTGCAAGGAATACTCCACAGTTCTATATTCAACTTGGATATTCTGCATTTATTCAATTACAGTTGGTTTTATTGCTTAAAATACCATGAAAAGACAGTCATTCTTACAATACACTAAGGCCCCATCCACATTAGTATGTATTTAAGTCGTTTTTGTTGCAGATGCATTGTTTGTCCACACTAATCCGATGGAAAATGTGGAAAATGGCTCCAGAGACGAAACAATCTGGTGCCGCCAGCTCCTACGAATTCATCTGAGTACGGATCTGATCTGGCACTGTGTGGACGCCTGAAAATGTTGATACGCTGATGTAGGAGCTCTAGTTTCCATCCTTATTGGACCACGTCACTGTGACTTGCACCTTCCTGATTCTTTGGGTTCGTGACATAGGTCATGAGATGCGATTGTGAAAAACAGTTTAAACAAACCACAGACAAATGGGAAACAGCGTAGAACTACTTGCTAGAAGAAAAGACTGTTTTCACGCTTGCCATCTTCCTCAGCTCGAAATCGGCTGCTGAAACTTCAGACACGGTGTTCCTTTTCCTTGTTTTTACCGCCCACTTGACGTCGTGATGATGTGATGCCAGTCTAGTCATGTGAATAGCGTTTCAGGAGGTTTCGCGTTACGGAAGGCTTTGATTGGGGACACAGAAACGACGTGTCTGGACGCAAATCGTTTCCGATACAGTGATTTGTTTCAGTGTAAATGTGACCTGAGATGCATCTTCATGATCATAGATTGGTTTAATGCTTTACTGTGGAATGTTCCAGACAAAGCAATAACGGCTCCATCTTGTCAAGCAGCTGGCGGACCCTCCACAAGAAAGGTTACATAGTGCACCTTTAATATGTTTTTACACACTATTACTACTAGGCTATTTTGGTTTGGGGCAGTTCTAGTACATTTTGCAAAGTGATGAATACTGCAGCCACATGTAGGGATGTCATAAATTGAAAAAAATTAAAGATACATAATGTTTTTGGCGGGGATCCACCACACGCTTGGTTCCATGAAAATGCGATTGCTTTGTCTGTAATGTTCCACAGAATGGCATTTAACTCATCAACATGTATTTTCACTGCGAGCACTGACTTATAACTTGGTCTATTTGACTCAGTATCTCAGTGGGGATGTATAGTTTAATGCCATACTGTGGAACATCAAGGCAAAGGAATAACATCTCCACGACAACAAGCATGTGTCAGAATCTCCACAAGAAAAGCATCTGCAATTGCACAGAATTGTGAATATAAACAAAACAAACAAGTTGTATCTGTTGCTATTTGCTATTGCTATTTGCCACTGTATGACATCATAAGGTGGCACAGAGCATTTCTATATCTCCAAACATGTGAGAATGAAACAAAACACAACTCCAGGTCTGTTTTTGCAGAGATAACATTTTAACCTGGCTTAAAGCTCACAAAAGTCAATTTTGTATGATATAAGACCTTTTAAATTCTAGCTTTCAATGCATTTTCTACAATTTCACATATTTTTTTCCAATTTATTTCAAGCTACAGTGAATCCCTTCAGAAATGCTGCTACTTTTATCAGTTTTCTTCATCTTGAGTTTTGATTTCCCATGCGAGACTCTGAGTTTACCACCCCGAGACCCTGTTTAGCTCCACGGCGGGTTCTGAGCAAGCTAATGTCAGCGGATACGTGGATTTAAACAAACTTTGAGCGAACAGTTTGATGGCTATTTCCTGTTTGCATCCCTTCCTCTCTCTCCCTCTCCCTCCTCTCCCATTACCCATAATTCCCGGGCCCAAGCATATACTCATCCGTGTTAACATCTGCACAAGTTATGAAGGCAGAAACCACTGTAATCTGTGGCATACTGTACCAGGCATCTGTACTTCTCGGAGTCTAAAACATTAAAGTGCTGCGTGCTACGACTTGCAGAGTAACCCCAAAGAACAGCGCTGACGGTTATTATAGCAGGTGATGAAAGAATACGTAGCTTCTAACACCAGCTTTTGTTCCAATTGCGAGAAAGTCTGTGATCTCAACAAACCACCGCCACCGTGAATCATGAAGGAGAAGGTAAACAGAAGCGTTGTCAGAAGTATTGAAAATCAGATAGTAGCACAAGTATCGAAACTAGATTCTCATTTGAGCAGGGATCGATACTAAAAAAAAAAGTCACACTCACAGGACAGAAGTAAACCTTTCCTGAAAAGCTTGAGAATGATCTTGAGCTGTATAAAAAATGGTCCTATATAATGCAAAATTTACTCTCAAAAACAGACCTGGAGTTGTGTTTTGTTTCATTTGTGCATGTTTGTTTGAGTAATCCTGCATTTTTAGTCTGTCTACATCAGTGTTTCCCAATTTTTTTTTTTTTTCTGGGGACCCATATTTTAAAAATCACAAACCTTCGCGACCCAAGTCAATAGACATTATTCATAAATTGCAAAATAAAGGTGGATTTGACTATTATTGAACATTAATGAGGATATTTTATTGTCAACTGAGTGATCGTGTCTCTGGACAATTAGTATTACTCAAGTTTTAAGCAGTAATAAACCAGCAATAAAAGGATCCATAAGTCGCTTATTTGGACATTAAATGTAGCCCGTTTCTTTTTCTTTTCAACATTCAATTGAACCAGCAATATTGGGACAAACTGGTCAATAAAACAATTGCAAAAAGATTAGAAATGATATAAAACAGGTCTTAACATTTCAATATTTCTAATTTGATAGTTGGGCCTGTCTGTGTTTTTGTAGCGTGTTCCAGTCCAGCTGCAGGAGGAGAGCGCAGCAGTAGATCAGGCGCAGCATTCAGTCTGTTTTTGTGGTTTTTCTTCATTTTTGTGAGCACAGAAAATCCCAGTTCACACATATATGTCGTAGTGGAAGGAATAAGCATAGAAATACTGGCCTTACTGAGGACAGGATATTCTGGCAAAATGCTGATCCAGAATGACGTTAAGTGCACAGATCCATGTATACAACTATATATTGCAGATCTACCATATTTTCTGGGCTGTCATTAAATGGTCTATTTTCAAACTTTTTTCACAAATAAACCACACCGGACTTTAAATGAAACACAACAGTTGGATGGGTCAGTGGGACTTTGTTTGGCGCGTTCACGGTGACTCTGGGCTTTGTTCAGTTGTGGCGTGTAGGGAGGGTGCTGTCTGGGACCAACGGATTGTCGGTGTGTTCGCATTGACTCGGTTGTTCAGTTGTGTCTAGAAGTGGCACATTGCACTCGCTTTTTCAGTTTGTTCCTCCGTTCCGTTCCTCGTCGGCGTGGAGTGATGAGTGTGTCTGCGGGCGTGTTTCGTTGTGCGGTCGCTGTCTGCCCCGTGTGTGTTTGCGTGCGCTGCGGGTGGTGCGGCTTTGTAGTTTACTGAAGTCATGCTGAGACACCCGAATGGATTCGTGTATAGGGCGCTCTGGATTAAGGGGCACGCAGTCGTTTTTTTTATGAGGTTGGAGGCTTAATAGCACACCCTACATGCAGATCATGACAAGGCGACCCCAGAAAAATCTCTTGCAACCTAGTCTTTGGAAATGGTCTAAATCTTCAAAGCTCAAAATGCTCTGTTCCAACTTGTGATGCAGAAGTTTTCAAATCACAAATAACAGCTCCTTTTACATTTAGTTTAGTAGAGATTGACAATCCCAGGTCTGAAATTATCCAAATGATTCTAGAGAAGGGTTCACTGAAGCACTTCATGTATTGACAGAGTGTTTTCATTTTGAGAGAAGAACTCAGCCTCAATATGCAGGGTCTGAGTGTGAAAAATGTGTGACTGAAACAAAACACAACTCCAGGTCTGTTTGCGATGAGGAAACGATATGATGACATAGATCAGGAACAGGAGCCAAAAGGAGAGAGCACATTACCCCAATCCTTGCGTCTTTGCACTGGCTTCCTGTTCATTTTAGAATTGATTTTAAGATTTTATTGTTTGTTTTTAAAACTTTGAACGGACTGGCCCCACAGTACGTCTCGGGCCTCATCCAAATTTACACCCCCTCACGCGCTCTGAGGTCCGAGGGCTCCGGCTCCAGCTCTTGGGGTCTAAGACGAGACTTAAAACCGGGGGGACGGGGCCTTCTCTGTGGTCGGCCCTAAGCTCTGGAACGCTCTGCCCCTCCACGTTCAAACAGCCCCCACAGTGGAGAGTTTTAAGTCTCGTCTTTTATTCTCTGGCTTTTAACACCGTGTGAGTTGTGTGGTCCTCTGTGTTTTTTATTTATTTTATTTATCTTGAATGTATTCTTATTGGTTTTATTTTTTTATTGCTTTTCTATGGTTTTTATGTATTTATTTTATTTTGGTTTTTATTATTTTAAGGCTAGTATGATTATTTTAGTAGTTTATTTTATCATTTTATTATTGTTGTCATTAGTATGTATTTGTGCAGCATTTTGGGAACTGTTTGTGAAATGTGCTATAGAAATAAAGTGGATTGAGAGAAATATGGGCTTTTTAATGCTGAAAATCACATTCTGTTGTCTAAAGAAAGTGTTTTTTTTTTCTTATCATGGTGGTTTTGGAATCAGCATTGAGTATCAAGTTATTCCCGTGTATCGAAATCAAGTTTGACATTTTAGTTTGACATTTTAACCCCCTAGTACACAGGTACCTCATTGTTCGTTGGTAGAAAAACGTCGTCTATTGTGGAAAATCAAACGACTGATTGCAAATGAATGCTTGAATTTAAAACAGTTGATTACATTGATTTAGGACGTTTTGAGAGGAAAACAGCTCTGATTAGCTTCCTGTGTCTCTACTTCCTCGTGCGTTGCAAACAAGTTGTTTATCTGCATGGCTGCACGAGACGCGTAGTACTGAGTCACATTTACTTTCAGTACATTTACTTTAATTACTTTTTATTGTTATATAATTGCATACCTCAGGCAGATCTATTTTTACTCCTTTTTTACTTTTACTACCTGTCTCCGCGCTTCAGTGAGCTGCAGAAGAATTCAGACAGTTGCATGTTTTGACGGCCAGTTTTTCTCATTGTACAGTGTGCATTTAGCATAGTTTTCTGCCTGTATTTTGTGCTCAGAAGTATGTTTTGGGCGGTTTGACCAAAGTAAGTAGAAATGTGTTTTGGTTTGACAGTGAGTATTGCTTTCCAAACCACTGCACCGACTTCTGATACTGCTGCTTTTATGCTTTTAGCTGGAAGTGAAGAATATCGAGGTCATACCACCAGATTAGCGATCCGTCTATAGATTGTATTTATAAATGGACATGACTAATGTGCTTTCCCCCCTGCATTACAAATAGGAAGTGAGGATAGGAACACTTCCGCTTCATCTACTCCATTTCCTCACTCCAATTCATGCCCCTGTATCTGTGACTGCAGCTGTTCAGGCTCATCATCTTGGTTTTAAAATGTTCACCCGCTCTACACAATCATGGTGTTTTTATTTATTATAACATATGAACATTAATAACAGATAAATCAGGTGCCTTCTTTCCCAGAGTTTGCTCCCTCTGGTGATACCTTATGTTAACCACACAGACTAACAAAATGAACATTAAACTTTCTCGGGCATCCATATTTTCCCGACTGTTGCAAAGGAACGCATTTACAATGGATGTTGGGAGAACTGACTCAGATTTGTCGACTACCGACATTCAGTAGAATGTGGAATAAAGCCTGATTCATCAGCCGGTTTCACTTTGTAGAAACCA
Organism: Boleophthalmus pectinirostris; assembly: GCF_026225935.1. Taxonomy (NCBI): domain Eukaryota; kingdom Metazoa; phylum Chordata; class Actinopteri; order Gobiiformes; family Gobiidae; genus Boleophthalmus; species Boleophthalmus pectinirostris. The sequence goes on along the minus strand of NW_026570970.1, from coordinate 10,129,915 downwards.
TCTGACCTCACAGCATTAGGATTCATTCGCTCGACAGTAGGCAGGTACTTTTTTAAATTTTTTTTTATTTAACCAATCGCTGCTATTTGGTATGTAATGCGCCACTATTATATTAAGCTTTTCCAAAATCCTGTAGGAAGAAGGGCAATAACGTCTTTCCTCTTGATAAAATTCAACAAACATTCTCTTTGTTTTGGCTTTAAATCCTCGATCTTGGGAATTGTTGACAACTCAGACTATATGTCTCTTCACTGACTGTTTGGTACCTGAACTCGCACTTCCGAGGTTCTTGCAAACCATCTAGTGTATTCTGATTTCTGACCTAGTCACTGGAGAGAAATGAAATTGTGCGGAGGCACTAGGTGGCACCAGCCTGGCTAACATAAAGGTGCATTGTGTAACTTTTTGGTTGCTCTCTTTGGAATGTTTCACAGTATGATGTTAATCAGCTCTACCTTACATTTGTTAAATTACAGGTGGTGGTTTTACAGCTCAAAAATACCTAGAAAAACAGACATTCTAACTGTGAGCGGGGTCGCATCTCCGCAGATCTGACCTGACCTAGGGATGTACTAGGGAATATGGAATACTAGGGAAGTCTGGCAATAATATTGTGGGCTGTCACAATATATCGGATTACAAGTTCCTTTTCTTAAATGCATGGTTTTACAGTAGCAACAGCTTATAAACATCGTGAACTACATATCCCATAATTCATTTCAGTGCAGACAACATAAAGAGATATGTTTTTTACTTGAATTCTTGGGATTATGACAGAAATAATAGGAATGTAACAATAACCAAAATATTGTGATATCGTATTGCCAAAGTTCTCACAATAATATCGTGGACCATCACAAGTCTCTTTGCTTAAATTAAGAGTTATGGTGCAGCAATAGCTAAAAAAGAAAACAACAGAGGGAACTACATAGACCATGATCCTTTGCTCCATTTCAGTGCAGACTACATGAAGAAATAACAGTTCTAAGCACTTTTAAGTCTTAGTTTTTTTTTTGGATTAAGTCTTGTCAAGGCATTTTAAGAGGAAAAAGTACCATATTAACAATTTTGTTACCCTCCACAAAGTATTGCAATAAATATCGTACCATGAGATGTATTTCGTGAAAATATCCTATCGAGAGATTTGGATATTGTTACATCCCTAATCGTGAGCCTCCCCACCATATCGTGACCATGAGGTTCATACTCTGATGATATCGTATCGTGAGACTTGGATATCGTTACACCTCTAGAAAATAATTCACACCAAAATCTTGTCAAGGTATTTTAAAAGCAGAAACGGGTTCTATCTACAATTATATCAGCCTCTCCAAACTATCGCTGTAAATATCGTACCGTGAGATGCATATCGTGATAATATCGTACTGAGAGATTTGGATATTGTCACATCTTTATTTAATTCCATACTGTAAAACATTCCAGACAAAACAGTAACACCTCCAAGGAGAAAAGTATTTGACAGACCCTCCACCCGAAAAGTTACACATTGTACCTTTATGATGGATTGTGCTGCTGCATCTGACAGGACTATCACTTTACTACCTCAGGCGAAGGTACAAACCCTGCTGAGGATGAATGGGCACTGCCTCTCTCTCAAATTTATTACAAAAATAACACCCTTTGATCTTCCCTTTCTAATTCTTTTCCCTTTTTCCCCTTCAAATGACGACCATCTTTGAACACTATTTTGAGAAACACCAAAGTCAACAGCGCCTAATGTGTTCTTTGACTTGGCACCATTACCTTTTACAGCTTGGCATCTCTGGCAAATCTCGCGTACAAAAAGCAACACATTCAAAACCATTAATCCTGCTTTTTTATTGACGCTGACAGCCGTGTTTTCACAAGTGTGCAGAGAGGAAACCCGCTGCAAAAATGTTGGACAAATACTCCGACCTGTATGTTCATATACAGCCAAAACCAATGCTCGCGCGTTGGTTCTGAGGGATTCCCAGTGGTGTTGGTTGAGTATTGTGACAGCTGTTTCCTTAAGCAACGTTTTACAAGCACCACGCTACGTTAAAGAGTTACAAATCTGTTTCGCGGTGATCTTAGTCAGGACATGGGCGCAGGTGTGGAAGGGGGGGAGCGGTGTGATGTCATTGGCTCCCCTACACCTGCGCTTTGGCCGGACAGCGGTTATACGAGGAGACCCGCTTCCTCCCGGGGGCTTCGTGAATGAACCTAGACGTGAAGAGGAAGAGTCCGAGGTGCAAGGGAGTGTGTCATGTCATTACACGGTGGGAGTTTCGAAGTGTGTGGGAGTCGTCGTGAGAAAAGGTCAAAGATGGGCCCCGCTTTCTATAAATCCTGGGGTTTAATAAATGGTGGCTGGGCCGGTGGTGCTGACCTGGTTTGGATGTGGCATTAAAATGGAAACGCAGAGCTCAAGTGGCCTGTTAAAATAAGGTGTGAACCATTAGCTTTCCCACATGTTCGCACTAAATGTTTTATTGTTCAGAGTTGAAGAGGTGGTGGTGTAGTGGGTTGAGCGTTTGGGTGCGAACCGGAGTGTTGCCGGTTCAGACTTTGCCTGAATGTATCGAGTCATTTGCTCTGTTTACATGAGAGCTTGAATTCCGATTAAAAATAACTTAATTCGGAATAAAAATGTATTCTGCTTTAAAAAGACCATGTAAACACTTAATTCCTAATGATTCTTCTGAAAGTGGGTGGTTTATTCCAACTTTAAAGCTGAATTAATTTATTCCACGATCATGTAAACATTTATTCGGCTGTTATCACCCCCTCAAAAAAAGAGTCCCAACATACTTAGGAAGGACATAGAAACCATGTTAAGGAGTAGAGATTTTTATTTTTTTTTCTGACTGTGTAGGCTTTTGGAACCAAAAAAGAAACACTTAACCCGTGCCCAAAAAAACTACGAAAAAGTTACAACAGAAAGGTAGACCTAATGAGCCGGCCAAACAGAACAAAAAGGTGCGACACCAGGCCAACCCCATACAGGGCCGTAGGAGCTGGTTCCAGCACCCATAACTAAAGACAAAAAAAACAACAACAACAACAACAAACCTAAACCCAACGGAAAAGCGTAAACAGTACAGCCACCAGGTCAAAACAAAAGGCTAATGGCAAACAAAAAGCTACCAAAACGAAGGAGCAGGGGAGCCAGCAAGGCGGTCCCCCTCCCCTGCTCCTTCCCCGTAACATCGGCTTAAAAAAATAATTCCAGTCATTCAGCGCATGCACGTTGGGTTGCCCTTCTGATGCGATGACGCACTGCAGTATAGTGAAAAAAAGTTTGTATCATGTTTGTGTCCCCCGTACCAAAGTGAGAATGCGCTGTGGACTACAGGTCCGGGCAGGCTGGTCCTGTCCTCCGAGCTCGAGGACTGTGGCTGGTACCGATGTGGTGGTGCAAAACATCCAGACAGAAGTGTAAATTCCATTTGGTTGGTCATATCTTGTTCTGAGCAATATGTCCTTCGTGCTTTTGGTTCTTCCCCAGGGAAAGTGCTTCTCAGGCCGAGGCACCTAACACCACTCCCCATTCCCGCTCATCTGGGCTTGACCTGTATGGGTGGAGGAACAGCGCTACGCATCCCCATGAGTAACAACAAACTAAGATGATAAAAAAGCTGGTAGAAGCTGAAGTGTGTGTTTTCTTCTGGTCGACATAAGTACATCCGTGTCCCTGTCCAATCAGAACCCTTCCCCACCCCCAGACGTTGAGTGGAATTAAATAAAGCCGATTTAACGTGTTTTCCATGTAAACATTAATTCGGAATTATTATCTCCATGTAAACTCGAAGGAGAATAATTTGATTCCGAACTATTTAATTCAGAATTCAGAATTAAAAAACATCATGTAAACGTGGCCATTGTGTCCCTAAACTTCACTGAGGAGGAAATGTTGCTTATCATAACTGTTTACATTTTCAAGCATGTTGGTCAGTGTAGTATTATCTTGTGGGGCACTGTAATTGCCCTGCCCATTGTGGTGGAGCTAATTATTACTGTTAGACTCTTATTACTGTTGTTACACTTGGAAGTCGTGGTACGTCTACTGCAAAAGGAATGTGTATAAAAATGTGAATATTTTACATATACAATACATATTACACTGCTCCACCTTCATATTAAATTTAGTTATTACAGGGATTAAATGTGTCACATTTTGGAGGGGGAGATGAGGGCCATGGAAACAGAAAGTTAAAACCACACTACAGAACATTCTCCATGGAGAGACTGTGGAAGATTATAGCCAAAAGAACAATACTTCCATGGAAACAAGCAGGAGGAGGCCAAATAAGAGTCAGGTTTGTGGAGATGCAAACCCACTCACAGGAAGGAGTCTGTTTTCATATATATTTTTTGTGCAATAATTAGGGATGTAACAGTAACCGAAATATCATGATATTGTATCATCAAAAGTCTGACAATAATATCGTGGACCATCACAATATATCAAATTACAGGTTCCTTGGCTTAAATGCATGGTTTTATAGTAGCAACATCTTATAAACATTGGAAACTACATCTCCCATGATTCATTTCAGAGCAGACAACATGAAGAAATATGTTTTTTACTTGAATTCTTGGGATTATGACAGTAATAATTCACATCAAAATCTTGTCAAAGTATTTTAAAAGCAAAAAAGTGTCCCATCTACAATTATATCAGCCTCTTCAAAATATTGCAATAAATATCGTACAGTGAGATGCATGTCGTGATAATATCGTACCGAGAAATTTGGATATCGTATATATACATCCCTAGCAATAATGAAAAAACATGTTTATTTTTTATTTTACTTTGATGTATTTTTGGCAACAATACTGTGCAGAGTGCAGTATTCCGAATACCTTCACTTTAAGTATAAATAGTTTTATAGTGTAAATGTAGTTTGTTTTGTTTTGTGCACAGTTTTGTGTTAGTTTTGTTTGGTGCATCGTTTATTATGCAATCATTTATCACTGATTAGAGAAGGAAAAATCACCACGCACCCTCCTGAGAGCTGTGTTTTTTTTTTTTTTTTTTCTCACTAACACTGCATAAATTACACGATCAAGTACTGCATTGTAGTTCTTTGATATTATAAAAGTATTTTTGTTGAAATAGTAACTGAAACACTACACAGAAACTACACAGAACACAAAACTGTACACAGAAACTTAAAATTAGTGTTCCAAATACATACTTTTGGTATATGCATTTAGCTATTTACAAACACTGGTAGTGAAACAATCGATACTTGCTGCGTCCTGGTGGAAATTTCGCCATTTGTTTGTCTCCTTGGAAATATTATTATATCCTCCTGAGTCCCGACCCATTCATTTGTGTCCTTTATATTGGACATTGTGTTAACCAGGCAATCTTTTAAGGGTTTTGAGATAGATTCTTATTGGGGGGACTAGATTCCTCTGCCGAAATAGGGATGAGGGATTATAGGTACTATCATGTCCAGGTCAAATAATAAACTCAATAGGAGTTAGTTTTAATTAAAAGGGAGTCTAAAAACTTTTTGAGGCGACTGTAGAAGCGTGTCAGAGATGTTAGTCATAAGAAAAGTTGTTTTTGTTAGGTTGAGGTTGTTAACTTCACATGGATTTAACAATAAAATGTCCCTGGCATCCACTGCAAAGGTTACAAAATTATAAATAAAACTACAAAGAACAAAATCTAAATGGTAAGGTGTTCATTTACTAGTGATGTAACAATAACCGAAATATCGTGATATCATATTGTCAAAGTTCTCATAATAATATCGTGGACCATCACAATATATCGAATTACAAGTCTCTTTGCTTAAATTCAGAGTTATGGTGCAGCAACAGCTAAAAAAAAAAAAAAATCAAAGGGAACTACATAGACCATGATCCTTTGCTCCATTTCAGTGTAGACTACATGAAGAAATGACAGTTCTAAACACTTTTAAGTAGTAGTTTGTTCTTTGGATTAAGTCTTGTCAAGGCATTTTAAGAGGAAAAAGTAGAGTATTAACAGTTTTGTCAGCCTCCACAAAATATTGCAATAAATATCGTACCTTGAGATGTATATCGTGAAAATATTGTACTGAGAGATTTGGATTTGAATATTACAACCCTAATCGTGAGCCTCCCAACCATATCGTGAGCTTTCCCACGATATCGCAATAAATATCGTACCGTGAGGTTCATACCGTGACGATATTGTATTGTGAAACTTGGATATCGTTACACCCTGATCATTTACCCCCAAAATAGGTAGAAAATCACAAAAAATATATATATTCCAATACACTTTTTTTTTTCTTAAGGTCCCAGGAGGTTATAAAAATTATTACTTTGTCCAACAGTATAACATTTAACGTATCTATTTCCATGGAGACAAGCCCAATATAGAACCAGATCAAGTTACAAGTCAGATCTGTGGAGATGTAAGCTCACTCGCTGTAAGAATGTATGTTTTTAATGCATTTTGATCACTAAAACACCAACAATTTAATAATTTGGTCGAATGTTTTTGATGTCATACTTTGAAAACGTTCAGGCAAAGCAAAAATATCTCCATGGAAAGAAAAGTTGCATAGTGCACCTTTAAATACAGCCCACACTAAGCTATATCATACTTTTCCGCAACTTCAAAATGTCATCAGATTTGTACAATGTGAACCTTTTTACTTCACATCTGTCCTGAATCTTCATTTGAGAAAAACTTAAAGTGCTCATACATAACCTCTAATGCCCATTTCCCTTTGTAGCTGGCATCCGCACGTCTTTTATCTTCCAGTGTTGATCCTAACTTCAGGCAGAGCGCACACATCGCTGAAGACTTTAAAAAAAAAAGTGCTTTAAGTGAAATAACTTATGACATGTCACGGTGAGTTGTTTTGCCACTTTGTCCTGCCTTGGCCCTTTTAACCCGCGATGTGCGCTGCCCAAAACCTACATTAGCTCTGATCCGCAAAAGGATATCTCTTGATGTTCGGCCTTTAAGAAGTTCTAGCGTCGTGGGGGCCCTCCATAATAACCTACCCCCATTACCCACACTTTAGCTGCTTGTGTGCGTTGTCAATAGGAGGGATTATGAGCCCTTTCATCCTCTCCTTTGCGGGTTTTGTGTTGATTCAACGCGTCGTCAAATCCAGCTGGGAGTCTTCACGTCGGGCCTCCCCGTGTTGTGACAAACTAAGAAATCAAAACTCGCTGAAGTTTCTTTGAAGATCGGCGTCCATTCTCTCCCCGAGCACCCTCATTGTTCTACGCTTGAATTAGTGCACCTGAATCCACTAATCGGACGCTGTTAGTTTAGTGCGATCATCAAAAGGCTGCTAAGTGATATGAGTGTTGGACAAAATGGGACTATTTTAGGTCGTGTCTTTCAAGCTGCTGTTTGTCCTCCATGCAGCGAAAATGTCCAAACAAAAGATTCAAAAGGATGGTACAACAGATCGTCCATCATCGCTGCGCCTAAATGCCGGAATAAGGTGAATCCTGCGTATGAATGTGGACAGGGGTTTGCAGCAGTGTGGGTGCTCTGGTTCATCAGGTTCAGCAAGAGCAAAGGGAGACAAAGAAGGTTTAATCTTGTGTGAAGAATGTTAAGCTTTTGCGACCTAATTATTTATAATGTACAGATGACAAAGTCTTACAGATGAATCAAAGTTCTTGAAGAGGGGCAAATGCAAAGAACAGCAAAAGAAAAGTGAAAAACCCATAGCACAATCAGATGACTGATGTCCAAAAGCTTTTTAAAATGATTTTTAAATAGCATTTCGTCAGATCATTTTTCTTGCTTTGCACCACAGCACACCACTGTGCTGTGGTGCAAAGCAAGAAAAATATCTGACAAAGACATTATTTGAAAATTAAAAAAATAGCTTTTTGGACATTGGCCATCTGAGTGGGCGATGCATTTTTTCATTTTTAAAGTCTTAAAGATGACCAGACATTCAGTTCACAATTTTACGTGTCACTTGCCCCATTATTTAATTAACTAAAAACAAGACTAAAATAAAAGCATCATTAAACTTTGTTTTTCAGTTTAGTCATGGAGATGATGTGTCACCTACAGAAAGTTGCATGGTGTCACTGTAACTCTGCTTGAAAAAATGTGTTTTTGTGGTTTTGAAAGTCCTATATAACACGTGATATTAGTAATAGTTGTTTGTCAATAGCACTGAAAATAGAGAACAGTTACAGGTATCATAAAGTTTTATCTTAAAGTTTTATGAAAAACATACTTCAAAAATTGGAAATAGAATGAACAAAAAAGCCAAAAAAAATTACACACAAAAGCATCATTTAAAAATCAGTATAAAACAATGTTTACTCACATGAGAAAAATGCCACTTGCTGATCTTTGTGAAGTTGTACCCATCAAACGCAAACTTACACAAAAACTATGTCAATCATTTGTGCTTCATTTGTTTTTGTTTTGTGCTGTTTTAGTTTGTGAGATATTAACGAATTCTTTTATAGGTGAAATTGGGGTCAGCCAGCCCCCAGGAAGCTTCAAACTGCTCTAAAATGGCCCAAAATGGAGAAAATCATTTGTGCATCATTTGTGCTGCAAAAAGTTTCATTTGTGCGATTATGGTTCTTAAGATATTAGCAGTTTTATTTTTGGCCGATGACGTCGTCCAGCTCCTCAAAATGTTAAAAAGCCTCAAAACAGGCAGAAAATTATGTGAAATGTTTGTATTTTATTTGTGCTGTGACAATTTTCATTTGTGCGAGTATATTTCAAAATTGGCTGAGGAAAAGTCTGCATTAAAATATTAAAATATGAATCAAAAGACTGATACTACTTTTTCAGAGCCTGATATCGTTTATCTTCACTAGTTTTGCAGAGTTTGTTGCCGTCAGCTGAGCGAAAATAACGTTATATAATTTCCACAAAAATCATAATTAATAAATTTAGAAATATACAAATGTACAATATACAAATGAAATGAAAATTGTCACAGCACAAAACAGCACAAATGAATTACAAACCCTCTGTGTAATTGCCTGTTTTGAAGTTATTTAACATTATGAGGGGCTGGTTGACGTTAATGGCTGAAAATAAAACTGCCAATATCTTAAGAACCATAATCGCACAAACAAAACATTTTGCAGCACAAAACAGTACAAACCAACGTTTGTTTTAGAGCATTTTGAAGCTTCCTGGGTGGCTGTCTGATCCCAATTTGACCTATTAAAAAATCATTAATATCTCCAAAACTACAGCAGCACAAACTAATCTTTTTGCAGCACAAACAAAGCACAAACGAATCACACGACTCTGGGCTGGGCCATTTTAGAGAATTTTTAAGCTTTCTGGAGAGCTGACTGACCCCAGTTTGACCGATAAAAGCATCATTAATATCTCAAAAATTAAAGCAGAAGCAGAAGCAAATTAAACTTTTTGCAGCACAAAACAGCACAAACGATTGATAGTTTTTATGTAGGTTTGCGTTTGATGGGGGCAACTTCACACAGGTCACTTGCTTCTTCACTGAATCCACTTGCTGATGTAAACTTATTGTAAAACTCAAAAAAAAAAAAATATATATAGATGTTATTGCTCACTGTATATTTTGGCATTATTCAAACAGCGATGCAGAGATATGAGCGTTGGCTGCATCCTCTCTGTGACGCAACAATAAAGGCAGTAGTGTGAAAAATTCATGGAAGCTACTTTGAACAAAGCATCGTTTAGTTTCTCAATGGCTTATGTTCATTGTTCATTTCCTTTTGATGTGCGTCCTGTGGAGGAGTCGTCGAATTTTACTACACTGGCATAATTTCTAAAGGACGTAAACGACGAGCAGATGCTATCTCCCAATAGAAAGTCAATAAAAGATCGAGCGGATAACACAATAGATCGTCAATCATGTTTATCAGAACAAGGCGCATCAAATCTAAGCAGACAGTCGAAGAAAGGTTCAAACCACAATATGGACACTCCGGTTCAAGTTCAAGCAAAAAGAATTGGAAAAAAAAACGCTTCCATCTCTTTCTGGGAACCTGAACTATTGCTATACAAGTCATTTAGAAGAAACAGATGTGTCCTTTAGTTCCTCTGTGCCATATACAGTGTGAGACGCCAATCAGACCGGGCTAAGATTAGCATGGCATGTTGCTAACTTGCTAATGGGCCGCAGTTTTTGGCTTTAGAGTGGAACTTGAGATCGGAGACTTTGGTTCCACATTAAAGTCACCGGTCACAAACTGAATAAATGTACTCCAGACATCTGTACATGCGTCAAACAAGGACCTCTATTCACCAGACTGTGGACGCATGAGATAAAACCCAGACCAAACAAGGAAATACAATTATTTCATCTTTTATTCATTTGTAAGAACATATTCTATTTGTTTGCTGTAAAAATGTTCAAACAAATATTGTAGCTTTTGAGGCACAGAAAAGACCTATTACTGGAACGTAACTGACAAGGACCGTAGTTCAAAGACTAAAAACAGCATTTTGCAATTTACTTTTTTTTTTTGTAGATTTTATTCCTCAAACTTTGATTTGGACAGAGCATTTTAAACGGGTAATGGGGGTGAAGAGTGGAGAGGACATTCAGCAAATTGCCAGAAACAGGAACTGATCTTATGCTGAGGCGCAGTTTAGACCAGTGTTTCCCAAACTTTTTTTCTGGGGACTCATATTTTAAAAGTTACAAACCTTCGCGACCCAAGTCAATAGACATTATTCATAAATCACAAAATAAAGATTTGGATGGATTTGATCATTCTTGAACATTCATGAGGATATTTTTTTGTTGACTGAGTGATTGTGTTTCTCTGAACGATGAGAAGAAAGTAGTTTTAAATAATGAAAAACAGTAGTTGAGCGAGTAATGAAAGGATCCATAAGTCGCCTATTTGGACATTAAATATAGTCCGTTTCTTTTTCTTTTCAACATTCAGTAGACACATCAAGAATCTCGGGCTTCCGGTCATTGCACAATGCATACTGGGAAGGATTTTCCAAATGTTCGCTGCAAACTCGGGATGATTTCTTAGGCAGTCAAAGGTTTCCTTTTTCGTCCTTCCCGTGGATCAATTCTGCCCATTGCCTTTCACTATTTTTCAATTCCGTTGGGAAGGGAAACAGTTTGAACGGAGGTTTGACATAGATTCACACAGATCTGATTCCCTTTTGCATTTATGGAGTTCGCAAACACATTTCTCAAGCCATTTTCTGTTGTTAGGGACATCCAACAACCACACAATTAACGATGTCCGAATCCCAAAATTAAAATATGATAATATCAGAACCAGAAACAAAAGTGATATGGTTCAAAAGACTTTGAAAAGATCAGCTTTGTCAATAGGCGCATCCCACTGTAAAATCAAACATGGCGGTTTGATGCTCACTTTTTTGGAAAATCCTTCCCAGTATGTATTGCGCAATGACTGGAAGCCCGAGATTCTTGATGTGTCTATTGAACCAGCAATATTAGAACAAAATAGTCAATAAAATAATTATAAAAAGATTAGAAATTTCACAAAACATGTCTTGACATTTCAACATTTCTAACGAGGTAGGTGGGCCTGTCTGTGTTTTTGCAGAGAGTTCCAGTCCGAGTGCAGGAGGAGAGCACAACAGTAGATCAGGCTCAGTATTCAGTCTGTTTCTGTGCTTTGTCTTCATTTTTATGAGCACAGAAAATCCCAATTCACACATGTATGTAGTAGTGAAAAGAATAAGCATAGAATTACTGTCCCTACTGAGGACAGGATATGCTGACGAAATGCTTATCCAGAATGATGATAATATATTCGCCGATTTGCTCTCTCACGTGTCAGACTTACATGCAGATCGTGACAAGGCGACCCAGAAAAATCTTTTGTGACCCACCTGAGGGTCACGACCCAGTCTTTGGAAAACAATGGTTTAGACCACTAGACCACTGTTCGCCATCAGTTTTCTTGTTTTTAATACCAGAAGCCTAGAGCCACCACATTGGGCAAAACAAACAATTCCCCAGGACCCCATAAGACAATACTGCACTGACCAACAGGCTTGATGTAATGTATACAGTTACAGTTATAATAAGCAATATTTCCTCTAAAACTTAAACAGTCAAAACACTAAATACTGGGTTTTCATATCAACTGTCAAAAATGTATAAATGTAAAGGAGGCCCCCCAGACCTCCTCTTGGTTCATGATATAAATTATATAGAAAGTACAAAACCGAGACATTGAATCGATGCAGTGCAAGGAGTATTTGCACGGCAACAGGAAGGTTTTGAGTTTAAATCTCACCCATACTAACTAATTTCAGGCAGTCGCAGAAATCAATCAATAGCATGCAGTAAAGAGTAGGCTAAATGGAAAAAAAAAGTTGGATGTTGAAGAAGACATATTATACTTGTGTCTGCTCTTTAGTTATAATTTATGGGATTGTTTCCCAAAGACTTGGTCATGACCCTCAGGTGGGTTGCCTTGTCACGATCTGCAATACACAGTTCTGACAGATGAAAGAGCGAGTAAATCAGCGAATCCTAACTTTTTGTAATTATTTTATTGATTCATTAGCTAGGACCACGCCAACGACGACATAGTGCGAAGAAGTTTATTGATGATGTGCGAAGCAAGGCAAAGATGGCTGGGTTGAGACTATGGGTGGGGGCTCCGTCTCAATCTACAATTGGCCCAGCCAGAACGGGACCCCCCCTTGTAGGGGTCTTATGACTAAAAGACAAAATAGGGGATGGGAGGGTGGGGTCGACTTAGCCGAGACAAACTGGGATGATGGGAAAGGCTGCTACATATAGGCTTCTGGGAAATTAGAGGCGTGGTCGAGGCGAGTTGTGGTTCGCTGGTGAGAGGAGAGGGCGGCTGAGGCGTGGTCCTGCTCCTGAATCTCAGTTAATCGTATTAACTACATTTATTTGTTCCAATGTTGCTGGTTCAATTGAATGTTGAAAAGAAAAAGAAATGGGCTACATTTAATGTAGAAATAAGTGACTTATTGATCCTTTTTCAATGACCGTTTTTCATTGTTTAAAACTTGAGTAATAGTAATTGTCATCACAATTAGAGCTGGCACCTCCAATGGACATACTGGCGTCGTGGATTTTTTTTTCCACTCATATCAAAACAACAAGGTGACGCTGCCGAATCCTACCCACATCATAGTTTAAGAAAATAAAATTGGAAAATTTTTAGGGGTTTTAGGCCTGTTTTTAGACCTGGTTTAGACCTGGTTTAGTCCTGGTGTAGACCTGGTGTAGACCTGGTGTAGACCTGGTGGAGACCTGGTTTAGTCCTGGTTTAGTCCTGGTTTAGACCTGGTTTAGTCCTGGTTTAGTCCTGGTTTAGACCTGGTGTAGACCTGGTTTAGACCTGGTTTAGACCTGGTGTAGTCCTGGTGTAGTCCTGGTTTAGACCTGGTTTAAACCTGGTGTAGTCCTGGTGTAGTCCTGGTTTAGACCTGGTTTAGACCTGGTGTAGTCTTGGTTTAATCCTGGTTTAGACCTGGTTTAGTCCTGGTTTAGCCTCCCGGTTTAGACTCCTGGTTTAGACTCCTGGTTTAGTTCTGGTTTAGAGGCCAACGTAAGGGAGGAGGGACGGTCCACACGGCGTACAGGAGGGGGGAATGGTCCACACGGGACGGGGGGATTTGCACTTTCACAGCCCGGTACCAAACAACCCGGCGGGCATACAGACCCAATCGAATACCGCACACAGATTTCCACCCGTAAACGCTCGTCTAAACACGGAACAAAAAGTGATGCGACGCCACTTTTGCGTCTTCTGTTCAGACCATCCTCATATAAATGTAACCTAAACACTGAGAGGAAACAACTACCACATGGTTAAAAGCTCTGAAAAGTCAATTTAGCATAAGACGCCAACTTTAACGGAAGGAATACATGACAAATTCATACAAGCAAAACTACTCAAAATTACACTGTGCATCCTGGAAACTGGAAGTCTTTTATTCCCATAGACAAATTGCGGCATGTCCATAAGCCAAACCCAATTCCACTTAGGACTGCTGTTGGCGGGAGAACTGAGCGCTCTCCCAGGTGTATCCCCAGATTTATGCATCATGTTGTGTCACTGGCGAGTTGCTATTACACATGTCATCCAATCACGGTTAAGGCCTCAGCCAAGCAACGGCGTATGGAAACTTATAGACCTACTGTATGTCTCAAGTCCATTGCGTAAGTGCACTAAATGACACTAAATCATGGTGAACCTTTGAAGGCTTTAATTTACTCATGTTTTGGTACAGTGAAGTGGTTCTGTGGTTAGGCATCTGGTCATGATTATACAGAAACGTCTAATGTATGTATGGAATATATTATGGAATATACAGAGAATGGGACTGTTTGAATGTTTTTCTTGTAATTCCACTGCTCCTTTTATCATGAGGAGTTGCCACAGTAAACCACTTGCATGTATGAACATTTTTACGCCAGATGCCCTTCTTGTCATAGTCGACTTTGATATTAAAGAAGGTATGTGTTTTTTCTTACTGGTTTTTGTGGATCTATATTTTAAGTTTTGTTCCTTGTAAAATTTATTTAAAATCGCTTGGTTGGAAAAATGGGATCTTTGACTTCCTAAAACATGTAGAGTTGTTGCATTTCTTCCTAGCAAGCAGTGGATTTCAATTGTATGTGTTGAAAAATGACTATGCATTTTTGAACCTGGCAATTTTTTATGACCCAGACTTTAAAGTATTTGAATAGATTAACTCAATTTAGTTTATGGAAGTGGGCGGGGATAGGGGTAGGTGAAAACATAAACTTTTGGAGCACTCAAGCCCCATATGCAGGACAATACAGGATTACTCAAACATGCATCAAGCGATTTAAATACAACTTTAATGACAATAATAATAAGGGAACTGTTGCTACCATTATAATCTGTCTTAAGTTGATTTTGCATAATACGTCCCCTTTAAATGCTCAAGCCTCAAATGTAATATGACATACAAAGACTCTAACATACATTAATCAATCAAATCAGTCTCTTATCACATGATTAAAATCTCAACCCTAAAAAGTAAAAAAGTAGAATTGGCATAATGCGTCTCCTTTAAAGCAGGGGCCTCCAATCGACGGCCGTGGACCTGACCGTGGATCGTTTGGACCGTGCCTCCTCCCATGCACCGCGTGGATTGCGCCTCCTCCTGTGTTTTCTGCACCTCTAAACCAAGATTCAACCAGAACTAAAACCAGGACTAAAAACAGGTTTAAACCAGGTCTAAAACTAGGACTAAAAGAATTTAACTAGGACTAAACCATGCTGCGTGGACCGCGTCTCCTCCTGTACGCTGTGCTGACTGCGCCTGGTCCCGTATGCCGCATCCCCTCACATGCGCTACCGGTCTGTGAAAATATTGTCGGACATAAAACCGGTCCGGGCAAAAAAGGTTGGGGACCACTGCTTTAAAGGCCCTACATCACACACAATTTATTATTGTGAGATTTAAACCATTTTATAATTCCTCATAGTTTCCTCATCATTTTTTACATCTGCAAAGCTCAAAATGCGTTTGTTCCACCTTGCGATGTCATCAACCAGATAGAAACCTTTTAACAATTACTCAGTAAAGAGTGGCAATTCCAGGGTTGAAGTTATCCAAATGATTCTAGTGAAGGTGTGTGGAGTTTAAAAACACAGTGGAGCACTTCCTGTATTACCACATACTGCCTTTTCAAAGCCTGATCCTCTCAGGTCTCCTGAAGCTAAGCCTTGCCTGGTCTGTACTTGGATCGGGAGACCGCTGGGAAAATCAGGTGCCACGGAGGGGCCCCAGTTGCAAAAACTATTGTTGTGTTCTCAGGCAAGGCACTTCATCCACATTGCCTAGTATGGAAGTGGTGTGTGCGTGCGGGATGGTGGTGGTCAGAAGGGCTGATGACGCAGATTGGCTGCCACAATTCTGTCAGTCTGCCCCAGGGCAGCTGTGGCTACAGTAGTATCTTACCACCACCAGGTATGAAGTGAATGAATAATGCTCTGTAAAGCGTCTTTGTGACATATGTCTGTGAAAAGTGCTATATAAATAAAAACTTACTTATTTACATGACAACACAAGGTGCAACCGAGGCAAGAACTCGGCCTAAATACTCAGCGTTTGTGTGTTAAACGTGTGTGAATGAAACAAAACACAACTCGAGGTCTGTTTTTGATGAGGAAAAACATTATAACAGATCAGAAAATAGGGTAATATGCGCCCTTTAAGATATCGACCCTATGAATTAACCTTACAGACACTAGGTGCTAATAGCTACCTTCTGGTCCACGGGCAAACGCTTAACCCACTGCAACACTTTCATTTTCCTTTATATCCGTAATGGTGTTCCTGACACGACTTTGAACTCCCAGCATTCCCCTCGAACTCATCTCTTCTCCGCCTCAAGTCCCTCCACGCTTTCCCAGACGCTTGAATTTCATTGGCCGTGTCAGATCTGTCAGTGTGCGAATTTGCGTCCAATTGCTCCATTCACAACTCAACCCAAACATTTTATAAGCGCATATTTTAAAGCCATATTGTGCGGTGGAGCCTGTCTTTCGAATCCATGCTATATTTCCAAGCGCCATTTGAAGTCCCCTGATTGATGACTTGCTCTCATTGATAGTATCTCTCACATGTGGTTTGGCCATTGTAGCGCATGTGGTTAGCGAATACGGAGAACGCATCTAGGTTACAAACAGAACAAGGACGTGTACGGCGGATTACAAGGCTTGGGTTGCGAGTCCGACTCCACACACCGCAAAGAACAGTTCGTAATTCCTGAACGTCGTTATTGTACCCCTGAGAGTTTTCAGAGCCGTGTTTTTTGTTTTTCGTTTTGTCACTGTCACGTTTGGGCGTTGCTTTGGTGAACATAACAGGTGACATGGAAGATATTGTGTAACAGGACGGCTTTAGGTGCGTAATTTATGGCCGTCAGAAAGGATGGGACTTCTCAAAGTATTGTGCTGTAGCTTCCTTGGTTTGTGCTACTGTTACAATGGGTAAGCTTGTCTATTGTTACTGTGTAAAGCGAAGTTTGTACGACTTGATTTTCAAAGGTGCATTGTGTAGCTTTTCAGGTGGAGGGTCCATCAAATCATTTTCTCAATGGAGATGTTATTGTTTTTGTTTTTTTCTTGAATGATTCACAGTATGGCATTAAACCTTTCGCCTTATCGTCATTGAGTCCAAATCAGACCAAGGAGAAGAAGCCGAATTCATGGTCATTTCTAGGTATCTTTGAGCTATAAAACCACCTGTAATTTAATATATGTAAGGTAGAGCTGTTTAATTTCATACTGTGGAACATTTCAGGCAGAGCAATGACGTATCCATGGAAACAAGCAACCAAAACGTTACATAGCACACCTTTAAAGAGTTAAAATTGTACTTTGTGGGGTAATTTAATCGTTAACACACATATTTGGATCACCGATTAGTCAAAATGAATAAAAATTTTCTTTTTTTTTTCCCCTCTTGCACACTGTATCAGATTTGTGGAGTTGTAGTGTACTGTATCACGCTTTTGTATATTTACGAAAAATGTCAATCAGGAGCATGGGTGACAACGGCTTGTGGGCCAAGTCAACCAAAATGTATAAAAACATGAAATTAGTTTTGTTTTTGACACTTTCCTTGCACATTGCATCAGATTTGTGAAGTTGTAGTGTATGGTTTTGTATCATGCTTTTGTATATTTATGAAAAATTCCCATCAGGAGCATGGGTGACATAGACTTATGGGCCTAATTAGCCAAAATGTATAAAGCCAAAATGTATAAAAACGTTAAATTAGTTTCATTTTTGACACTCCATTGCACATTGCACCAGATTTGTGAAGTTGTAGTGTATTGTTTTGTATCATGCTTGAATATATTTATGAAAAATTCCCATCAGGAGCGTGAGTGACATAGGCTTGTGGGCCGAGTTAACCGAAATATATAAAGCCAAAATGTCTAAAAATCTTAAATTAGTTTTGTTTTTGGCACTCTCCTTGCACATTGCACCAGATTTGTGAAATTGTAGTACATTATTTTGTAACACGCTTTTGTATATTTATGAAAAATTCCCATCAGAAGCGTGGGCGACACATTCTTGTGGGCCAAGTTATCCAAAATGTATAAAGCCAAAATGTATAAAAATGTTAAATTCGATTTGTTTTTGACACTCTCCTTGCACATTGCACCAGATTTGTGAAGTTGTAGTGTATTGTTTTGTATCATACTGTTGTATATTTATGAAAAATTCCCATCAGAAGCGTGGGTGACACATTCTTGTGGGCCAAGTTATCCAAAATGTATAAAAACGTTAAATTAGTTTTGTTTTTGACGCTCCCCTTGCACATTGCATCAGATTTGTGAAGTTGTAGTGTTCTGTAGTATTTATGAAAACTTTCCATCAGGAGCATGGGTGACATAGGCTCGTGGGCCGAGTCTTGTACAACTAACCGTAAGAGGGTTTGGTTAGTGCTTGGGAGAGACTGGAAGATGACTCAAACATGCGTGCATGGCATATAAAACCAATTCAGGCATGTTTTTGATGAGGGAGCAATGCTAGAACATGGTAGAAAGCTCCAAAAATGTCATATTTTATGGGCGTGTGAAGTTTTGTAATAGCTTATTCAGATGGGAAAGCATTGCCTGACCAACCAGTCCCTCCTAAATCCTGTTTTCAGAAGGGTCTGGAAAGTGAACTATAAAGGGCGTCAAACAAATGGTATAATTCTAGACAGTGAAAAGCTAAATTGGTACCAAAGATGTTTTTTTTATCTCACATTATGGATTTACTTCACGTAGTCCACTGTCTAGGAAGTTTCCTTGTACCAAAACGGATGGGTTGTTTCGAAATAAAACCTATGGATGTCCTATCAACAATTGAAGGTCCTAAATTACATGAGGCGATCACTAACTAAACTAAATCAGGACCAAACCAGTTCTAAAACCAGGACTAAAGCAGATCTGAACCTGGGTTAAACTAGGACTAGACCAGGACTGAACTGGAATTAAAGCAGTACTGAATCAGAACTAAACCATGTCTAAACCAGGACTTAAGTCAAACTGGACCAGGGATAGACCAGGGCAGACCCAGATCTGTCTTTAAACCAGGACCATCCCTGACCTGGGTCCGTATGAACCATCTCGAATGAAGTCACGGTTCCAGCTGAGCAGCTCTGACCCGGCGATGACGCTGTTCTAACGCTGTTACCTTCTCAAAAACGTACACAGAGTTGTCTTTTGTTTCAGTCACACGTTTGAGTAATATGCACTGTTGGGCAAGTTACTTCAAAACTGTAATGCGTTATTTAAAACTTGTTACTCTCATTTCAAAGTAATTAGTTACATTACAATATTACTGTATTAAAAATGTAAAAAATTACAGGACTACTGCAGCACTTTTACTCTACTGTCACCAAAATAACCGTTGTTGATTATCAAATAACAATCAGCGAGCAAAGATGCTGAACTCTTGCGCCGTACATGAACTGAACCAGGACTAAATCAAGACTGAAGCGAGGACTGAACCAGGACTAAGACATGTCTAAACCAGGTCTAAAACAGAACTGAATTAGGACTAAACCAGAACTGAGCCAGGTCTAAACCAGAACTAAACCAGGACCAAACCAGGACTAATCTTGGACTAGGACTTGGAATCTAGGACCTCCACAAAGCGTGATCAGGCATCAGCTGCAATTAGCACCATGCAGCGAGGAGCTCTGTGCCGGTACGCAGTCCCGGGCCCATACCGACACTCAGAACCGTAACGATGGCGTTTCACCGCTGCTGATATTGCGGTGATTTTAGCGAATTTGTTTGAAGAAAAACGAAAAACCCACCACTTCAGTCAAGGTTGAAAATGCATTATACTGACATTTGTACTGAGTAAAATATTACCATTTTTTCCCCCTGTACTGCCTTATATGACTGCGTTACATTTATAACGCGTTACTCCGAACACTGGTAATAAGTATTAGTATAACATTAGTCTGTCTACATCTCCAAAGCTCTAAGTACTATGTTCCACCTTGTGATGTCATGTAGTAGTGGTAGTTTTCAAGTTAACAGCTCCCTTTTACCTTTTGTTCAGTAGAGATTGACAGTTCCAAGGCTGAAATGATCTAATGATTCAAGTGAAGGTTTTTGGAGTTTAAAAAAAAAACAAGCAGTGGAGTACTTTCTGTATTACCAAATGATGTCACAATGTGGAACTGGGTGTTTTCTGTCTTTTTGAGAGAAGAACTCACCCTAAATATGTAGGGTTTGTGTGCCAAACCTGTGTGAATGAAACAAATCACAACTCCAGCTGATGAAGATACAACATTATAACATAGATCACAAAATAGCATAATATAGGCCATTTAATGTATTTTATTTCAAATAGAAAACACAATACAGCTTTCAGACGCTTCAAACCTCTGTCCTTGTTTAGCATTCAGCGAATACGTCACTAGAAAAACCCTAAAAACTCCATTGGTTTGATTTCAAAAGTAACGGATGGATTTTCAATATCCTTCTGCTTTCCATGAACTCTGGCCGTGGTGTTTCATGGAGTTTCTGAACAAACTTTTAGACTTCGGTCATAAGTCATGTTTAAAGATTTATACTGAAGAGATTTCAACATGACACAAACTGGAAGTGTTTCCCTCCTTCAGTCAAAAGTTTGTGGGAAACGAATGCTTTTGGACCCTCATCAATTCTATACTAAATACTCTTGGAACAGACTAAAAAAGGTACCGGGTTTTATCATTATTACTTTATTGAAATATATATTTACAGCTGAAGTATATTTGTTACCTTCTTGAGTACACATTACAGGTTTTCCCCTCAACTTCAAAAGCTTGTGCTGTGACGTAGACTGCCTTTCTGAGTCTGAATAGGCCTCCTGAGAACCAAGATAAGAATCTACTACAGGTAATACAAGACTATAGTATACAATGTACAGTAGTTGTAGTACAGTACACGTTTCCAACTTTCAGGAACACAGGTTGTACTGTAAAAATAAGGTACATTGCAAAAAATGAAGATCTGGATTTGTTAGAACTACTTGAAAGCAGAATATAATTATAAGTTATCTTCATTAACTTTAAGGTGCACTGTGATGATGTTAATGCTTTGTCTGGAACATTTCACAGTACACCATTAAACATATCTGTCTTACATTCATTCAATTAAAGTTATTGCTAAAAAAGTACAAAGCAGGGTCACCTCTCCATAGATCTGGCCTGTAACTTAGCTTAGTGACACTATTTGCATAAAAACATAAACACACTTGTTTTTATGGAAATAAGTATAATGCCATATTGTCACACCTTCCAGGCGAAGCAGTAACATCTCCATGGAGACGAGGAATGAGCTGACACTCCACCAAAAAAGTTACACAGGGCATCTTCAAATATTTATGTGTTTATTGTTTATTTAATTACATTAAGTTTATGTTTACACTGAAACAAATCACCGTATCACCGTATTGGAAACGTTTTTTGTCCAGACACATCGTTTCTGTGTCCGCAAGCCTTCCCTATCCACACAGCTTTGTGCACATTTGTTTACATTTTACAGAAACTAAACTTAATACCACATGGCTAATTTGCATAAACTAAGCTCAAAAAACAAACCAACAAACTTGTGCACTGATGCGGTTCAGTTTCTGCTGGACTAAAGGACACGACTCAGTGGAATGTGAGTGTTATTTCTGTGACAGAGGGATGTTCTGCTAACTGTGTCTCAAGTTGCAGCAGCCGATTTCGAGCCGAGGAAGATGCAAGTACATGGTCCACAAAAAGACTGTTTTCATGCTTGCCAAGTAGATGTAGCTAAGCTGTTTCCCAGTAGTCTATGGTTTGTTTAAACTGTTTTCCGCAATAGCGTCACATGACCAATGTCACGAACCCAGCAAATCAGGAAGTCCAAAGTCACAGTGATGTGGTCCAATAAGGACGGCAACTAGAGCTCTTATGTCAGTGTATCAACGTTTTCAGGCGTCCACACAGTGCCAGATCAGATCTGTACTCAGATGAATTTGTGGGAGCTGGTGGCACCAGATTGTTCCATCTCTGGAGTGATTTTCCATTGGATTAGTGTGGACGAACACTGCATCCACAACGAAAATGACTCGAATACGACTAGTGTGGATGGGGCTGAAGAGTACCTTTGAAACAATCTCTGCTTTGGACCATGGTGACACACTGAATGACATTTCAGTACATTACTTATTAAAAGAAGCCGAACTATTTGCCAATTTGGGTGAGAAACAAAATACACCATGGCCAACTGATTTTCTTATTTAAAGATTTCAAGTGAAGGGTCTGCCACCTGCTTGTCTCCATGGAAATGTTACTGCTTTGTCTAGAATGTTCCACAGTATAGAATAAACCGATCAATCACAAAGGAGACGAGCAGGTTACAGCTCTATGCTACATTACAATTCAGATCTGAACGACTCAAATATGAACTAAAAATGAAGTGATTTTCCAAAAGCCATAAACAACTTTCAAGTGGAAAAGACAGACACAAGGATCACAGGTCTTATTTCTCAGGATGGTTGGTCAGAAGCTTACACAGAGGGACGAGTCAGGAAGGGTGGATAAGACGAGGAAACAGGGAACCACAGAAGTGCCATGGTGTATCCTTTGATAAGAAAACATCAAAATTCTACAAATATACAAAACTTTAGAGCCTGTCCTACTTTTATTGGACTGGGGTGGGTAGCCTGTGTGAAATGTCTTGCCCAAGGACACAACAAAGTGTTTAAGCAAAGTTTAAAGAAGTTTTACACCTACCAACAGATAGGGACATGTCTCACCCACCCACAGAACTACTATTATTAGAAATACATAATCTAAAAATATCGATATTTATCTTTTGTCACGCTGTAATTGCAGTTGGTAATCTAGTCCGACAGCGCGCACACAAAGTGGAGCTGATTGATCGGTGGGCATGCCACCCTCTCCTCTGTGCCAGTTACATCATATCCTGACAGCTTGGCGCCTGGCTTCACACTTGGACTGATTTATGTCTGATCTGTTAGTTTTGGCCTGATGCTCCAACAACAGCCTTTGCTTAGTAACAAGTGTGATCCTTCTGCGCTGACAGGAAACACGCCCTGTATTTGCTCGGGGAGCTCGTATGCTAGCATCCATCCCTCTTGCTCATGCTAACTGTCAGCCGGCTGTGTGTGAACCTGAGGCCTTCCTGACAGCACCGGGCCCTGGTGCTGCAGCGAGCCATTGTTTTCCTTGGCAGAGATTAGCGGCCCCCGGGGGCCCGTGCCACAAAGAGCGCTCTGTTACCCACTAGAGTGCTCTATTGTGCCCCAAAATGACCCCTGCAGAGAGGGGAACACAGCATGGCAAATATCGAGCATGCATAATGTCAAAGAACAACATGACAGCTGCCCAGGCCAGAAAAGCAGCTCCGATCCAATAGGACACGACAAGCTTCAGTCGTGGGACCAGAGAGCACACTGCCAATTCATCAACTGTTAAGCAATGCGTATGTGACATTATTACTCATCCATTACCCTTTTAGTGCCTGTCATTTTTGCTTTCTTTTCAGTGTAGATGTTGAATGCGCTCACAGCAGGTTCTATAGTGGCGTCATCTCAGCGCTCATGTACAGCCAGGCAAATGAAGCGGTTTAGCTGTCATGTCAAACCGGAGCAGGACAAAAGAGAGGATCTTTGATTCATGTTATTGCCCCCCTGAAACCAACATTTATAATGGGGAACTATCAATTTAAAAACCTTTTACAAATTATATCAAAGCCACAGCATGTAACGTTTTAGCCAAAAATATACTAAAACAAAAGCATGTTTTTTAATATATATATATTTTTTAATTGTGTTTATTGTACTGAAAAACATGCAGCTTGTGAGACTGTGCGCGAGCTTCCATCTCCACAAACCTGAATTTTATTTGGCCTGGAGGAGAGCCTCTATAACCTGGTTGGCATGGAAATGTTGTTGTTCTCGTAGCTATAATCTTCTACAATATGCAAACAACTTAAAAAATATCGCTATGGTAAATGTTTTGATGCATGCTCCAGAAAGTTTCATACTGTACCGTTAATTATAAGTAATATTTCAGCCTGATTTATCTTAAAGGTGCACCAGGGTATCCCCAGGTTTGACTACTCCAAATTTAAAACTTTTTAAAGACCTTTTTAAGACCACTTAAATGAAAATTAAGACCAACATCGCACCCATTATGCAAGCGAACAACTCCAGATCCAATTCTAATAATGACCAACCAACTACCAGTACTATATCTAGAATTTAAGTCACTGTGGATTAAACCTACGCTTTTTGTTTACTCATTGCCACCGGGGCCAGAAACCAAAGTATTGTTCGCGCTCATACTCCAAATTAGACGTTAAGTGATTTCATTTATTTTTACTCCCTCCAGGTTGAGTAAACAAAAAAAAAGGGCTAATGAAATTTAAGACTTTTGTGAAAAAATAAGACTTGGACCACAAAATTTAAGACATTTTAAGGCCTCAATTTAGGAACATGAAATTTAAGACCTTTTTAAGATTTTTAAGACCCCGCGGCTGCCCTGTACACTCTGCAGCTTTTCTGTCTTTATGGTAACATTATTGCATTGGCTGGGATAATCCACAGTATGGCATTAAACAAATACATCTTGCATCTATTCACTTACAGATGTTTTTATTTGTCAAAACTACTGCAAAAACACACACTATACAAAATGTGATCAATAACTTGTTGCACTCTAGAACATTTCAGGAAAGAACAACATCAGTCAAGAACCAGAAAAGTTACACAGTGCACCTTTAAGTTTGCAAGAAAGGTCACGATTGAGAATTCAAAATATGCCCTGACAAGTAATAACAAACTCCATAAGCAAATGATTACGTTCCAGGCCAGTATACAACAGTTTGTAATTATAGTCACAATACATTAGGGCCGCAATGAATCAAACGCGGAGCTCGCCAATCCCTTTCTTGTTAAATCAATACATTTGTTGACATGTTTTATTCCCTGCGTGTCTCATTTTAATCAGATTTGTTTCGTGTGGTCTGGTCTCACACTCTTTCACACTCAACGTCGTAAAATATATGTTCTTCAAGATGTTCTACAAAATCTACTTAAGATATTTTGAGTTGTGGTAACCGAATTTTCAACGGTTTTTACAGCAACGATGCCCTGTAATATTTCGGCCTTTATTTTTAGCTATGCCGTGTTTCACAGATTTATAACATAAGAAGTATGCTGTTTAGTTTTGGCTTCATCCCATTCTGACTAAAAGCTTTTCTGGCTAAACAAAAGGACAACAACTATCAGCGGTGTGGATTAATTTAGGAAATTATTGAGATAAACAGATTGTTACATTCAAAAGGATTGTATAACGTATGTCAAATGTTTTCTCCCGTAAATTGGTGTATACTTTTCAAAAAAAAATCTGCTTGATTCCTAAAATGTATGAATCCATGTGTCATTCATTCATTCGTTTTTCAAAATTAAACCAAAAATAAGAAAATGAAAAAAACAACAACAACAACAACAACAGTTTTCTTCATTATGTGTCTCCAAAACCAAAATGAAAAAAGAGATAATGATTTGTTTCTTCAGTTTTCGAAAAACAGATAACGGCCGTTTCCGTGACTAAAACTGCGATGCCGGCCTGAAACCAGGACTGAACCTGGACTGATCCCAGGACTGAACCAGGAAGACTAAACCAGGACTGAACCAGGATTAAAACAGGACTAAATGAGTACTAAACCAGGACTAAACCAGGACTGATTCCAGGGTTAGAGAGCTAAGCGCAGCTGTCGTCCAATTGCATTTTGCGGATACCCTGCTCCGCCAGCTCAGGGTCACATGTCTGTCTCTCAAGTCCAAGATTAATCCTTGTTTAGACCTGGTGTAGTCCTTGTTTAGTCCTGGTTTAGTCCTGGTTCAGTCCGTATGTGGCGCAAAAGTCCGGCATCGCAGTTTAAGTCACGGAAACGGGAAATGGCTGTTATCCGTTTTTTCCATTAGTCATTTAAACACAAAATCGCAAACTGAAAAAAAAAAAAAAAACGAATCATTATCCATTTTTTCATTTTGGTTTTGGAGACAAATAATGATGAAAATAGTTATTTCATTTTCTCATTTTTGGTTTAATTTTGAAAAACAAATAAACGAATGATACACGGATTTGTATTGATGGTAGTAGTTTGGATAAGTTCACATTTAAATCTTTTCTGGATAGAGTATCATCACCTGCTTGTCTCCATGGAGATGTCATTGCTTTGTTTGGATTGTTTTTGCTTTAAACATATCTTTCTTTCTGTGGCGACAAGCAGGCAATGCCACTATAGGCTTTGTCACGAGTCAGATCTGTGGAGAGGCAACACTCAAATTCTTTTAAAAAAAAATTATTTATTTATTTATTTTTCAGCTACCAAACACTGGCAATTGAGTAAATACATGTCAAACTATGGGACAAACAATAAAAAAACAACAAAATCACCATGGATACAAGCAAAAAAATGGCATAAACATTTATTCTTGACTTTATTGTACAACTTTTTACTTCTATGGAGGTAAAAAAAAAAAAAAAACACTTTAAGATTTGTACATGTTTTTGTGTCACTTTATTAATGTCAAAAATACTCAAATCAAGATACACTTTCTTGAATTCAACTCATGTTAAAGGTGCACTGCGGAACTTTTCTAGTACAGGGTACCTACTTGCCTCCATGGAGAAGTCATTGTTTTGCTGGAATGTTCCATGGTATGACATTAAACATATACATCATTATAGGTGTCTCTGTCGCTCAAAAATACAATAATTCCTACTGTGAATTGAGGCGACTCTCCACAGATGTGACCTGTAATGAAACGTAGTGCTGTGCTGACTGAAAGGTTTTCATTTTTTTTATTTTATGATGATTATTTATGTTTTGATTTGTTTTTATTGTTATCTTAATGTATTTCTTATTCTGTAAAGCACTTTGAATGACTTTTTGTACGAATTGTGCTATACAAATAAACTTGCCTTGCCTTATCTCCTTTGCAATAGATTAAGGTTTAATCTATACTGCGGAACATTCTAAACAAAGCAATCATATTTCCATGTAGATAAGCAGGTGGCGGACTGTCCTCTAGAAATATTAAGCAGTGCAGCTTTATATTCTACTTTTTATCTTTTGCTTCTGTTACGTTTTCCCAAATCAAACTTTGCAACGGCATCCAAATTCCTCCAAGGCACCTCTCGAAGTTGTATCTCATGAACAATCGTCTCTCTTTCGTCTTACAAACAGTCCCTTGTCAATTGGCTCCATTGTCAACATCCTGGAGCACTATTTTTTTCAGCGTCGAGATCAAAAGCGCTGACTGACAAAGCGCACTTTTTTTTTCCTTCGAGTTGCTGCGCGTAAGCTTTTAATGTTATAAATTACAGTAATTAACTACAAGCTTTACAAGCGTTGGATCTGACGGACGGCTTAGGAGTTAACTGCAAATCAAAAAAAAAAAAAAAAAAAAATTGAAAAGAAAACTCTATCCCGTAGCGTAGAGAAAGAAGCCTGTATGTAAATATGATCCTTTTGTTAGCGAGTGAACAGCACAGCTAGCTGTTATCGTCGCGAGCAGCATGGGAGATAGCTAAAGAGATAGAGCATTTGTGTTTCAATGGACGGCGAAGAATGGCGATGTCACCCAAATGATAATGAATAAAACGAAGTGAGGTTTTAATCGCGCCCCTGACACTAGACACATTATGAGTCATATAGCAGCTGGATGGGAGTGGCTAGCATAATAAAAACGTGGGATCACAATGCTAATATAATAAATCTAGCGTGGCGGGTTTACGGGGAGAGAATGGTAATGTGCACAATTACAAATCTGGTTTGCGCGGCCATGCTGCTCCAATTATGGGTCCGAGTGACACGTTTCGCGCTACATAGTTTGAATTTCTTGGAGTTAAACCATAAAAAACACTTGCGACACTGTTGGTTTTATGTGAGCAAAGTTGTGTTAGCAATTTAGGGAGTGATGTAGATGTCACGGGTGAGCAGCTTTTGTCTGAATACACGTTTTGGTATAATTAGACTTAATAAAGCATGAACACAGACATAATTCATAAAGAAATAGGTTATAAAGGCCCTGTTATGGTTTTCCCCCATATATTTATGAAAAAAAAAAGTATATGCAGGCCAAAATAAGTAAACCGTATCCTGTCTGCAATTAATTAGAAAGCATTTTATTTTATTTTATTTATTTTTTTTTAAAGCCAAAATAGAAAGTCATTTGACGGGTGTACAATAGTATCCATCCATCCATCATTTTTCTTCAGCTTATCCTGGACAGGGTCACGGGGGCAGCAGTTTAAGCAGGGACTCCCAGCCTTCCTTCACCCCAGACAATTCCTCCAGCTCCTCTGGGGGAACCCCAAGGCTTTCCCAGGCCAGCCCAGAGAGATAGTTCCTCAAGTGTGTCCTTGGTCTTCCCTGGGGGCCTCCTTCCAGTGGGACACCTCTCGAGGGAGAGACGTCCAGGAGGCATCCGGACAGATGCCCGAGCCACCTCAACTGGCTCCTCTGCACATGGAGGAGCAGTGGCTCTACTCTGAGCTCCTCCTGTGTGACTGAGCTCCTCACCCTATCCCTAAGGGAGCACCCAGCCACCCTGCAGAGAGAACGCTTTTCCTCCACTTGAGTCTGCGATGTCGTCCTTTTGGTCATTACCCAGAACTCATGACCATAGGTGAGGGAAGGAACGAATACTGATGGTAAATCGAGACCTTTGCATTTCGACTCAGCTCCCTCTTCACTACCACGGTCCGATACAGTGACTGCATCACTGAGGACATTGCACTGATCCACCTACCTGAGATACTTAAACTCCTCCACTTGAGGCAGGGACTCTCCACCCACCCAGAGAGGGCAAGAAACCTTTTTCCGGTCAAGATCCAAGGCCTCGGATTTGGAGGAGCTGATTCTCATCCCAGCTGCTTCACACTCGGCTGCAAACCGCCCCAGTGTAGGTCCTGGTCTGATGAAGCGAACAGGACAACATCATCTGCAAACAGCAGAGATGAGATCCTGTGGTCCCTAAACCGGATCCCCTCCAGCCCCTGGATGTGCCTAGAAATTCTGTCCATAAATAAAATGAACAGAACCGATGACAAAGGGCAGCCCTGGAGGAGTCCAACATGCACCGGGACTGGGAGTATACAATAGTATTTTGCATTTAATGTACCAATGATTAAATCTTTTTTCACATATTTTTGCAGTTTTTGCTGCTGTATTTGAAATGTTGCTCCTTAGACTCCAGTTAGGTAATACTTTTGACAAGTGATTTGGTATGTATTTTGTGTTAACTGAAAGGAACAGTATGACCTGTATTTTGTCTGTATTACATCACAGCTGAGCCAGTGCCTTAACCTGCAGATAGAGAACACACAGGTTTTTTTTCATTCTCAGTTTATAGACAGACTAGGCCTCTTGTGAAAGCTCAAAACCTCCAGAGCTCATTCACTGAGCTGCAGACACTGCACTAGCACTGACTTATGATGTGCTGGGGTTTAGGTAGAGAGTTTCACATGAGTCTCTCATTTGAAACTCAATTTACTTTCTGATTGGATAACTGTCATGACAACCAAAACATCGAGTTATAACATAAACATCTTGGCCATCATGTACAATGTTTTTGTAACCAACAATAAATCAACATTACAGTTGTTACCAGTAAAAGCCATATTTGATTTGAATATGTTTACCTTGTTTCTGGGGACTCGGTGAGGTCATGTTTATGGAATTTAAATCAAAATCTTACATACTGTTCCTTTAAGGTCTGTTTTGTATCAATAAAAATACAACAGGCATCAGATGAAAACACAGAGCCAAAAGAGATGAAGATATACATTGGGAAATTCTGACATGAACTGAAATTGAAATGCATCCAGAATAATAGTGTTTGCATATCTGTCCTTATAGTACATTCTGTTTCTGTAGTCACTTGGGGACTTATTATTATAAAATCGTGACCTTTGTTACCTTTGATTGACAGCTGAATGTGTATGTTCTGCAACTTCACCTGACATTCACGCAACCAATATTAATACTAATAAAAGAATAATAAATCTTTCTTTATGAAGTACTTTTAAAAACAAGGTTTACGAAGTGTTCTACAGGCAGCAAAGAACAATAGACTTAGACAAACTTTATTCATCCACAAGGGAAATCATTTGGACACAATAGCTCGCACATGACAGGATATGGGGTTATTTATGACGTAAGGGTGAGTTGTTGTACAGTTGCATGGAGTATTATAGTATGAATGTAGTCCTGTATCTCTCACTGTTGGAGCGGAGCTGTAGGAGCCTGTTGAAGAACGAGCTCCTCTGTCCCACTCTAGTCTGGTGAAGTGGGTGAGCAGTTTGCCAGACTGAAAGTGGCATTTCAAAGTAGCAAGCAGCAGATATTCATGTATATGTCTATTTAGTTATTATTATAATTTTTTAATAAACAGCTTTTTCCGGACACTAGAACAATAATTGTATAGGCTTGTCCTCTCCCATTATATCTCTGTGGGGTTTAATACTAAAATCAAATTTCAGTAATTTTAACATTTTTCTGCACACTAGTATATTTTATTAAATTTTTCTCTAGACGATGTAAAGACTTGATGTGTAAATTATTTGAGTTTGTGGTGTAGGTTCAATGTTTATTTATTTATTTATTTTAATAAGCATCTGTTTCTGGACACTACAACAATAATTGTATAGTCTTTTCCACTCCCATTATGTGTCTATGGGGTTTAACACTAAGAGCAATTCAAATTAAATTCTTAGTAAACACTCCTGATTGTTTTATGTGTAAATTATTTCAGTAGGATGGTGTAATTTTAACTTTATTATTAATATTATTATTCTTCATAACAACAACAACAATAATAATATTTTTTTCTGCACATTATTTTCACTCCCATTATATCTCTGTTGGGTTTAATGCTAAAATCATTTCTAGACTAATTTATAGTAAAGACTTGATGTGTAGATTATTTGAGTTTGTGATGAAGTTTTAAATTGTATTATTATTTTTTTGTTTAATAAACATCTGTGTCTGGACACTAGAACAATAATCTTATAATCTTTTCCACTTCCATTACATCTCCATGGGGTTTAACAATAGACTGTTTAAATAAATGGACATAGCTAACGCGTTGGCTGCCACCTTCCAAATAGGAAGTTCGCATGTGGCTTTTCCGGTTCCTAATGACTCTGGCTCCCATTGACTTACACTGGAATATTATCGTCTCTCTCATTGTAACTGATGCAATGAGCCTCGTCATTTTGGTCTTAAAATGTTCATATTAACCTATTTTACATTATCCTGGTGTTCTTTGGTTTTTTTTTGCTATTATTATTATTATTATTACGTCGCTATGGGTAACGTCACACTCGCTTAGTCCACTTCTTTAAACAGTCTATGGGTTTAATGATAAAATCAATTAAAATGAAAATTAGAGTAAAGTCTCCTGATTGTTTTATGTGTAGTTTGTAACATTTATTTTTGTTTTTTTTATTTTATTTTTTTCCTGGACATTAGCACAATAATCATGGTAATTTCCACTTCCATTATATCTCTATGGGGTTTATTGCTAAAATAATTTCTAGACAAATTTATAGTAAAGACTTGATGTGATAGATTATTTGAGTTTGTGGTGTAGTTTTAATATTTATTTATTTAAAAAACATCTGTTTCTGGACACTAGAACAATAATCATATAATTTTTTCCACACCCATTATATCTCCATGTGGTTTAACCATAGACTGTATGTGAATAGACATAGCTAACGCGCAGACTGCCACGTTCCAAATAGGAAGTTCGTATGTGGTTCTTCCGGTTCCTAATGACCCTGGTTCCCATTAACTTACACTGGCATATTGCCGTCTCTCTCGCTGTGACTGATGCAATGAGCCTCATCATTTTGGTCTTAAAATGTTCATATTACTCATATCTACTTTACATTATCCTGGTGTTTTTTTTTGCTATTATCATTATTATTATTATTACTTCGCTATGGGTAATGTCACACTTGCTTAGTCCACTTCTTTAAACATTCTATGGGTTTAACGCAAAAATCAATTCAAGTCAAATTTATAGTAAAGACTCCTGAATGTTTTATGTGTAGATTATTTCAGTTTGTCATGTAATTTAACATCTGTTTATTTATTTATAATAAAGAGCTTTTTCTGGACACTAACACAATAATCATTCAGTCATTTCCACTCCCATTATATCTCTGTGGGGTTTAATGCTAAAATCATTTCTAAACAAATTTATAGTAAAGACTTGATGTGTAGATTATTTGAGCTTGTGGTGGAGTTTTAATATT
Source organism: Boleophthalmus pectinirostris (assembly GCF_026225935.1). Taxonomy (NCBI): domain Eukaryota; kingdom Metazoa; phylum Chordata; class Actinopteri; order Gobiiformes; family Gobiidae; genus Boleophthalmus; species Boleophthalmus pectinirostris. The sequence goes on along the minus strand of NW_026570970.1, from coordinate 10,097,628 downwards.
TATTTAATTATTTAAAAAACATCTGTTTCTGGACACTAGAACAATAATCATATAATTTTTTCCACACCCATTATATCTCCATGTGGTTTAACCATAGACTGTATGTGAATAGACATAGCTAACGCGCAGACTGCCACGTTCCAAATAGGAAGTTCGTATGTGGTTCTTCCGGTTCCTAATGACCCTGGCTCCCATTGACTTACACTGGCATATTGCCGTCTCTCTCGCTGTGACTGATGCAATGAGCCTCATCATTTTGGTCTTAAAATGTTCATATTACTCATAACTACTTTACATTATCCTGTTTTTTTTTTTTTTTGCTATTATCATTAATATTATTATTACTTCACTATGGGTAATGTCACACTTGCTTAGTCCACTTCTTTAAACAGTCTATGGGTTTAACGCAAAAACCAATTCAAGTCAAATTTATAGTAAAGACTCCTGAATGTTTTATGTGTAGATTATTTCAGTTTGTCATGTAATTTAACATCTATTTGTTTATTTATTTATAATAAAGAGCTTTTTCTGGACACTAACACAATAATCATTCAGTCATTTCCACTCCCATTATATCTCTGTGGGGTTTAATGCTAAAATCATTTCTAAACAAATGTATAGTAAAGACTTGATGTGTAGATTATTTGAGTTTGTGGTGTAGTTTTAATATTTATTTATTTAAAAAAATATCTGTTTCTGGACACTAGAACAATAATCATATAATCTTTTCCACACCCATTATATCGTCATGTGGTTTAACCATAGACTGTATGTGAATAGACGTAGCTAACGCGCAGACTGCCACGTTCCAAATAGGAAGTTCGTATGTGGCTCTTCCGGTTCCTAATGACTCTGGCTCCCATTGACTTACACTGTAATATTGCCGTCTCTCTCATTGTAACTGATGCAGTGAGCCTCATCATTTTGGCCTTAATATGTTCATATTAACCTGCTCTACATTATCCTGTTGTTTGTTTTTTTATGTTGCTATTTTTTACACTATTATTATTATTATTATTATTATTATTATTATTATTATTATTATTATTATTATTACTTTGCTATGGGTGAAGTCACACTCGCTTTATCTGCTTTCTTTTACAATCTATGGGTTTAAGTTTAACACTAAAATCTATTAAAGTCAAATGTATAGTAAAGACTCCTGATTGTTTTATGTAGATTATTTCAGTTTGTGGTGTAATTTTAACATTTATTTATTTATTTATTTATGATAAAGAGCTTTTTCTGGACACTAGCACAATAATCATTCAGTCACATCCACTGCCATTATATCTCTATGGGGTTTAACGCTAAAATTTATTCCAGTTAAATTTTTAGTAAAGACTCCCAATTGTTTTATGTGTTATTGTTATTATTACTGCGGTTTGTGGTGTGATTTCATATTTATCATGCTCTGAAGTTAGCATTAGCATTAAGACACTAAGACGTCCTTTTCAAAACACAGACGTTTCCTCCGGCAAAGTTTTCACATCATTTATAATGTGTTCAACATGTTGTCAGTGACATCCACCTGCAGATCTGTCGACCGCGTGATCTGTCAGGATTTATTGATCTTGGCGCGCTACAATCACACGGATATGCAGGATTACTCAAAAATTCATGGATCACGCTGAAAACGGAATACGTTAATGATGCAAATACTGGAAAATGTAATCGATCAAATATCAGTTTTACGTCTACCAATATTCACCCAATTCCCAAATAAACCAAGTACACTGTAATCGCCATGGAAACCTTTTTTTTTTTTGCAACTTCAACTCTTCAACTAAAAATGCGTGACCTGTCAGGATTTATTGAACTTGGCGTGCTACAAATACAGGAAAACGAATACATGAATGATGCCAATACTGGAGTGTGAAATGAATCAAATATCGATTCTAGATATCAATTCCCAATATTGATCCAATTCCAAAGTCAAACCTGTACTGTATTAGGGACTGAAAAACATATTTTACAACTTCATCTCTAAAAATATGGACACGCTGTTGCTCATTTTAAAAATCAGAACTTACATAATTCACTTGCTTTATCTGCGTTACAATGTCCTAATCAAAAACAAACCCAGATTTTTTAAAGTCAAAAATCCTGAATATTTCTTCTTTCAAACAGAAAACACTCTGTTCCATCTTGTGATGTCATGTGGTAATTATAGGAAGTGTTTTGCTGTGTTTTTAAGTCCATACACCAGACATGTCAGATTCAGGCCCGGGGTCCAAATTTGGCCCGCAATATAATTATATCTGACCCGCGAGATCATATCGAATGTGTATTAGAGTATGGAGCATGCATTACTAATACTACTACTACTAAGACTACTACTTTGATGAACTTGTATCTAAGAAGAGATGCCAAGTATTTGTATTTACTTTGGACCCATGTGCATCAGAGTAAATCCCAATCTAGCAAACTGAGCTTGGATGAATGTTTTCTTTATTATTTTTGACTCTTCATAGTTGAAAGATTGGATTTTCATTTAAGCAAGTTGTTATTTTTGACTGGTTGTTGTCTTGTGGAAAAAAGACAAAAGTTTAAAAGGAGTTCAAAAACTACAGATGCTACAGACATTATTTATTTAAAATGTTGTTATTATTTTATATTATACTTGTTCTGGATTCAGTGTTTAAGCAAAAGTATTATTAAACATTTATTTTAATAAGAAAAGGTTTAACATTGCATACCTCAAAAGAAAAGAAAACCTGCAGATGTTGTTGAAATTTTTCAATAAATATTTAGTTTGGCCAACGACAGAGTCCCTGTTTTTAATTTTGGCCCTTTGTGAATTTGAGATTGACACTTCTGCCATACACCTTTACTAGAATTATTTGAATCATTTCAGCCCTGAAATTGCAAATCTCTATTGAACTAAAGATAAAACATAGCTGTGAACTTGAAAACTACAGGTTCGCTTCATGACAACACGTTGAACAGAGCATTTTGAGCTTTAGAGATGCAGACAGATTAATAATAAAGGACTAAAACGTGTGTGAATAAAACAAGACATAATTCCGGGTATGTTTTTGAGAAGGTGACAACATTCTAACTTGGCAAAAACCTCACAAGAGTCAATTTACGAAAAATATATGACCTTTAAATCAAAAGATCCAAAGATGGTAAGTAGGGTTACCTCAAAGCAGCCACACTAACCACGTAATACAACTGTAATGTTTTTGGTATTCACCCAAGAGATTCATATATCAGGTTTTGGAAGAATTTCAAAGCCCAGGTTGCAGGATCGGTGTAAAACATGGGTTAAAACTTGTAAAAGTCAATATCGTATTTCTTGTAATTGTCCAAAAAAGCTTTACCGGAGAGGAAAATGGAGACTTGGCAAGTGCTGTCAAGCTGGCTAGGCTTGGTGTTACAAATTTGCTAATTTTTGACACAGTGTGAAACTGATAAGTCTCGTCTTTTGGCTCTTCTCCCTGTCTTCTTGCCAATTCCTTCACTTTTTCCTGATCTCTATAAAAGCATCTCATTCCACTTATTCACACAAAGCTCACTCAGTTTTTAGGCATTCCTCATTTGAGTGCTTAAATGAATGGACTTTAAAAACACAGAGGGACACTTAATGATGTCAAGTGGGATAAGAGCTCAGGAGAACAGGAAGACCGACTAAACTAAATATGTAGGATTACTCAAAGATTTGCCAACAATATACAGCTAGAGAATGTTTTACATGAAAATTCTGACTAAAAGAGTGAAAATATGAAAGGTTTTCTATTGGATGGTCTGTCTGTTAAATCAAGATAAATTAATTTAAGTAGTTTATCTTAAAGATCCTGCATTATTAAATTGACTCTTGTGAGTTTTAAGCCGTGTTATAATGTAGCGTCATCCCCAAAAACATACCGAGCTGTGTTTGTTTATTCACACATGTTTGAGTAACCCTTTATTATTATTATATAGTTTGTCCATCTCCAAAGCTCAAAATGCTCTGTTCTTTATTGCAATGTCATGAAACTGTAGTTTTCAAGTTAGCAACGACCTTATCTTGAGTTCAGTAGAGATTGGCAATTCCATTGCTGAAATCATCTAAATGATTCTGGTGATGGTGTATGGAGTTTAAAAATATAGTAGAGCATTTCCTGTTTTACCACATGACAGCACAAGGAGGAAAAAGGTGTTTTCCATTCTATTCATCAAAATCTTAGTACAGGGGTGTCAAACTCAAATTCACAGAGGGCCAAAATTAAAAACTGTTGCAAAGTTGTGGGAAAAGCTAAATATTTATTGAAAAATTTCAACAACATCTGCATGTTTTCTCTTCTTTCAAGATATGTAATGTTAAATCTTTTCTTATTAAAATAAATGTTTAATAATAATTTAGCTTAAACATTGAATCGAGAACAAGCATAATATAAAATAATAACACAATTTTAAATAAATAATGTCTCTATGGTCTATCTGTAGTCAGCAGGCAGCTCTAATACATATTTGATATGATCTCGCGGGCCAGATATAATTCTATCACGGGCCAAATTTGGCCCCCGGGCCTGAGTTTGACATATCTGTCTTAGTACAAGATTGCAGTTCAATGCCATGCGGAACGTTCCAGACAATGCAATAACAGCTCCACAGAGACAAGAATGTAGCGTACACCAATGACTAGAAAAGTTACATAAGCCAGCTTTTTTTTTTTTTTTTCTTTTTTAATTGTCTTTGAATCACACATGGCTTTAAAGGTGCACTGCACAACTTTTCTTGTGGAGGGTCCATCTGCTTGTCTCCATGGAGATGTTATTGCTTTGCCTGGAATGTTCCATGGTATGACTTTAAACATATCCATCTAATATTTATTCAAATGGGTGTTTCTATTGCTCAAAAATACAATAATTCCTTTTGTGAATAGGGGTGACACTCCACAGATCTGAACTGTAATGTAGCGTTGTGCTGTTATCTTCTTATCTTTAATCTACGCTGTGGAACATTCTAGACAAAGCAATGACATCTCCATGGAGACAAGCAGGTGGCGGACCCTCCACTAGAACTGTTACACAATGCGCCTTTGAAACACAGTATTACACACGGTCACATTTTCATGACTGTCCTGATTTACAATTACAATAAATATATTCAGATTTGTGGTTTGTGGCCCAGAAAGTGTTGTTTTGTGCGCTTTAGCAGTGCTTGCCCTTTGAGTGGCCAGTGTTGGTGAATGGCCGGTGGGCAGGGGTGACTCTCCTCTCCTCCTTTGTTCCCACAGCTTGGTATTCCTCTCAGAGTCTGGCCCGGGCAGTGGAGCATGTGCTTTCAAATATCCCAGGCACCGCTACTGGCCCCCACTTAAACCTCCTCACACAGCAAACTTTCTCTTAATTAGTTTATCTACGTTTCCCAATAGATCCTGTTCACGTTCTAGTATTTGATGGTGTCATAATCTCAAATGGTGGGCAAGGGTGTATGAGAGTCTATGGGAAATTTACTGTTTTTGCAAGAAATATCCAAAGTTAAGATCTATAAACATTGAACCTTATCATGATTTGTTGGGGATTGGGCCCACAAACCTCGTCAGGCTGGCTCCATCTAGTGCCTTCGCTCAATTTCATTTCTCTCCAGACACTAGGTCAGGAATCGGAATACACTAGACAGTTTGCAAGAACCCTGGAAGTTGTAGACCGCACTCCAGCCAATAAACCACAGGTGTCAAACATAAGGCCCGGGGGCCAGATCTGGCCCTCCAAGACCTTTAATGTGGCCCTTGGGTGATTTTCTACTAAAATATTTTAATTATATTTTCTATTAAAATATTGGTAATTTTCTGCAGTGCTTAGCATAGCAGCATCTCCAGTGTCTCTGTACGTGGCCCCTCCCACCAGAGCAGCACAAATGAAGACTTGTCTCTTTCCAAACGCTCTTAAAGGACGATCGTTTTGACTGTTGACTGTGACACCCTCATCAGAAAAATGTCCAACATGAGAAAAGTGGAGCCAAGTGCAGGATTTTACAAGAAAAATGGACTTATTCCTGTTTACATACAAGTTCATGTTAAAACATTGTGTTGAAATTGAATTTTTCTTAAAGTTTCAGGTTGTTCATAATATTATAATATTATAATAAGAAAGAGTTCATCAATTAAAAAAGATTTCTGTAATAGATTTGCGTTTCTCTGCACAAATATTTTAACTTATTGTTATTTTTGGGGTTTATATGACATGAGTTTTCTGATCCAGCCCCTTTGGGATCAAAGAAGGTTGGATACGGCCCACGGACCAAAATGAGTTTGACACCCCTGCAATAAACGAAGAACTGTGAAGCCATGACGTCAAACTCAAGCGCCTGTCTGGGTCCCTTTTGTGGTACAGCACAACAGTAAACAAAGCGGTCGAGATGGATGTAGACAAAGCCATACATTCTGTGTTGGCAATGATACCCAAGACTGAGGCTTTAAAGCTGCAATAAAGAGAATTTTTGTTGAATTTTATCAAGGGGAAAGACATTCTTGCCCTTCTTCCTACGGGATTTGGCGCATTACATACTGTACATCACGACCAAATAGCAGCAATTGGTTAAATAAAAAAAGTACCCGCCTACCGTCGAGCGAACGAATCCTAACGCTGTGAGGTCAGACTGTTTCCACAAAGTGAAACCAGCTGATGAATCAGGCTACCACAAGATTGTTTATAGACCGAGATATTATCGCCGTATGGCATTAAACTCATTTTGCATTTATTCATTTACAGATATATGTTGCTCGAAAACATGCATTCCCAGAAAGATTGAGCTCACCTCTCCACAGATCTGACCTGTAACTTGGCCTGGAAGCGTTGCGAACTCGTCTCGATGGAAATAAACACATCCTACACCAACAAAGCAATAACATTTCCGTGAAGACGAGCAGGTGGCAGAAAGTTACAAAGCACCTTAAAAGTCTTTTCAACTGACAGCAATCCCGCCTTAGAGTGGAATAATAGTACCACTTTCTAAGGCTTATGTTATGACGGAAAAAAAAAAAGGTGTTTATTTATACTGACACAGAGGACGTTGAACTTTGTGCCAGTTTTGGCTGAATGTGGATACGCCCAGTCATTACAAAAATATTCAACCAATCTGCAGTCTAAGAATTCGTAGAAATCACAATTTGGAATTTGCTGTCAGATTGCCGATTGTTGAATTGGTTTCTGTTTTTATTATTAATGCTAATAAATGGGTTTTATGCAATGCTTTTCACTGTAATGCAAAGATGTTTCACAATAAAGTAACACTAAAAAAGAAACAGGACAAGACAGACAAAACAGTAAAGAGGAGGCTCGGAGATAAGGTGTGTTTTGCGCAGTTTTTTTAAAGGTGTTTCGTGAGTCTGAATTTCTGATGCAACCACGGCAAAGGCTCAGTCCCCCAAAATCCGGAGCTTTATGGTTGACATCTATAATTACTGAGCAGATTTACATGAAACAAAAACTTAAGCATCTTCTCTGCCAATGTACAAAAGCAAAAGTGATATTTATTTCACAAGAGCTTCAGAAAATCGTGCAATCGTGCAACTCCAAAGCTGAGATTCTTGTTTAAATACTTTGATAAGATTAACGTGGCAAGTTTGTTGAGCCAGATAATGTTAAGGCTCAACATTTTTAGATCAAAAGTTTGAATATTTCTTGCAAAAACAGTGATTTTCCCATTATAGAAGCACTTAAGCCCCTGCTGAAATCTGAAATACTCCGATAAACACTGTCAGCATCACTGCTTCCTGTCCAGTTGTGTATCTGTGGGGTCTTTGCTGAGTTGTGGTAAAATGAATAAATATTTAAAGACAAGGCACTGGACAGCGATTTGTGGGTTATGTTAAAAACTACACAAACATTTTGAAGCAATAACAAATATTAAAATGCCACAAACTGAAAAAAATAAAAAATAAAATACAATCATCAGGTAGTCTTTATTTTAATTAATGAGAATTTTAACCCTTGTGCACCCCTTTAAAAATAGTTACACTTGTGGTCCTTCAAGACAAAAATGTACATCGAAAAAGTATACCACAATGTTTTTATGCAGTACAAATTTTTGTCCAACTTTTTATAGCATTTACTTCTGCTCTAGTCATACATATCAAATAATATATAACATTTTTGCTTAAATATCAGTTTTGTTTGTGAGTGTCAAATTAAGTGCATGAAAAAAATAAATAAATAAATAAAATAAATAATTACATTTTTTTTCTATATCTTTCAAGTTATTTTAATTTGTGTTGATTTTTATATTTTTACAGTTTTTGCAGAAACTCAAATAGTTACACCTGTGGTCCTTTGTAACAAAAATGTACATCGAAAAAGAATACCACAATATTTTTATGCAGTACAGATTTGTGTTCATCAGTGTCTTCACTTACTTCTACCATAATCATACATAGCAAATATTATATAATATTTTGAAATTTGAACTTCTTAAATGCCTTTTTTTGACAGCAAAAGTCTCAAATTATGTGCATGAAAAATTAGAAAAATTAGATTTTTTTTTCTATATTTTCCAACAAATTTTAATTTGAACACACAAACTCACACACTCTCCCAAACAAACACATTCAGTGCACTGTGGGACTTAAACTCTAAAACACACCCATGTCACTTTTACCTCAAATATCTACGTCTCTAGACTTCAGTGTGGACAAATATGTACCAATGTCTTTCTGTTGATACAATCTTGTAATGGAAATATCACATTAAAAAGAAAAATATTCAAAAAAAAATTCAAAAAGACACGAAAACTAAAAATTTCCAACACCAAAGCAAAGTTATGCCAGTAAACAAATCAATTTTGAATGGAAGTCAATGGGACAAAAATGTACCTAAGAAGTATTTTGATAATAAACTGTTCAATTAATGTGATCTTGAAAAAAACAAACAAGGAAATTAGAAGTATATCACAAAATACACAAACTGGCGAATTTTTATGCTATTTTTTGTAATATAGCCAAAGTTATGCAAAAAACAAAAGTTGAGGTGAACAAAAATGTACGAAGGAGTGTGAGAGGGTTAAGAGGCTGTTTATTTCATGTTTTACAAATTGAATAAACGTGACTGTTCATTATCAAATTCAAGAACGTGAACGCGATCTTTACAACGAACGCAAAACGTTTCGAGCTATATTTTTGTCGAGTTCGCGTCTTAACCAGCCAGCACCTTTTCAACCCTTTGCTGGTGGAATTGTCCCGTGCATGTCAAGTGTAGCCATTAGAACTTCTGAACAAGAGGCACCCCGGCCCCCGCACCCGCACCCACCCCCGTAACCTTTCAATGGAGGTTTTTCAATGGTTTGGTCCCCGTCCAGATGACCACGCACACACGCATACATAGGCAGGAGGCTATTCAGCGCGGTAAACTCACATTTTAGGTTACGTAACGACATCGCGGCCACAGTGTCATGGCGGAAGACAAGTTAATTCACGGGGTAAATGGGGCCATAGGCGGAGAGCAGGTCAGCTGAGGTCACGGAGGACGGGCGAAAAAAGCGAGGCAGGGAGCTAACCAGAAATGAGCAGAATATCAAGGGAATTCACGATGGATTTTAAACGTGTCGTGACAAGGTTTGGCTGTACAGCAGAGAAAATTAAATTAATAACTAGTCATTTGAGGATGGTTTTGCATAATGTCCTGGTGTGACCTGCTACATGTACCTGCGGTTGTAATTAAGATGTACTTTTTGACTTAGGCTTAGACAAACTTTATTGATCCACAGGGAAAACAACCCATTATTTCAAATTAAAGTGTTGAAAATGCGTGATATTGTTGACTTAAGTCTCCTCAAAGTTATGTATAAAGCGAAGTGCAATTAATTACCTGTAAATATCCAAAGACTGTTTCAGACAAGAACAAGTCACAACAATTTAAAAGGAACCTAAGTTGTTGTGCATAATATTGAAAATTTTTGTTTGCAATTGATGTGATTGAACTGAAATGTGCTGATTTGAAATGTTTTAAAGTGACTATCGGTATTGATGTTTTGTCTGGAAAAGAGAAAAGGGGGCAGATTACTCTTCTTTCTGCTCATTCATTCATTAATTTCTTGTATATTTGATCTTGTGACACTGTCTTTTTATAATTTATGAATGAAATAAACAAAACAAAACAAATAATTGGACACAGTAGCTCACACATTACAATATAATATAATACAATACCAAAGAGAAAATTAATATAAAGGGTAATAATAAATTCTAAATAAGTAGCAAAAAAGAGACTACAGACTGTCAAATAAGATATAATTATATAAATGTAAATGTACAAGTCAAAATAAAATCTCAGCTTTGTACAAGAGGTCAAATGGAGACAGTGCAACAATGATATGATTACTGACAGGACACAGGATTATCCGTTACATAATGGTGAAAAGAACTCAAAGATTTACATTTAAAGGTCCTCTGTAATGCTAAACTGGCTCTTGAGTTACACTTTATTTCTAGTTTGTCTGCATCCCTGAAGTTCAAAATGCTCCATTCCATTTTCTGATGTCAGCAAGCAGTAGTTTGATAGGCAAATCCAGGACTGAAATGATCCAAATGATTCTAGTGAAGGTGTATGGAGTTTAAAAACACAGTGGAGCGCTTCCTGTATTACCACATTACAAGATTAATAAAATATCTAAAATGGCAAATCTGTCAGGGCCGATGTATCTGTTTTCTCTACTGTTGTGGACTAGTTCTCACAATTGCAAAACAAATACATGAACTGCTGACTTCAATATGACTTTTGCTAAAGCATTTTTACTTTTCCAGGCAGAGAAATAACTAGACAGAGACTTTTTTAAAAAGTAGTGTTACTGGAAAAAAACAACAACAGTATGTTACATAAATAGTAAAGGGTAAACTATGCTCCCTTGGGGTTAGACAGTGATGTTGGTAAAGAGAGGTGGGACAAAGCCTGTTTCATCAGCTGGTTTCACTTCGGTCACTTAGGATTCATTCGCTTAACAGTAGGCGGGTACTTTTTTTTATTTAACCAATTGCTGCTCTTTGGTTGTGACGTATGTAATGTGCCAAATTCTGTAGGAGGAAAGGCAGTAACGTCTTTCCCCTTGATAAAATTCACCAAACATTCTCTTTGTTCCAGCTTTAAATCCTCGATCTCGGGAATCGTTTCCAACACAGAATGTATGTCTTCATCTACATCCATCTCGACCGCTTTGTTTACTGTTGTGCTGTATCACCAAAGGGACCCAGACAGGTGCTTGAGTTGGCTTCACAGCTCTTCACTGATTGGCCGGTGCATGGTCTACAACTTCTGGGATTCTTGCAAACCATCTAGTGTATTCCAATTCCTGACCTAGTCGCTGGAGAGAAATGAAATTGAGTTGCGATTGGTTGAAAGGAAAAGTTAAAAGACTGTGTTTGGCTGACTAAGTATGGTCATCCTGGTTGAATTAACACTTCAGCTTCCTTTACATTTTGCTTTAAAAGTTATTTTTCAGAACGTGCACCTCATTTGATAGGATAGTATTGCTACTTCATGCTGGGGGTGTTCTACATGTATTTCTCTACTGTGGATTGTTTAGGAGTTACCATAGAGATGCAAACACTTCCAAAAAACGTTTTAAGGTGGTTTTAAAACCAAGTAAAAATGGATTTAAACATCACATTTTCAGGAGCCTGACAGCCACGCAGGGAGCAGACCTTTGTGTAAGGACTGTGGAGAGAAGTCGGCCTAAAACGGAGATAAATATTGTTGTAAAGGTGAACTTTGATTTGGAGGTCAGTCTGGATAAGAATGTTCGCAAGATTGTGTCTCCAAATAATCTAAGTGCACAAGTTGTTTCTCTTCTTGACTGGAATCTCGAGGCAAATAAATGATTTCTTTTTTCACCGGCTAAGTACCAGAATATAAAAACATTAATATGAGAAACCGGAGAGATGTGTTATAAGAAGATGGACTGCTCGCTTTGAAGATGCACGGTGGAACTTTTCTGCCGGAGGGTCCGTCACCTGCGTGTTTCCAATTGCGGTGCCTTGAATGTTCCACAGTATGACATTAAACATATCTATCGCCATGGAAAAGAGCGATGGTGATGCCACGAGGCCAAGTTACAAGTCAGATCTGTGAAGCGGTGACCGTAGTACATGTGTTTCAAGGCATCATTCCCGGCAAATAAGTACACCTATAAATGGTTAAATGCAAAGTGGTTATAATTAATGCCATAGTGAGGAACATTCCAGGCAAAGCAATAACATCTCATGGTCAAAGTTACATAGTGCAGCTTTAAATGTGTTTTCAATGTTGTTGCTGCTGAACTTTAAACTTTTTTGGGGGGATCAATACAGTATCTGTATATCTACCTGTCTACATAGTTAAAAATGTGTTCTTAAGGGGCCACAATTTTAATTTTGTTTTTATTTGACCTGTAAAAGGAGCAGGGTTTATAAGGTTTATCTTCTTCCTGTTCCTTTTGTTCATGCAGCAAACACAAGGCAAATAATGGTTGGAATATGTATTTATGTTAATTGTCAGATTTGTTGTTCTCTTTAAATTGATGCCAACAAAATGAAAGCATGAGCAATAAATAAATGAATAAATAAATAAATAAATACACTGGGTCAATTGTTTCATTCTAGTAGGGGTAGTAAGTGACATTATACATTATAATGGTAATTAAATTTCTATTCAAGGTTTGAGGTTCAATGATTAATTATTATTGCATTATTTTCTGGTCTCTGTTATAATGGTGTCTGTATGTCTAAAACATACATGTTGAGTTGTATTTGGTTTCATTTGTCCCACCTTGTGATGTCATGTGGTAATACAGGAAGTGCTCCAGTGTTGTGTTTTTAAATTCCACATACCTACACTCATTTGGATAATTTCAGCTCTAGAATTGCCGATCTCTACTGAACTAAAGGTAAAAGGAACTGTTAAATTGAAAACTATAGAGCCTCATGACATCACAAGGTGGAACAAAGCATTTTCAGCTTTGGAGATGTAGACAGACTAAAAATAAACTGTTACTTTAAAGATGCACTGTGTAACTTTTATTTATTTAGTTATTTAGTTGTGTGAATGAAATAAAACACAACTCCAGGTCTGTTTTTGAGGAGGTAACAACATTCTACATGGCTTAAAGCTCACAAGAGTCAATTTTCTTCAATATAGGCCTTTAATGTTCAAATTTTGCGTACACTTAAAACAACTATTTCAATAATATTAATGAACATATTTTACAACATATTGCAACATTTTAAGCTTAATGTTGTCTCTTCCAAAAGAGTTATGTTGTACAACCTGAGAAGTCCTGCATTCTCTGAAAATGATTTAATTCTCCAAACATGACACAGAGGGTTTTTTTCCTAATCCCTCCCACGCTGCATGGATTTTCATGTATAACATTGTAAATACACACAGATCTTCAGGTATCAGGTGTTGCAAGTCTCCACATTGCTCCACATCCACATTACACTGATTACACATTACAAATTGTAAGAGTTTTTGCCACACATGGTCACATGCCTGAAAGTCATCCGATGACTTATAATGACCGAATGGAAACGCAATTGAGCAAAACTGGAATTACAGAAATAATGATATACATGTATTTGCCCAGATGGGATCCATAGCAAAAGAAAAATTAATCAGACATTTGAAGATGAGTTACGAAATAGGGATTTAACAATAACTGAAATATCATGATATCGTATTGTCAAGTTCTCACAATAATATTGTGGACCATCACAGTATATCGAATTACAAGTCTCTTTGCTTAAATTAAGAGTTATGGTGCAGCAATAACTAAAAAAAAAAAAAAAAAAGACACAGGGAACTACATAGACCATGATCCTTTGCTCCATTTCATTTTAGACTACATGAAGAAAGTCTTGTCAAGGCATATTAAACATATTAACAGTTTTGTTTGCCTCCACAAAATATCGCAATAAATATACCATGAGATGTAAATTGTGAAAACATCATACCGAGAGATTTGGATATTATTACATCCCTAATGGTGAGCCTCCCCACCATATCATGAGCTTTCCCATGATATCACAATAAATATCGTACCGTCAGGTTCATACCGTGACGATATCGTATCGTGAGACTTGGATATTGTTACACCCCTATTACGAAACTTTTGAACAGGTGACAGAATTTAATTTTTCTTTTGCTATGGACCCACTATTTGTGAATTTCCAAGTTTCAATCATCTCAGGCAGTGGGGAAATTGCTCCTTTAACATATTTGTGGAAATATTTTAAATTTCATGTTTTTTAATATTTAAAGGTGCACTTTGAAACTTTTCTGGTTGGTAACTTGTCGTGGTTGTGCCTCCTGTTTGTCTGAAGTTAGATAATTTCAGTGCCAGTCTGCAGAACTTTCCAGGCATCTAATAATATCTCCACGGAGCTATGCAGGTGGCATACTCTTGGCCACAAAAGTTCCACCGTGCAGCTTTAAAGATCTTATATTATGCAAAATTGACTCTTGTGAGCTTTAAGCCTTGTTAGAATGTTGTTATCTCCTTAAAAAGCATACAGTACCTGGAGTGGTGTTTTGTTTCATTCATACATGTTTGAGTAATCCTGTGCTAAAATGCTAAAAACGCTCAGTTTCACCTTGTGACGTCATGAAATGGAACAGGGTGTTTTCAGTTTGGGAGACGAACTAGGCCTAAATATGCAGGATTTGTGCGTTAACTCCAGGTTTGTTTGTGATGAGGAAACAACATTATAGTACAGATCAGAAAATAGCTGAATATGGACCCTTTAAATTTACTGAGGGTCTATTATGGGGTGGACAAACTACGGCATGGGAGCCATATGTGGCCCTCCTATATTTTAATGTGGCCCTTCAAACTTGAATAATAATAATACATTAATAATTTTCAGTGTTTTTAAAGTCATTTCAATAAATACTAAATACCGTGGGACTTGAAAGACAGATATTTTGTTGTGATGCTTTGTAATGATTTTCAGTTATGGGGTATTTCAATAACATGGGATATGTTTTCTACATATCCTGTGTTATTTTTTTCTCTTATGAGGTGGATTACCAAAAAACTCCATCCATCTGCCCCAGGCCCTTCCATCAAATTTTAGAGCCTTTTGTCGCCCACAAGTCAAAAAGTTTGCCCACCACTGGTCTGTTACTTTTATTGAATTGAACAGCTACTCCCGCAACAAATTTTTCCTCAAGAGCAAACCATTTCCAACTTTGCACAATCCTGCGTCCGCTCTGACTCCGATCACCGTAATCACTCCCTCACTCCAACTCTCTACACTGTACACTTTTCAGGAGCAAAACCACGCTTTGGCATTCAGCACATTCTCCGGCAGCTCCTTGAAGCCACGGCTGTCAGAACATGTTACCACTGCGCTAACATTTCCGCGGACATTTGCAGCAGGTCTTTCGGCGCAGACAACCTTATCTAAAAAGGCCCTCTTAAGTGCCCCCTTTGACTCCTATAAGCACACATTAAAACAAGCTGGGAGAGACTGGGAGTTTGGGGCTATTGTCGGCATTCCCAGGGGCAGTACTAGAGCTAGCAGCAGCACGGGTTAGCCTAAGCCCCTTAATGATAATGCGCCGTACAGTCTGGCCCCCATGCTCGCGGCCTTACTGACACTGAGTCACTGGGAGCGAGGGATTAGCCAAGCGCGCCAGGGGCCTCTAAATGGCAGATTGGAGGTTGAAGTGGCCACGTCGGACAAGCCGCAGCAAGCCCACATGCAACCTTTTACATCTCTGTCCCCTCCCACTCAGCTCCATGCGTCCTTTATGGGCTTTTGTTGTGACACATGCAAGTGAAGGGTACATGTAAACAAGAGAGGAGGCCGGGTCGGGGTTGTTAAAGAGCGGGTAGTTTGCTTCTGTGGGGTATTAATTGCTGTCTCGTAACATATTTAGAGCACCATGTCACCTTTTGTTGATTTGAAAATGCTGTATTTGCCGAAAACTTACTTACCAACTTAAAAGATTCAGTTAGTTTCTGTTTTGTTCCTATATATTACCAAATTTTTCAGACTATAAGGCACACTTAAATTCATTTAATTTTCTCAAAAATTTACAGTGCACCTTATGTATTAATTCTGGTTGTGCTTACTGACCTCGAACCAATTTTATGTGGTACATGGCACTCAAAAATCTGTCAAAATGTTTTAGTATGACTTTGGTAAACTACGAAGCTGCACCGCTTGATGGATTGTCGGAGCATTATGGCTACTGTAGTCAGGAACCTCATGGTATTGGGCAAAGTATAGTTTTGTGTCAATAAAATGCTAGAGAATATATATCCATTCATATATACGGTCTATGCATATGACCTGCAGATTTATAATCTCTGAAGTTTCACTTGAACCATCTCCAACATGATAGAAGCACAGAACAGACTCACCATCAGCAGCACATCCTCTGTCACAGAAAGAACACTCATATTCCATTGAGTCATGTCCTTTAGTCCATCAGAAGCTGACCGCATCAGCGCTCATGTAGTGAGCAGTTTTTACGCTTTTTTGCACTTATAGTTTATGCAAATGAGCCATGTTTTAAATTTTGTTTCTGTAAAACGTAAACAAATGTGCACAAAGCTGCATTAAACACATTATTACTCAATGTATATTTGAGTCGTTGTAAGAAATAAAAAAAAAATTTACAAAAACTTAAATGATCCACCCACATTCACAATCATAATACATATTCACCAAGACAGGGAGGCAACACCGGGCGAATTACGCCACGATCTGCCAATGGATCGTGGACACCTGGGCTAAGGAATCAGTCTCAAGTCTCTTAAGCCACAAAAACACCATCATCATCTAAACGAAAGGCACTTCCGATAAATTATTTTGTCGTTTTTACCCACAAGCGTTCTCGTGTAAACACGCCATGGCAGTATTCATCTGTAAGTATTTGGTATTTATCCACCCTTCACTACCAGCTGAACAAAAAGTAGATGTTTCGATATGGTTCTCACCCAGCCAAAATTTATTTCAAAAGCTGTTGATGTTCTTTTGTCTCAATTTTCATTCACAATACTTTTTGTTACATTAAAACACATTTCCCTGTAATAAAAAGCAATTCATTCTCATGATTGAATTGCGCATGAAACATCTTCATTTCACTCAGATTAAGACATTCAAAGAGTGGGTATTATGCCAAATCAACTTTTTAAGAGCTTTCTACCATGTTATAACATTGCTCCCTTGTCAAACACATGCCTGGAGTGGTTTTGTATGCCATGCTTTTTTGAGTAATCTAGCAATCCCTCCCGGGCACTATTCGAATCCTCCTCACTGTTAGGTATGCGATCTTGTCCAAGACTCAGCACACAGGCCTACATCACTCATACTCCCGCTTGGCAGTGGACTTTTGCGTATAGTCATGCTAGCCTAATGCCATTAGGCCAGTTAATAAGCAGCAAAACGTGTCTACCACAATTTGCAGACGACACTCAGATCTACGTCTCTCTGGCAGCAGGAGACTATGGACCAGTGGAGTCACTTGGTCACTGCATCCAACAGATCAGTGTGTGGATGCAAAACAACTTTCTCCAGCTAAACTCTGACAAGACTGAAGTCATAGTGTTTGGTCCACAGAAACAAAGGGACAGTGTCAGCAGTCACCTCCAGTCTCTCTCTCTAAAACCTTCAAATCAGGCAAGAAATCTAGGGGTAATAATGGACTCAGACTTGAACTTTAACAGCCACATCAAATCAATAACATCTGCAGCCTTTTACCATCTAAAAAACATAGCAAAAATCAAAGGTTTACTGTCTAAATCAGACTTGGAGAAACTTATCCATGCGTTGTCTCCAGTAGGTTAGATACTGTAATGTTCTGCTCACTGGTCTCTCCAAACGAGCTGTGAGACGCTGCAGAACATCCAGAACGCTGCAGCTCGGGTCCTTACTCGAACTAGGAAGTACGAGCACATAAGTCCTGTGCTCAGGTCTCTGCACTGGCTTCCTGTGCCTCAGAGAATAGACTTTAAAGCAGCTCTGCTTGTGTACAAGTCTCTCCATGGCCGAGCACCAAAGTCCATCTGTGACATGTTAGTGTCATATGAACCATCTCGCACTCTGAGGACCTCAGGGACCGGCCTCCTGCTGGTGCCCAGAGTCAGAACTAAACAAGGGGAGTCAGCGTTTCAGGTTCATGCAGCTAAAACCTGGAACAGTCTTCTGAACATGTGAGACAGACTCTTCTGTGACGCTGTTTAAATCCAGGACTCAAAACATTTCTGTTTAACTGTGCATATAACTGAAAGGTTTTCATTCCGCACTCTTCTCTCCAATTTATGTCTCTCTTTTTTAATTTTAATCTTCATGATTATTTATGTTTTGATTTGTTTTTATTATGATTTTAATGTATTTCTTATTCTGTAAAGCACTTTGAATTACTTTGTGTACGAATTGTGCTATACAAATAAACTTGCCTTGCCTTATTCTCTCTGTGATTAGTTTGTAGTTAAATGAGATCTCACATTGGCTTCTCTTATATCATTAAATAAAAATAGTCTTTCTGATCCAAAAGATTCGGATCCCACAAAAGAGCCACAAGTCCCATCATTAAGGCTGCTGTGGGAAACTCTGCACCCAGGAGTTTAACCCGGAACCTTCTTCATCCACTGTAACCGAGTATTCCCACCTCTGTTTATTTGCTCACAGCACTTAAGTCTCCATATCTTTTAAATTATCCATTGCTTATTCCAAACACTTCTCCAGTTAGCTTACTTAGCAGAAATGTACGTAAGGGTGGTGCGTACGGTGCTTTGTGAATCCGTCGCGGGGCTTAGCGTTGGCGCGGCGGCGGCTGGAATGTTCTGGTAATCTTCAGGTGGTTGGTGCATACTTTGGCTGACCGCTGACCTTTGCGCGATAATACAACAATCGCTAAGAAAATATCTATTAGTCATATTGAATTGAACAGTTACTTCCTCGATAAACTTTTCCTCAAGAGCAAATCTTTTCCAACTTTGCACAATCCTGTGTCAGCTCTGACCATAATCGCCGTAATCACTCTCACACTCCAACTCCCTACACTGTAGACTTTTCAGGCGTTAAACCATGCTTTGGCATTGACATTCAGGAAAATGCTTTTAGTGTAACAATAACTATTTGTGAATAAAAAATTAGACTGTAGAAAGTCAACATCTTTATGAAAGGTGTTTTAGTTGACTGTGAACCATATAGAAACAACTACCAGTTTCTAATCTACGGTACTTTTTGGCTACGTTCAGACGGCAGGGTTTAATGCTCAAATCAGATTTTTTTTGCGAGGTCGTTCACATTTCCAATTAAATGCAACTTATATGTGATCTCCAGTGTGAACTTTAAATGCCCCAAAAGTGTCCCACATGTGCATTGGAGGATACGACAACCTCACGTGCAGCAAGCATGCTCAGTGCTTACGGAAGTAGCCTAAACGCTGGGCTCATCTCCCAAAATACGGTCCAGTTTTTGGTAAAATGGACAGGTTACATGTCCATGGCCTCTTCGTTTGTTTGAGTCTTTATCCTCCTTGTATTTGGCTCGCAGGCTCTTTATTTTTTGTTGACATTGGAGCCGGGACCACCTGTAGCCACGCTCGACATTTCTTTGGTAATCATTTCAAAAACCACCCAGTTCCAATAAGACCTCTCCAATTTGCCCTGAATACAGTGATCCCTTAGTCAGGCTGGTGCCACCTAGTGCCTCCGCTCAATTCTATTTCTCTCCAGCAACAAGGTCAGGAATCGGAATACACTAAACGGTTTGCAAGAACCCCAGAAGTTACAGACCACACACTGGCCAATCAGCAAAGAGCTGTGAAGCCATGACGTCAAACTCAAGCACCTGTCTAGGTCCCTTTTGTGGTACAGCACAACAGTAAACAAAGCGGTTGAGATGGATGTAGACGAAGACAGCCTGTGTTGGCAACGATTCCCGAGCTGAATAATGTTATTGCTCTTCTTTGTTCGTGATTTGGTGCGTCCAAATAGCAGTGATTGGTTAAATAAAAAACCTTCCGTCAAGTGAACAAATCCTAATGCTGCGAGGTCAGACAGCAATCACAAAGTGAAACCAGCTGATGAATCAGGCTAACTCGCTAACCTCGCTTTCCCTCCATTGACGAGACTCCAAGCCTGACCTGTAGGTGGGATAAATGTGACCTGGCCGCTCAGACTGAAGTCGCATGTCAAAAGATCAGGTATGTGTGGGTTTTAGGACCACATACCCAAGTGGCCAAGGTCACATTTGTAAAAATCGGATCTGTCTTGTTCGTACTTAAAAGATCAGATGCAGGTCGCATAGGGGCAAAAAGAAAAAAAACCAAAAACGGATTTGGGTCACTTCAGGCTGCAGTCTGAGTGCAGCCTTTGTTCAGTTGGTGCAGAGCAATACCAAAATATTGATAGATGAATACTGACACAGTATTGAAAAGTACTGATTAGCATGAAAAAAATCACGTCACAGAGATCTTAGATTACTAAAGCAAATGTCCTAGGGTTAATTAAGGTTTAGGTACTCTTTGAAGTGAACAGATGGATCCAGATGTAATTTTTAAAAGAAATAAATCTTTTTCTCTCTAATTTTTATGCATTTTTACACTGAACAAACACAGGAATCAGCACAGAAGCAGAGCAGGCAACACGAGTGAGAGTTAGCTTACTTAGCAGAGATGTACATAAGCGCGGTGCGTACGGCGCTCTGTGAATCAGTCGCGGGGCTTAACGTTGGCGTGGCGTTGGTTGGAATGTCCCAGTAATCTTCAGGTGGTTGGTGCATGCTTGGGCTGTGGGCTCGGGGCTGACCGCTGACCTCTGCGCACTAATACAACAAAGGATAAGAAAATACCGTTCTGGCTAGTGCAAAACATATTTAGAGTGAGTGAGTGAGATGTTACGTTTCACTGATTTGAAAATGCTATATTTGCCAAAAAACAACTCAAAAGGTTAGTTTCAGTTTTATTTTTACATAACAGCACTATTATCGTTTAAAGTGCTAATGAACCTACTGCGCATTGCACCAGGTTTGTGAAGTTGTAGTGTGTTGGTATTACACTTCAATGGGGTAATAACTGCGAACACATAACATATTTAGAGCGGTTACATGCAGTTATTCTGACATGCCGCTGTTTGGACATTGAGCATCCCACTACTTCGACGCCTTTTTTTCATTGTCGGTGTAGCGGCACTTTACTATTTTTTAAACATTCCACTTTTCCAACATAAATACAGGGTTCTCACTTTTTTCACTGACAAAACTTCAAAACTTTTCCATTACTTTTTCATGACCTAAAGTGAATATTCCATGACTTTACAACGCCTACATGTCATTAGCCTAATAGCATAGTTGGCTAAGTCATATTTGAACATTTTCGGAAAACAAGAAAACAAATTTTTTAGCAAGCACATTGCAAATTTAGATATCACAATTTGGCCAAAAAAAGTGACCTAGGCAATTATGCTATTGGACTAACGATGAGTAGAATTGAGCATACTTTTAAGGGTAAATATGAAATGTTAACTCTTTCCACTCACCTTATGGTTTGGTATTATAGTTTTTTAACATTCAAAATACTGTCAGTGCATTTATTGTCGTCTCTTTTAAACAAAAGGTTCATACATTCAGAAATAATCATAATAGCCTAATGAGAACTTAACAGAACGCTGTAGTTGGATGAAAGACATACTAAAATTCCATGACTTTTCCAGGCCTGGTAAATGACATTTTCAATTTCCATAACTTTTCCAGGATTTTCATAACCGTGGGAACCATGTGAATAATATTAATGTGACAGCCTATTATACTTTGTGCTCCCATATATTATAATATGCTTGGGCTGAAACAAAGCACTTGATCAGAGAATACTTCGGCCACATAGGATATCAGACCGTGGGAAAACGTCCTAACTGATCGCCGTGGGAACAGTCATGCATTTTAAAAAAGAGCATAGACCAGCCTTCGGGTTTTGTGTGTGACTCGATCGTTGTTGAGTGTAAGAACATTGAAAAACAACAAGAGACACGCCTGGGTTGACTCTCACAAAAAAATAATGTGTCAGAATAGAGATACTACAAAGTGTCGGAAAACCAGCACGTCTAAATAGAGACATGTAGTAATGAGGGATGTCAGAATAAGCGGCAGACCCTGTTAAGGCTACGTATATAGGATGACGGTCTGAACAGAAGATGCAAAAGTGGTGTCGCGTCTTCACTTTTTTATTCCACGTTTAGACAAGCGCTTTCGGGAGGAAATTTGCAATCATACTGTGACACAAAAGTGTGTGGAATTCGATTGGATACACATGCCAGGTGGCTCGGTGGTGACGATACGTGGTGATGTGCGTGATGTAAACATGTACGTGACATGAGCAGATCTGACAAGAGTTTTGCGTCTTGGGCAGTGTAGACGGAAACACTACGGCGGAATTTTTTTGACTCTAGAGCAGGGATGGGCAAACTACGGCCCGGGGGCCATATGCGGCCCTTTAAACCTTTTAATCCGGCCCGCCGAACTTGAATAAATAATAATAATAAATCTTGTTAATGTTTTATTTTTCCTGCATTTCCGGCGTTTCCCAGTAGACGGCGCACTATATATACATTGAGGTGCGGCGTCTTCTGTTGGTCGCAATGCTTTATGGGAAAATATTGACAGGAGTCATTTCGGGCGGTGTATTCGGACCATGAATGAGTGTTCAAGACATAAGGGTGCACTGTTTCCGCTTTAAGTCTGTGTAAAAACACACTCATAAAATTAATACTTACTGTATTAGAAAGTCTTGAAGGTTTAGTTAGACTGCTCTGTGAAAGTGTTCAGGAAATATGCTTGCATTTGGTGTGCAGTGGGACAGACCTCATTTCACTTTTCGTGAGTTCTGAAACTCGCATGTCTAAAAGTTGCAGCACGTCCTACATGAGAGTAAATATGAGTGCAATGGAGCCGGGCTCTGAACACGTCATGTCCCGTCTTCTGTCCGGCCCTTCAGTCAAATTTTAGAACCCTATGTGGCCCCCGAGCCAAAAAGTTTGCCCACCCCTGCTCTAGAGGATGGTTTCAGGTTTTTGCATTTTTTAGCCTACAAAAACGCCTTTACCGTCTAAACAAAAGGCACTTCCGATTAAAATATTTTATCGTTTGTACCCGCAAGCGTTCTCTTACAGCAACATGTTACATTTAATTGATCTGAAAATGCTATATTTGCAGAAAAACTACTTAAAATGTTTAGTTTTAGTTTTGTTTTTTATTTAATTCTATAACAACACAATTAGCAAGCATGCACTGCACATCACATCAGGTTTGTGAAGTTGTAGTGCTTTGATATTACACTTCTAAGGGGTTTTAAAAGCTAAACACATAACATATTGGCTGGAATGTCCCGTAATCTTCAGGTGGTTGGTACACGCTCGGGCTGTGGGCTTGGGGCTGACTGCTGACCTTTATGCGCTAACACAAGACGGGCTAAGAAAACACAGTGCTGGCCGGAGGGAACCTAATGCCAGGACTAATTCAGAAAAATTGCAGGCTCTTTTACCTCCCGCTGCGGCAGCACAAACAAGGACTGCTGCTTGAATGCTTTCCAAATGGCAGTAAACACTAAACGGTGGCTTTAAAAACACACCTCTTTGTTTGGAGCCGTGCTGGGCTCAGTGGATGCTGGGGTTGTAGTGCTTTGATAGAACAGAATGTGAAACAAATCAAAGCTGGAAGTGCAAAAAACAAGGTAGTATTTGTTGGTTTAGAGATCCAATGAAATTTAAAGGTCCTATGTCACGCAAAATTTACGCTTGTGAGTTTTTGGCCATTTTATAATGCTGTTACCTCATCAAAAACAGACCCGCAGTTGTGTTTTGTTTCATTCATACGTGTTTGAGTAACCTTTTTTTATTAGTCTGTCTACATCTGCAAGCTCAAAACGCTCTTTTTCAGTTGAGATTCCAGGGCTGAAAACAGTGGTGTAGTGGGGATTTTTTTAAGTGGGGGTACACAATTTGTGACGTCAGCAATGTGATGGACTAAACCAGAACGGAACCAGGTCTAAATCAGGACTAAACCAGCACTAAACCAGGACTAATCTTGGAATTGTGAGAGCGAGAGAGAGAACCCCGAGCCCGTTCTTTCAGTTCTTTCTCCTGCAGTCACCCGACAGTGGACGTCTGTGCACCTCCAGGCCCATCCTGGTGCAGCCCTGGTTTAGTTCTGGTTTAGACCTGATTTAGTCCTGTTTTAGTCCGGGTTCAATCCTGGGTCCGTCCTGGTTTAGTCCTGGTTTAGTCTTCCTGATTTAGTCCTGTTCAGACCTGGTTCAATCTTGGTTTAGTTTTCCTGGTTTAGTCCTGGTTCAGTCCTGGTTTAGTTCTGGTTTAGGCCTCCTGGTTTAGTCGTGGTTCAGTCCTGGTTTATTCCTCTTGGTTTAATACTGGTTTAGTCCTCCTGGTTCAGTCCTGGGTTAGTCCTGGTTCAGTCCTGGTTTAGTCTTCCTGGTTTAGTCCTGGTTTAATCCTGGTTCAGTCCTGTTTTAGTCCTCCTGGTTAGTCCTGGTTCAGTCCCGTTTCAGTTCTGGTTCAGTCCTGCTTTAGTCTTCCTGGTTTAGTTTTCCTAGTTCAGTCCTGGTTTAGTCCTGTTCTCTGAAGTCTCAGGTCACTATAGGACAGTACTGCAGATATCATGAGCCTGTGCAGTTTCACCATTGCCAGTAGCTCCAGTTTGACATTTATAAGTTGTTGCTATTTTATATTTATGTTTTTTATATCTCACCTCAGGAGAAGTGGGTGGACGGCGTACCCCCGCGTACCACGCCCACTACACTCCTGACCGAAATTATACAAATGATTCTTGTGAAGTTTAAGGTAAAGTTTGAATTGCCTTCACTTTATAAATAAAATACCAATGTTTCAAGAGTCCAAAACATAATTCAGTTTAAAAATATATAATTCCTTGTACCTGTTTTTCTTGAAAACGTGAAAAGCTAAACATTTTCAAAGGCTTGCCGTGGTTCAAAGTCATTCCGAACATCTAAATTATTCTCTGTGATGAGTTTACTTTCAGAGGCCAGAGTGGAGCTTTTCTACAACTAGCATGGTAATGTGCACTTCCTGATTATCTGACACACTTTCTGATCCGATGCAGACGGCACGTACTGTATTTATTTTGACGTGAAAAGCTGCTTATACACTATATCTGTACTAGAGCAAGATAAACTACGCTCAAAATATGGTATAAAAATCAGGCCTTGAATAACAATTTAAAGGCCATTTCTGTAAACAAAATCTCTTAAACCCCTTACATAGACCGTTTGTGACCAATAATGTTAATAATGTCCTGTCAAGTTCCCAAAGACATTCTGTTTTCTTCAGTAGATTCAAGGTAAACTGCTTCATCCGTCTTGTCCTCCCTCCGTTCTCGCGCCAACCGTTAGCCACCAACGCTAGCCCCACAGCAGCAGAGGAGGAGCAGGATTTCAAGTCTGGTCAAGGCCGTGCAGATAGGGCTTATGTAACACCTGGCTGCCTGGCTGAGTGACTGGACTCATTAACCCACAGAGCTCTCGGTGTGTTTGTCTACAGTGGTTGTTTAAGGTGAGTGAATAGGGTCGTCACACTGCACATGCATGCTAGCTGATAACGGGGGAGCTAGCCAATGTATAACCAGCGGATCTGTCTTCCCTATCGTCCCAGCTACTACTCTTCCACAGCAGAAATATTCGCTGTCTTAGGCTACGTTTATATGATGACGGTCTGAACAGAAGAAAAAAGTGGCAAAAGTGGTGTCGCGTCTTCACTTTTTTATCCGCGTTTAGACAAGCGTTTTCGGGAGGAAATCTGTGTGTGGAATTTGATTGGGTATGCATGCCAGGCGGCTAGGTGGTGACGTTATGTGGTGATGTATGTCAGGAGTCCCCAACCACTGGGCTGGGAACTGGTACTGGGCTGAGAAAGCAAAAAACACCCCCCTTACCCTGTGTGGATCATTCCTCCCCCTCCTGTACGCCGCGTGAACCGTCCCTCCTCCTGTACACCACATGGACTGTTCCTCCTTCCTTATGTTGACTACTAAACCAGAACTAAACCAGGAGTCGAAACCAGGTCTAAAAACAAAACTAAAACACCCCTCTCCAACTTCCAACACCCTGCGGTCCGCAAAATATTGTCGGATATAAAACGTGACGTGAGCAGATCTGACCAGAGTTTTGTATGATGGACATTGTCGACGGAAACGCTACGGCGGAGCAAAAGTGTGTGGAATTCAATTGGGTACGGTTGTACTTAAAGCAACAAGGGCGTCTTTGGACATACGGAAGTTTTCATGCCATGCATTTTCATCAGCTACTCCTGCCACAAAGTTGTCCCGGGTCTCGTCCATAGTCGTCTTGCTCGAGTGCGATGAACTGGTGCATCCAGAAGTTGACAGAGGTAATTGCAGATCCTTCTTTGTTCACTAATACTATCTCTGCATATTCTGGACATTTGTTGGGACATAATTGTTTCTGTGTACTCTATGTATGTGACGTAAACGTGTACGCAACGTGAGCAGATCAGACCAGAGTTTTGCGTCTTGGGCAGTGTAGACGGAAACGCTACGGCAGAGTATATTCAACTTTTCTACTCTGGACAGATTTTAGCGTTCTTAAGACCCAAAAACACCGTCACCGTCTTAATGAAAGGCAATTCCGCTAAAATATTTTGTTTATTATTTTTATCTGCAAGCGTTCTCGTCTAAACAGGCCCACAATCTTTCCGTCTTTTCCGGTTCAATTGAGGTAATAGTGCTCTGCCCATTAAAAGGAGTCCAAAGTTATGCGAAATCGATCTGGTTGAGCATTCTACCATGTTTATAATGTTGTTCCCTCATCAAAAACATGTCTGAAGAGGTTTTATATGTCATCCATGCGTGTCTGAGTATTTTAGCGATCTCTCCCAGGCCCTGTTTGAACCCTTCTTACGGTTAGCTGTAACGTTCTGTCCAAGGCTCCACCCTCGAGCCTGCACCATCCATGCTCCCACACGAAAATTCTCCATAAATAAACAAAAGCATGATACATAACTATGCAGAGCGACTTGACAAACCTGGTGCTATGTGCAGTAGTTTCATTTGGCGGGCGCACGGTCATTGTGTTGTGATAGCGCTTTGAAGGGTGAGTAACTTTAAACAAAAGTGAAACTCCAATAAATTGTTAATTTGTTCAAGTCAGTGAATATAGCATTTTCAAAACAATAAAAGGTGTTGGTCTAAATATGTTACGTATTAGCAGTTAATACCCCATAGAAATAACATTTAAGGTTATTCTATTATAGATTTAAGCAGTGAGGCTAAAAATAGGTGTATTATGACGACATCAACAAGGTGAAACTGGGCATTTTAAGCTTTAGAGACGTAGACAGCCCAGTAATCCAGGGTTACTCATACACACACACACTCATACACCTTTTTAGGCAATAAACTGAAGAAAGGTAGATTCAGGGTTCCCACGGTTATGGAAATCCTGGAAAAGTCATGGAATTTTAGTATCTCTTTCATGCAACTACAGCGTTCTGTTAAGTTATCATTAGACTATTATGATTATTTCTGCGCCTTTTGTTTAAAAGAGATGACAATAAATGCACTGACAGTATTTTGAATGTTAAAGAACTTTAAGACCAAACCATAAGGTGAGTGGAAAGGGTTAACATTTCAGATTTAGCTCTAAAACTCTGATCAATTCTACACATTTACGGTGTTGTAAAGTCATGGAAAATTCACTTTAGGTCATGAGTTATGGAAAAGTTTTGAAATTTTGTCAGTGAAAAAGAGTGGGAACCCTGTAGATTTCTCTGACAAAGTCTCAAAATGTAACTCCCACTTTTTCTTTTTAGTTTGTTTTGATTAAATATTTTACAAGCAGAAAAGTTGGGTACCTTAGCTTTAAAATAATTTAAGACAAGCAATAATTAAACAGAATAGAAAAAGTTAAATGAGAGAGTTTGAGCTTGAGATTGCTTTTTTTTTTTTTTATTCCACAAAATTTACTCTTGTGTACCATGTTATAATGTTGTTACCCTGTTAAAAAACATAACTGGAATTGTGTTTTGTTTCATTTACACGTTTCAGTAACTCTTTATTATTAGTCTGTTTACATTTTCAAAACTCAAAACACTCTGTTCCACCTTGTGATGTCAGGAAGCAATAGTTTTCAAGTTACCAGCTACCTTTTACATTTTTGTACCTTTTAATAGACATTGAAAAAAAAAATGAAATGATCGAAATGATTCTAGTGAAGGTGTATGGAGTTTAAAATCACAGTGGAGCACTTCCTGTATTACCACATGAGATCACAAGGTGGAACGGAGTGTTATCTGTTTGAGAGAAGAACCTAAATATGCAGGTTTGTGTGTTAAATGTGTGAATGAAACAAAACACAACTCCAAGTCTGTGTCTGTGAGAAACAACTTTATAACATAGATCAGAAAATAGCGTAATATGGGCTTTTTAATCACGATCCTGAAAATATCCGTATTAACTATCATAACTATCATAGAAAAACTGGAAAGCTCGAATCCCAGCGCAAGCCCTCACTCGTACCAAGCAATTTTCCTCCCCCCCAGCAATATTTATTACTACACATTTCTACTACAACACGGTTCAGTGAAGACGTACAGTAGCACTTGTCTTAATTACGACCCTTCCCCGGCTATTTGTAAAATGAATTACGCTTCTAAAAACATATAAGTTACAGCTTTTCTCTTGAACGCTGAAGAATTCTCCCCGTAGCCTCTTTACCAAAACACGAGAGGAATGCCCTGAGTCCACAGTGGCAGACAGACACTTAGCGCATTGGTGAATTTACATGTGGCTAACACCAGGCAGAGACCACACCTGCGTCTACTGTCTCATATTTTCACCTTATAAGGCCCTACGCATCACGGCCTTGTAAGCGGCGCAAACCTTTCCTCCAGCCGACTTCACACATTACAAAATAGCTGTCTGGTTCGCGTTAATTGTTCCGTACCCCTCCCTCTCCCCTCAGGCTGCGCTTTTTGTACTCAAGGTTTCCCCGTTTTATTAATCATTTTACGCAATGGTTGAAGTAGTACTTAATTGTGCTACTTGAGTAAAAGTACAAGAGCAAACGTCTACTCAAGAAAAGTAAAAGTATCACATAAATAAATCTACCCAAAAGTGATAGATGCGGCTTTCTCTTGGTGATTCTGTAGAAATAGAAAGTTAAAACCACACTCTGAAACATTCTCCATAGAGACAGATACAGTATGTTTTATGCCGTACTCCCTAAAACTGTACAGCAACTCACCCTTCTGTAATAGATCACCCTTTGTCCTGTCAATCATTGTATCATTGTTGCACTATTTCCTATGACCTCTTGTATAAAGTTGAGATTTTATCTGATTTTATCTTTCTATTTGATTTTGACTTGTACATTTACATTTATATAATTATGTCTTATTTCACACCTGACTCTTGTTCTTTTGCTACTTATTTAGAATTTATTTTACCATGTATAATTTTGGTCTTTGTTATTATATTTATTGTGATGTGTGAGCTACTGTGTCCAAATAATTTCCCTTGTGGGTCAATAAAGTTTGTCTTGGTCTTTACTGTGGAATTTTATAGGCAAGACGAACAACATTTCCATGAAAACAAGCAGAAAGAGGAGCCAAAGAAGAGTCAGGTTTGCGGAGACACAAGCCCACCAAGAGTAAAGACAGATGTTTTTTTCAGTATGATAAAATGTTTTTTTTTGCAAAACATATTGTGGCTTTAAGTGAATTTACTGAAGTACAGGTTAAAAAAAGAAAAAAACTTTTAGAGTAAAAAAAAAAAAAAAGTAAAGGGACTTTTTAAAAATTGAAGCATGAAATTACTAGCCTGATTTATCAGACGGTTTCACTTCGTAGAAACAGTCTGACCTCGCAGCATTAGAATTCGTTCGCTTGACAGTAGGCGTGTACTTTTTTCATTTAACCAGTCACTACTATTTAGTCGTGACTTATGTAATGCGTTGATAACTGGTATATTAAGCTTTTCCCAAATCCCGTAGGAAGAAGGGCAATGACGTCTTTCCCCTGAATAAAATTCACCGAACATTCTCTTCTCAGGAATCGTTGCCAACACAGAATGTATGGCTCTTTGATGATTGGCTGGTGCCCAGACTCACACTTCTGGGGTTTTTGCGAATCGTCTAGTGTATTCCAATTCCTGACCTAGTCGCTGGAGAGAAATGAAACTGAGTGGAGGCACTAGGTGGCACCAGCCTGGCTATGAAATTTGATGAGCTTGATAAAGAATTTGTACATTTTTAAGTCAAGGGAAAGGAGAAATTCAATTTGTCAACTGGACAAAAGTTTATTTGGTCAAATATGTTTCACAGCTCATCCAAGCTGCTTCTTCAGTTCTTGTCAAAATGCTGGTAGATACTGTCTTATATCTGCCTACAGGGAGGAGCTAACTATAGTGAAACTACTTTGAAACTAACACACCTACTTGTTTACAGTTTCTGTTAGTTCGTTAGGCTTAAACTAACAGAAACTGTAAGCAAGTAGATGATCTGCAAAACATATTCAACCAAATAAACTTTTGTCCATTTGACAAATTTAATTTCTCCTTTGACATGGATTCTACCTGGATGACTGAGGAATTATACACACATTTAAATTTTTTCTGTTTCTACATTTTTAAATGAATATTTTGTTTGCTCAAAGCCAGGAACTTAAAAACTTTAGTCAGAACGTCACAATGAAAATGCTGAAAATAACGAAAACTATCACTTCATGACATCACAAGGTGAAATGAAGGATTACTCCAACATGTGTGAATGAAACGAAACACATCTCCGGGTCTGCTTTTGCAGCGAAAACAACATTAAAACATGTGTTAAACCTTAAAGAGTCAATTTTACGTAATATAGCGCCTTTACAAATTGTTTCTAAAAATTACACTACTTTTACTTTTGCTCTTCGTTACTTCCCACGTTTCTTTTACACGTGGGCGTCCGTATATGACACATGTCTGTAGCCGCGAATAAGCCAGCTGGTTGCAGAGCTAAGGTGGAGCATGCGAGGTCTTACTCATCCATTCACAAACACGCAGAGTTACACATGCGGCGCGCTAGCTAACGTCGTCTGCCCTTGGGATTACTGTTTTGAGTCATCCTCGGCAGCAGAGTCATAACACGGCCTGGCCAATTATGCACAAGCGCAAGGAGAGAGGAGCGACTATCTTGTGAAAGCGTCAAAGACAAACATGGAAGAATTTCAGGTCAATATTTGGAGAGAGGAATGAGTGAGCAACACTTATGCGTAGTCAAGTTATTTCATGTTTTTGTCTGGGAGAGTCAGAAAAGTGCTGTGTGGGGTTACTAGGGATGGCACAATATTTAAGTCTTAAGTCTAAATTTAAGTCGTATTAAGTCTTAATGATTATCGTGGGAATGTTTTTGAAGTTATTCACGATTATTGACATCATGGCCAAACAACGGCAAATCCCACAGTGTCTAGAAGATTATTCTGACAGCAGTATGAGACCAGCGTTATGAAACCAAGCTTAATCTGAGTGACTAAACTAAAGCCCCAGTATGAAACCTTTTTTGTTGTTATGGATGTGTTTATTGCATTGATAAACATACAAAAACATGCGTACGTACTCTGAGCAGGCTTGCATCTCCACAAATGTTTCCATGCAGTATTCTTTTTGTCGTTTGTCCATAATCTTCAAAAGTACGGCATGAAACTTACCGAAGTATGGTTTTAACTTTCTATTTACATGGATTCATATAGTTGACTTTTCACTCCCACAAAGCTTTACAGTATCACTTACCGTTTTTTTCGGATTATGACGCGCACCGGATTATTAGGCGTAATATCAATACTGTTGAATTCTCTCGTCTATTTTCATACATAAGGCGCACCGGATTATAAGGCGCAACAAGCGAAACAAACGGACGAAACTTGAGACTGATCCCTTAGCCCAGGCATCCACGATCCATTGGCAGATCGTGGCGTAACTCGCCCGGCGTTGCCTCCCTGTCTTGGTGAATGTGTGTTATGAATGTAAATGTGGGTGGATCATTTAAGTTTCTTTTATTTCCTATGAGGAGGACTCAAACATACATTGAGTAATAATGTGTTTAATACAGCTTTGCGCACATTTGTTTACATGTTACCGAAACGAAACTTAAAACCACATGGCTAATTTGCATAAACTATAAGAGATA
The DNA here is from genome assembly GCF_026225935.1 of Boleophthalmus pectinirostris. Classification (NCBI taxonomy): domain Eukaryota; kingdom Metazoa; phylum Chordata; class Actinopteri; order Gobiiformes; family Gobiidae; genus Boleophthalmus; species Boleophthalmus pectinirostris. The sequence goes on along the minus strand of NW_026570970.1, from coordinate 10,065,511 downwards.
AAAAAAAACAAAAAAACAGCTTGCTTCTTGTGCGTTGATGCGGTCAGCTTCTGGCTCAATGGAATATATGTGTGTTCTTCAGAGGATGTTCTGCTGATGGTGAGTCTGTTCTGTGCTTCTATCATGTTGAAGATGGTTCAGGTGAAATTTTCCAGAGATTATAAATCTGTAGGTCATACTGTATATATGAATGGACATATACTTTCTGTAGCATATTATTGACCCTGATGCAGAACTAGACTTTGCCCTTTACTCCGCTGAGGTTCGTACTAAACAGATTTTTGTGTGCCGTGTGCCACAGAAAATCGGTTCGAGGTCAGTAAGCACAAGGCGCTGAAAAAAACGGCTTGCTCCTTGTGTGTTGATGTGGTCAGCTTCTGTTGGACTAAAAGACACGACTCATTATTATTTGTGAAAATCGGTTTGAGGTCAATAAGCACAACTGGAATTAATACATAAGACGCACCGTCGATTTTTGAGAAAATGGAGGGATTTTAGTGTACCTTATAGTATAAGAAATACGGTAAATGTGACATAAACAGTAACATACACTTAACATTCAGCTTATCATTTTTGAAGTAAATATTGAAATTTAAATGTAACTTATGTTCGTTTCTAAAATTCTCACTACTATTTTACGGTTCAGTCACGGACACTTCTGTAAATGCGTTTAATCTCTCTTTTAACAGTATATCTCTAAATCATGAGTCATAATGGAGTGTAAAATATCTAAATGTCAGTGTATCGTGATGCTGAATTTGGTGATACAGCATCCCATGATAACTATACTGTATTAATTTGTCTCCATGAGTATTTTTTGGTATCTCTTTATTGAGATTTGTGTGACTGGACTAGAATTTTGTGGCTTATTTAGTGTAAGAAAACTTGTTTAGGCAATAAACTTGACATATTCCAGCGGCTATAAAGCTTATGAATAAAATGTAATCTATTTATCTTTCAATTTTAGTATGTTTGTCTTGGAAAACTCCTGTGTTTTTATATATAGTCAATATTTATTATGTTTTTAGTCAAGCGTGATGGAATGAATTTAACTAATTGTTTATGGAACAAACCTACTCTGCATGGGAGCAATGTAACACTTTTTTATATGTGTTTACTGTACATAATGTGGATGAAAACAAAAATGAAAACAAATTTAACTACGGGTACGAATAAAGCAACCTAACCTATAGATAGATGCATTTCATATTAACTTTGCACATGTGGTGAATTAACAAAGAAATATTGCTGCTAAAATGTATTTGGTTCTACAAAAAAAAAAAAGCAATACATCACAGAATATTGCGCAGTCTATTGTTTATGTATCTCCATATCACAGTATGATCGTATGATGAGCCACGTATCGAGCATCATATTGAATCATGAAAGACCCTGTGATTCCCAGCTCTAATGCGTCACAAGATAAAAAATGTTGGAAGATCCGGCTCATTATTACGATCGTCTGATTCCTCAGTCTGGCCTCGGTCTCGCTGCTGACAGCTTTTGTCAACTAGACTCTACAGGAGGGAACAGAAACAACAAGACACATCAAACACGGATGAAATACAAAGATACACTGTGGTTGGCGTTTAGAAGCTTAGGACTCTTGTCAACTAAAAAGGATCAATAGCCAAATTTACAAATGATTAGACAAACAAACTGGCACAGCTTTGGCACACATCTTAAACCAGAAACTGTATATGAAAAAAGCTACTTAAAGAGGGGGTATTTTACTTCTATAGGGTATTAACTGCTAAGACATAACATATTTACATCACCATGTGTCCTTTTATTGTTGTTTTTAATGCCTCCCTTTGCTCTTTGTGCTAAGTCACCCCCCTTCAGAGTGAAACTACTGTACAGAGCGAAACTACATCAGGTCTGTGAAGTTGTAGTTGATTAATTGTTGATTGATTGTAGTTATGATTTTCGATATTTATGGAGAATTGCCGTGTGGGGCATGGATGAAGTAGGCTTGCGGATTGAATTTGGGAAGAATTTAACCATAAAGAGGGCCCAGGAGAGAACACTAAATTACTGAAACAAGCATGAACGACATCTAAAACCACTTCAGGGATGTTTTTGATGAGGGAAAAATGTTATAAACTGGTAGAAAGCTCAAATGTTAAAATGTTCGAACTGAAAATGAGAAGGTCTTTGTGATGGAGGACATACCGGCTTTACGTTTGTTTCTCTAAGAGGTATCCCACAAGGCTTTGCGATGTGATGTCACAATTTAAGTTATTATCATCTGACTGTAAACAATAACATATTTATTTTGTATCTGGAGAAATGTGACTTACTAAAAGAGTCTGGCAGAAGCACATTATTGCTTTAATTGGTTTGTAAAATGAGATGGGCGTAGCTAAGTGTTTCTTCTTCCCATTCCTTTTCGGAATTATTTTTATTTTTTGAGATTATATTTGTGATGAGCAATGTAAAAAATAATTGCCTTTACGTATCTGTTGATTACTTCATAATAATGCAATTTATCATTTATCATTTATGGAAACATCCAAATAAACTTGTCATTATTATCACAATCTTTTTTAGCAACTGTGAAAGGTGCTATTAATACTTTGCAGGGAGGTGGGAAGCTAACTGGAGGCACTGGGGTGGGCAAACTTTTTAACTCGTGGGCTATAAAGGGTTCTAAAAGTTGACAGAAAGGCCGGACCAGGAGTAGATGGATGGAATTTTTTGGTAATCCACCTCATAAGAGAAAAAAATAACATGGAATAATAATAATAATAATAATTATTATTATTATTAAGTTCGGCAGGCTAGATTAAAAAGATTAAATGGCCGTATATAGCCCCTGGGCTGTGGTTTGCCCACCGCTGAGTTAGACTTTAATCTGAGCTGTTTTTTTGTGTTTTTTTTTTTTTTTTACTCAATCTGATTGTAAAGAGCTGACTTGGTTAGAAGTACAACAGACATGATTTGTGATTTTAAGCAAGTCTCAGCCAGCAAGCATTAAACAAATGTTTTTCAGTTAGTCACTCTCACCTTTTTGTTGAACTCTTAAACAGGACCATGAATGCTCCTGAAAATGTGTCCATTTAGTATTTTTTGGTGGGTTTTTTTTACTTTTTTGAAACATGGTAACATTCAACCATGTACATATAGTAGAACCCCCAGCGTGTTGTCACTGGATCAATTGACAACTTTTTTTTCGCATGTGTTCCATTTCAGTCACTGTAGATTAGTGACGACGACTCTAAAGAATACAGTAAAGATGATTAGTTTGACCCAGACTGCCCCCTCCGATGCCACGTCTTAGGACTCAACACATGACTTAGCTCCTGTACTCTCCTAATTGACTCATGACCTCCAAATGACAATCCAGAAGACCGGATCGAGATGTCCCTTCAAGGATTTACCGAAAGACGTCTTAAGGCTGGTTTATAGTCCAGAGTTAGGCCCCACACAGCTGAGACCTGGCGCCCTGTCACAGACCGGAACCAGACGAGCTTCAGCGGAATAAACACGGTCCAGGTGCATTGTGGGAATCCAAACCATTAATTATTTATTTATTTACGAGACATTACTATTTATTATGTAACAATAAACAGTCAAATTAGGCTCATATGCTGACATTTCTACTCAAACCTTAGTTGTTTTGAGCTGTTTTTCAATGGTTGTTCATATTTGTGGATCAAGTTCATCTTCTGCCAACCACTTAACTCCCGCTTGCCTCCCTGTCCTCTGAGGAGTCCAGAGTCTTCAATCGCTGTGCCCCCCAACTTTAGAACTCCCTTCCATCATCCATCTGTGACTAAGGCGACGTTCAGACTGCAGCCTGAAGTGACCCAAATCTGATTTTTTTGCCCCTATGCTCCTGTTTCTGATCTTTTAATGACAGTCCGAACGATACAGATCCGATTTTTTCAGATGCGACCCAGGCCACTTGGATATGTGCTCCTAAAACCGTTACATATCCGATCATTTGACATGTGACTTCAGTCTGAACGGCCAGGTCACAAGATCGGATATGTATCGGTTTTAGGAGCACATATCCAAGTGGCCAGGTCACATTCATCCCACCTACACCTCAGGCTCGCTTTCCCTCCATTGACTAGACTCCGAGCCTGACGTGTAGGTGGGATGAATGTGACCTGGCCACTTGGATATGTGCTCCTAAAACCGATACATATCCGATCTTGTGACATGCGACTTCAGTCTGAACGGCCAGGTCACAATCATCCCACCTACACATCAAGCTCAGAGGTTAGTCAATGGAGGGAAAGTGAGGTTAATGAGTTTATTAATATTTGGGGGGATCGCTGTATACATGTCAAACTGGAGGGGTCTTATTGGAAAGGGCATTTTAAAAAAATGATTGCCAAAGAAATGTCCGAGCAGGGCTACAGGCAGTCCTGGCTCCAATGTCAACGAAAAATAAAGAGCCTGCGAGCCAAATACAAGGAGGATAAAGACTCAAAAAAACAAAGAGACCGTGGACGTGTAACCTGTCCATTTTACAAAGAACTGGACCATATTTTGGAGAGACAAGCCTAGCATTTAGGCGACTTCTGTAAACAATGAGCACACTCGCTGCGTCGTGTCCTCCAATTGCGCATGCTGGACATTTTTGTGGCATTTAAAGTTAACACTGGAGATCACATACAAGTCACATTTAATTGGAAATGTGAACAACCTCACAAAAAAGTCGGATTTCACAAAAAAATATGAATTGAGCATTAAGCCTTGCAGTGTGAATGTAGCCATAGATGCCCTCTCTTCTTTCAAAACCCACCAGGATCCATCTACTGACGGTCTGTCCTGTATCTTTGTGATTTTATTGCTTTTTTTTACTTGTAAGGTGATCGTGAGAATCCTGAATGGCGCCATTAAATAAAAAGCATTATTATTATTATTATTATTATTATTATTATTATTATTATTATAAACAACAAATCACAGCCCCTGCATTCGGTGAGAGTTTCAAGTTTTCTGATTTCTGGCTTTATGTGCGTTGTGGAGCTCCACATCCACGTAGATTTGACTCTGGACTATAAACCAGCCTTTATTGTGCAAACCTTATGTCAGCCAATTTGGCAACCGAACCAAAAACTAAAATAAATACTGTATAAATAAAAGTTGGTACAGCACATTCCTCAAGTGTCATGCTTTGATCGGCCACAGAAAGGGTGTTAACTTACTTACAGTTTAATATGTTGATGATACACTTGCATGGATTTGGCACTAAGTCCTCGTGGCTTTGCTTGCGCTCGGATGTACTTAAACACAACCCTTCCCCTGTTATTGCAAGGGATTCTGGGTGAAGCCGGCTCAGATAGGGCTACAGTTACGGCTGATCCCGCTAGTGTTGGGAAAGCATTCAAGGCATCTGGTGGCGTCCCTTCAGAGATCACTATTACTCATGGTATAATCCTCAGCAGCCCCGTACGGAACATCCAGACAAACACGCCCAGAGCTCGGGATACAGAGGCGACCGGGAGTCAACGGAGGACACAACTGTGGAACGACTGAGGAAAACGGATGACAAAAAATGGATAGAGGGGAAAACAAGCTCCAGAGACTAAATCGCGGAGGTCGAGTGTGACAAGTTAAAGCTCTTGGCTATGTGTTTATTTAGTTTCTGTTCGTTCTCAGTCAACACTCTGGAGAAAAATGTTCTTTTGTGCTGAATAAATCTCAGTGAGCTGACAGGAGATGAGTGTCATTAGAATGACAGATTAGATACAGGTAGGAGATAAGGTCCAAAAGCAATAGACATGTTCCATTCTTATTACTTAACTGCTATTAACTGTCTTCTCCACATATTCAGACCAATTTAAATAAATAAAAGCAATTATGGATGTGAACTGAATTCTCACGCTAGGCTGAAAGACACGCTAATATTGAATAGCTAAGTTCCCCTGAATAATGCTCTTTGTAAACGACTATGAAACTTTGTAATTTGTGATTCAAATCACTGACTCATTTAAACATGTAGTTTGGATTATTTCAAACTTTGCAAAATATAAACAATTATAAACCTCTGGTGATCATGTATTTTATCATGTCTGCAAAAATATACAGAAGTGTATAAAACAATAAAAAAGACATTATCATGAAACGGAGGAATTAGAACAGTTTTATTAAAGGTACAGTAGATTATAGTCTAAATCCAGCATGAGTCCTTGGAAATAGAAAGTTAAAACCATACTGTGGAATATTCTCCATGGACATGGATACTTTTTATACCATACCATGGAATCAAGGAGCAACATTTCTATGGTAATAAGCAGGAAGTGGCCCTCCTCCAAGATAAATAAGAGTCATGTTTGTTTATTTTATTTTTATTTATTCAATATTTTACCATGTAAGGCAATTGAGAACACGTTCTCATGTGCAGTGACGACCTGGCCAAGTATAAAACAGAAGCACTAACAGAGTGCACTAACATATCAACCATAACATGAAACAGTGAATAAACATTTGGAGATTAAAGATATAGAAGTGTTAAAAGCATGTGCAGTGATCCTGTGAAACATTCTGGATGGAGTTTTTAAAAGTCGACAGAGGTAAAAATGAGCTAAGTTTTAAAGTCTGTTGAAGGTGGTTTCAGTCACTTGCTGTAGAAAACTGAAATGAGGAGGGTCCCAAAGCTGTGCGGCTTTATGAATGACCAGGGTCACATATCTGGAGCTGTGGATGTGCAGTCGTGAGCTGAGGTAGGACAGAGTTTTACCAGTTAAACATTTATAAATGAACAATAACCAGTGGGTTTGTCTGCAGGTGTTGAGAGAGGAACACTTCACCAGGGAGTGAAGTATGCAGTGATGGGTGGTAAATGGTAGCCTGATTCATCAGCCAGTTTCACTTTGTGGAAACCCTCTGATCTCACAGCATTAGGATTCGTTTGCTTGACAGTAGGCGGATACTTTTTTAATTTACCCAATCGCTGCTATTTGGTCGTGACATATGTAATTCGCCACTAACGGGGCTAACTGGTATATTAAGCTTTTCCCAAATACTGTAGGAAGAAGGACAATAACATCTTTCCCCTTGATAAAATTCACCAAACATTCTCTTTGTTCCGGCTTTAAATCCTCAATCTCAGGAATTGTTGCCAACGCAGAATGTATGGCTCTTCGCTGATTGGCCGGTGCGCGGACTACAACTTTCGAGGTTCTTGCAAATCGTCTGGTGTATTCCGATTCCTGACCTAGTCGCTGGAGAGAAATGAAAATGAGCAGAGGCACTAGGTGGCGCCAGCCTGGCTAGGTAAATGGTGCACCTGTGACAAAGCGGATGGCTGCGCGATAAATCACATCGAGCTTATGGAGCAGTGTTTTTAAAGCAGACCTGTAAACTCGGTCTCCATAGTCAGTGATGTTTGTGGAGACGCAAGCTCATGCACAGTAAGGAAGGTTTTAGTATGTTTCCAGTGCAATAAAACATCCAAAATGAAATAAAAACAAAACCAACTTGTTATGTTTATTCTTTGACAAAAAAAAAAAAAAAGTTACATAGTGTAGCTTTAAATTATAAAATACTCCAACCATAAATAGTTGCCTATGATATACAAGCTTTACGTAAACTACATTTGGATTGCGGTTGGCAGCTCTTTATTAAAACACCCTTAATAACAATAAACATAGCCTATCTTGGATATATATTTACCATAGTCTGAGAGGAGACTCTTTTTAATCAAATCTGAGTTTTCTTAACCCCCCTGCCCTGACCTCCAGAGAACATGAGCCCTGGGTGCAGTAATATTCACAGTGATTAGTTGTGGCCTGTAAGTACGGTCGCACACCTCTGTAGGCTGCTGTATGTTACAAGTGCTGAGGTGATCCAGATGCCCTTCCCACGCAGATCACTGGAATGTTTCTAATATTTGTGCAGACGCCTGGGTAGACGGTAAACAGCCACAGGACAGGAGCTGCATGGTTTGTGGTGTAGAAATGGGAAAGAAGATGTAAGACATGTCACGGAGATTTGAGAGAGGAATGTTTAATAATGGCGTAAGAAAATGTCATAGGCGATCATTAGAATGGAAGAAATTGGGGAATGTGTGCTTTTATGTACATTTTTATTAGGCTATGTTTTCAATCAATTATTTGCCAACATACACCGGTCAAAAGTTTTAGAACACCAGACTTTTTCCATTTTTTTACTGTTAACTGTTGACCGAACGTATTTTAAACTTTTGATTCATGAAAGTGTCCACCTTTGGCAGATATAACACAATTTTTTTTTACAATAGAAATCAAATATTCTTCAGAAAGTTCTTCCGTCTGTTACAGAAGTTCCCATAAATGTGTGGCACTTGTAGGTTTCTTGACTTTCACGCTTCTGTCCAGTTCATCCCAAACCAGCTCGATGGGGTTTAAGTCTGGAGACTGTGCTGGACACTCCATGTTTTCAAGCTTTACCATCTTGTTCTTTTTTCCTGAGGTAGTTTTGGCAGAGCTTGGACTTGTGTTTTGTTATCTTTTATCTTTTTTTTAAGCTTTGGCTGTTCCGTTCTTTCCTTTGTACCATTGCAAGCTCTTCATTGGACTTGCACGACTTGAATTGCAATAAATAACTGGAAAAAAATGAGGGTGCTCTAAAACTTTTGAACTTTTGGTAGTATATATGACAAAAAAGACTGTTTTCAGGGACAAAAAACTCTTCCAAAACTGTAGTGAATGTACCTGGGTTGAACGTTTTATAGATAAATCTAAAGGTTCACTATGCAACTTTTCAGGTGCGTTGTTTTGCCTGGAATGTTCCACATTAAACTCAAATAAAAGTCTTTGTACAGCTCAAAAAGTAGAGTCATCAAATCCAGTGTTAGGGAAGTTTGAGGAGAGTGGCAGCCCTCAGGACAAAAGTGTCCCTCCTCTCTGTCCTGAAGCCCAAGCTGCTCTTCTTAGTCGGTCAAAAAGTAAAAAATTAAAATGATCTTCTGAGGAAAAAAATCTGTACTTTTGCTTGACAACTTTGGTACATTTGATACCTCAGTTAGTATTGAAAGTTTGGTATTGATACACCCACTAAATGATTTTTAGCGTAGTTTTAGTTTCTGTTTGCCAACCAATAAAAAAAAAAAAAAAAAGGTTCAAATATGTTGCCCTCTTGCTCACCTTTGAAAGCGGTTTCTAATCTTCATGAGGTGGTTCAGACATTCTTGGAGCACAAAAACAAAAATACTGCATGATACCACACACGTTCTTCCATCATTTCACCACCCGGTTTATTTGTGGTGTTTATTACTGTTACGCGGTTTGGATGCGTTTGTTACTGAAGTGTCAAGTATCTCGTCTGGCTTCTCAGATCACAGGAGACAACTGATGATTTTTACGATGAGCCATGTTTTGAAAATGTTTTGGAGATTACCAGACATACACAAAGGAGATATTGTGAATACACTGAAAGAATGCTGAGGTTAAAGCTACCGTCTGTTTTTTTTTTTTCTTACAGATCACCCCCCACGCCCTCTACTGCTTCTCACGCCCGACGAGACGTGATCGTGCAATCAGACTTGTTTTATTCAGTGACGCATGTGAAACCATAGAGCTCATTGGTCAGCTCTGATTTACAAACATATTCAGATTTATTGATTATGCAGAAATCTGTGATGTTTCTCTGAACCCGCCCTTATTTCCAATACAGACGAACCATGCATGTCCCTGATTGGCTAATCCACCTGTCAGTCACGCCCATTCGAAAACCAGGAGATTCACCACGGACTGGACTCACATCTTGTATTGAAGAAGTGTGAATTCTGGATCCCAGGTTATTTATTTATTTATTTATTTTATTTTAACCAGTAGATGGCAGATGTTAAACCTGTAACTGGTGATTATTTTAGTAGTCAACCAGTCAGTGACTCATTTGATTAATTGACAAGTCAAACAAATATTTCTATTGTACATTGAGACTATTAAAAATGCATTATTAACCAAATATAAGATGAAATATCGTATTAATAGTGAAGGCTTCTAGATAGAGAATATTTACAAATAAAGTGTATTATTGTAAATCATACCTGATTTTTTGGTCATTTAGGGTATAAAGGTATTTTCTTATGTGTTCTAGAGTCATTAGATGAGGCTGTAACAATTTATTGACTCAACTAACACTGCATAAAACAACATTAAAGCAGTCAGGTCCACTGGTCCCACAGATGAATACTGCTTTTGTGTCCTTGGGCAAGACCCTTAACCCTCGCTGTCTGCATACATTGGTGTATGAGTGTGTGTAAATGAGTGACAGTGTTGAAGGTTGAAAAGTGCTGTATAAAATGTGACAATTTACTTGTCACAAGTCAACTATAAAAAATAATTTTGATGATCTATACAGATTCTAAAACACATCCAAAAACACCTAAAAGATGGTGGCAAATAAAAAAGAATAAACAATTTGACTTTATTTGCCAATATTCTCAATCTACAAGCCTTCCATCACTGTATTTCAACCTTTATTTTGGTGATCGTGTTTAAAAAAATATATAAAAATAATAATAATAATAATAATAATAATAATGGATCAGTTTTATATAGCGTTCAAAGACGCTTTACAGATCACTATTCATTCACTCCACGCTCAAACCGAAGAAATCTATAGAAATAATCAATGACAATTATTTATTCTATCATGTGTATCAATAAAAAATAAATAAAAAAGACAGAAGAATTAGAACCAATTTATGAGACACTGTACCTGATTTTTTTTTTATCTTAAAAAAAAAAAAAAAAAAATATATATATATATATATATATATATATATATATATATATATATATATATATATATATATATATATTTAGATTTATAGATATTTATATTTAGATATGTATCTATCTATAGATAGATATAGATATATAATGTAAAATTGACTCCTGAGCTTTAAGACGTTACAATGTTGTTTCATTCACATGTTTGAGTAACACTTTATTATTAGTCTAACTACATCTCCAAAGCTCAAAATCCTCCACTTTGTGATGTCATAGTGGTAGTTTTCAAGTTAACAGCTCCTATTCACATTATTCTGGAAGATGTCATGGGTGCCACCATCAAAACCAGTTTTTAAGCTTCCAGAGAATCAGTGCGGTGTGACTTGCTCATGAACTTTGATTGATTCATTTATTTCGGTCACAGGTATATTCTGACATTATTTCACCAACAGTCATATTTAACTTACACTGACTGAAAAGGTGTAGGCTGAAGTTTGAGCTTATTATGCCTACCTTTTGACAACATTGCGCATTTTACACAAATGAACCGACTTTATGTCACATTTTAGCTGCAAAACATTTCCCAAATTCTCGTTTGGCATGAATAGGATCCTCGTTTAACCAGAAGTGCCACCACAAGAAAGCGAGAAAAAAGTGGGCGTAGCCAAATAAGGTGAATTATGATCATGTATTAAATTTTTTTTATAGAAGTAATTGTTTGATCCAAATATGCATATTTTGTTGACTAGTCACACCTAGTCAGTGGGTTATGATATTTTACAAATAACAACAAACTTCCAGTAACAAGCACTTTTCTTTCCTCTGTATTGGCGCCTGGTATTACAGTGAGTTATTAATGCATTTTTGGCATGGTAAAGTCATATTATCTGAAAGGTAAGGTAAGTCATTTGTTCCACTGGGAACAAATGACATGGGCCAGAGGGTGTGCCAAACTTGGCGACTTTTCCGTTACTCTTTATTGAAGAGTGGAGTCAACTTTTGTGTTCATCTTTTGTACAGGTAAGGTTTTCCACGGCCGTTGATGCGTCTCAATTTACCATGTTATTTTAATGATAGCCTTTTATTCCACAATATCAGCCTAATAAAAGAATCAATGAATCAAACTTGGACAGCGAAATAAAAATACGCTTCCAGCAAGTGAGCCCTTAAGGCGGTTTAATAAGCTTTGAAGGATCTACATGAAATTTTACGAGGGGTTGGTGGATTTGATTGCAATGTGTGTAACATTAAGATCTTAGTAATGCATTCTTTCTGCCACAAAGCAACATTACTTCAATATTGAACATAAATTTAACTACCAAAGAAATTTCAACCTGCATCCACACATTGTATTTCAATTACAGTGTGTGGATGCAGTGTTTTCTTGCTTTTTTGATTAAAAAAAATACACTTAAAGGTGCTCTGTGTAACTTTTTTGGTGGAGAATCAGTCACCTGATATCTCTATGGAAATGTTATTGCTTTGTTTAGAATGTTCCACAGTATAAATTAAACCTACCTATCACAAAGGATACAAGCAGGTTACAGCACTACACTACATTATATTTCAGATCTGTGGAGACTCGCCTCTATTCACAGAAGGAATGATTATATTTTTGAGCAATAGAAACACCAAAAAAATGAATGAATGCTACATGGAAATGTTTAAAGTCATACCAGGCAGAGCAACAACATCTCCATGGTGAACCTTTTACGAGAAATGCTGCACAGTGCACCTTTAAAGTGTATTTGGGCTCCAGAAAAGAAAAATCAGGAAGTACTCTTAGCATGCTAGATGTTTGTCTGAAAATTGTGAAAAGCACTTACAAACTCATTGTGGTGAATAATTAGAATGTCTGGGATGCATACACTGCAAAAACCAAAATCTAGTCAAGTTAAGATGACTTGAATTAAAGTTTTATCAAGATTTGAATAAATTTCACTTGACAAGTAAAATTATCTGTCAGTGGAATAAGACTTTTTGTACTTAAAATATGAAAATACATCTTGCTACCCATAAGATAAGAAAACAACAACTTTTTGCACTTAAAATAAGAAACAAATCGAGTGTTGCTTGAGTTTAAAAAACTAAACAAAAACACACACACATTTATTCCATTGACAGATCATTTTACTTGAATCTACTCAAATAAAGTAAAACGTTCTTAATTTAAGTCATTATAATTTCACTTTTTTTTTTTTTTTTTTTTTTCCTGTGTAAGGCAAATGAGAAACAACTTTGGACAAATGCAAACTGTATAGCCCCTTAACGCCCACTGTCACAAATATGATACAAACCATTTGGATCAAGATATAAGCCAATTTCAATTTTATTTTATTTATTTATTTATTTATTTTTGCTATAGTCAAATTAATAATCTCAACTTTATTCACTGTAAAACCCAACAAGTTAGGACTACTCCAAAAAAATCAATGAAACTGATTATATAAAAAAAAACAAAAAACAAAACTGAGTATAAAATCTGCTGTTTTTGAGTTAACAAGCTGTCTATCTTTAAGAAGTACATAGCCTAAAAGTTTAAGTAGTTTGTAATTAATATTTTTCAGCTTTTTCGACAAAACATAACTAGTACACAAAACTTGTACTTGAAGGCAGAAACACCCACAAAACATTTTTATATACAGCTATATAAATTCATAATGTTAAAATGAGGTACTGTAGTTCTGTTTTTCAAATTTTAAAACTGTCAAAATCAGGTACAGTGTATTTAATTTCTCTCACCTTTGATTAGTGAAGTCTGATGCTTTCTGTCACCACCCGAACCTGTTGATCCTGCATCTGTGTCGCTGTTGTTGTTGTTCTCGGGATCTTTACTGGCCCCAGGAGGAACCAGCTGACGTACACTGTGACTGTTCATTTGAAGTCTCTCTCAGATGGAGGATGTTCATGTCATTACTGAAGTAATAAAGATACGGTGTTATGGTTTTTTATGGCAAAACTGGGATCAATTCTTCAAAAGTGCCATGTTTGTTATGGATAAGGCTGATAGTGACTCAAACTGAATACGATCTGCTTCCACCATCTCCAGTTCAAACCAAGAACCAGATATTCTTTGAAATGTTTCGTATATAGTACTAAACACGCACGTTAGACAATGTAGATTTGAGCAAATAAATGCAGGATAGATAAGCTGTGTTTAATTTTAATAATTCGAGTAATTAATTAAAATAGGCTGATTATAACAGTAATATCAAAACTGAATCACAAATTGGATTCTTATGAGCTTTAAACAATGCAATAATGTTGTAAACTCATCAAAAAGAGTCTAGGAGTTGTGTTTTGTTTCATTCACATGTTTGAATAATCCAGGTTTATTAGTCCAAAGCTCAAAATGCTCTGCTCCACCTAGTGATGTCACAAATGAAGCAGTATTTTTCAAGTTAAGAGCCTACCTTTTAGTTTTAGTTCAGTAGAGATCGCCAATTCCAGAGCTGATGTGTGGAGTTTAAACACACTTCCTGTATTACCACATGACATCACAACGTGGAACAGAGTGTTTTCTGTTTGAGCGAAGAAATTAGCATATATGCAGTCCAGAATTTTGGACATAGGGCCTAATTTCCTAGTGAGCCAGAGTGTTGGAGACGTGTGGAGACACTTTTTGAAATATTCCATCCAGTCCTTGTATTTGCAGAGGTCGCTGGTGCTAGGCTAGTGCATGTCAATGGCCATAGTTAGCCTGCCACTAAAAACAGTCTCACCCACTCCACAAAACACCCGAAGCAAAACTATTATTACACCAGACTGTCGATGTGAATGTCTGTGTCGATAGAATAATGTTTGAAATAAAACTAACCTTGCATCGTATGAATCGTCGCATGTTGAGAGACTATATTGTCAGCAGCAGTGGAATTTTACTTTGCCGGTAAGGTAGGTGCTAGGTAGGGGTGTATCGATATCCAAGTCTCACAATACGATATTGTCACGGTGTGAACCTCAAGGAACGATATTTATGGGGATATCGGTTGTGATAGGGATGTAACAATATCCAAATCTCTGGGTACGATATTTTCATGATATACATCTCACTGTACGATATTTATTGCGATATTTTGTGGAGGCTGACAAAACTGTTAATTTGCTACTTTTTTCCTCTTAAAATGCCTTGACAAGACTTAATCCAAAGAACTAAGACTTAAAAGTGCTTAGAACTGTTATTTCTTCATGTAGTCTGCACTGAAATGGAGTAAAGGATCATGGTCTATGTAGTTCTGTCTTTTTTTAGCTGTTGCTGCACCATAACTCTTAATTTAAGCAAAGAGACTTGTAATTCGATATACTGTGATGGTCCACGATATTATTGTGAGAACTTTGACGATTTGATATCACAATATTTCAGTTATCGTTACATCCCTAGTGCAAGGTGATATCAGTCCGTCGCTGCCAAGCTTTCTATCAGGAAGTACAACTAGCTGCTGCTGCTCAGACATAAATCCTTAAAATGCAAGGTTGGTTTTACTTCTAAAATTATTCTATTGACTCAGACATTTACATCGACAGTCTGGTGTAATAATAGATTTGCTTTGGGTGGAGTGGGTAAGACTGTTTTTAGTGGCAGGATAACTATGGCCATTGACATGTACTAGCCTAGCACCAGCGACCTCTGCAAATACAAGGACTGGATGAAATATTTTAAAATTGTCTCCACATGTCTCCAACACTCTGGAGGAAATGAAGTCCTATGTTCAAAATTCTGGACTGTCCCTTTAAACGTATGAATGAAACAAAACACAACTCCACGTCTGTTTGTGATGAGGAAACAACATTATAACAGATGAGAAAATAGCGTCATACAGCCCCTTTAAGAGTGATGCATGTTTCCAGCTCTAGTGCCTTGGCCTGATACCTTGTAGTGGCAGAGTGACTATAGATAGCAGCAGATGCAACTTTGAGCAGAATACGTAACGGTGTGGGCAGCGTTCCAGCGTGGGTTGTTGTTGACATGATAACGGGGCCTGTCACTCGCCTTTCACTGAGGTCTTCCAGATAAGCCAACAGAGCGGGCGAAGGCCTTTAAAATAGAACTGAGAAGACGTGATCCACTTTAGCCCCTGTGGCACCTGACATCCCGGGGTCCAATCTAATCAGAGGAGAGGGAGGGGGAGGAAGAGGGGGCTGGTCCGGACCAAACCAGGCCACTCCGCGCTTACCTCAGCTGATACGCATGTGGTCAAGACGTGGAAGTGGTGGAGATAACCCCAAACATGAGGTAAGAGCGGAGGAATTTCTCTGCCCTGGCATTACCTCAGGTCTGTGGGTAAAAATAAATAATGTAAAAAAGTCTTCTGAAAACACTGGGTGAAGTTTGGGGTTTTAGGGAAGAAAACCAGTTTACATGTCAAGGAAGGTTCTTTAGACCCTGTCAAAAGGCTGCCAGAAGAAAAAGAGGTCATTGATTAAAGGTCTAATACTGTGTTTTCTCTGTATACTCAACACCAGTGATTCCCAAAGGGTGTCTACACAATAAACATAAAAGAAAATTAAGTTTTAAATTACCTTTACATAATTTATTTGCTCCATTTTGTGCTTTAAATCAGTATCAAGCCCATAGACCTTATGGTATCCACAGTTTGGAATTGAGTATGCATTAGTATTGAGATTGCTCTGTACAATCTTCAGATAAATTGTGGTTGTGTGGTTCTGCAGATTTTGGGAATGACTGTTATACAGCTTAGTTTTGATATTTCTTGGAGAAATTGTGTACCTTTTAGTTAAGAAGGCCTCAAGTGTAGGAGTTCAAGTATCTCGGAGTCTTGTTCACGAGTGAGGGGAGCGCGAGATTGTCAAGTGGATCAGTGCTGCATTGGAAGTGACGCGGTTGCTGTATCAAACCGATGTGGTGAAGACGGAGCTGAGCCGAAAGGCAAAGCTCTCGATTTACCGTCAATCTATGTTCCTCCCCTCACCTATGGTCATGAGCTTTGGGTAATGACTGAAAGCTCATGACCGCAGAGTGGCTGGGTGCTGTTACAGGGAAGTAGCTCGGAGTAGAGCTGCTGCTTCTCCACATTGAGAGGAGCCAGCTGAGGTGGCTCGGGCATCTGTTCCGGATGCCTCCTGGGTGCCTCCCTCGGGAGGTGTTCCTGGCATGTCCCACTGGAAGGAGGCCCTGGGGAAGACCCAGGACATGCTGGGGGGACTATGTCTCTGGGCTGGCCTGGGAACACCGTGGGACCCCCCCCAAAGGAGCTGGAGGAAGTGTCCGGGGTGAAGGAAGTATAGGAATCCCTGATTAGACTGTCTCCACGACCCGGTCTCAGATAAGCGGAAGAAAATGGATAGATGGATTAAGAAGGATCTGAAATTGCACCATAGACCGTGACATACCACGTTCTAAATTGGGACTGTCCAACCACAACCGCTTATTTGTCTCATTTGTCTCTAAATGTAGAAGAAATCTCCTCTTGAAAATTCAAGTACCGTTCAGAACAAACGTTTAATCGTTCAGTTGTTGATTCTGCAGAAATCCATTCTGTAAGCCGCCATGTTTGTTTTGGCACAAATGGACCATACGTCTCTTTGCTTGCTTAATGCGTCTTTGTACAGTTTTGTCAAAGCGTAAGGCGTAAGGAAGAGAATGCAACATGAATCTGTTGAAATCATCAGACCTACAACATTGATGGCGGACTTAAGACTTAAAAAAACACAACAGCACTTCCTGAATTACCATTAGATGACATCATGCTGTGAGACCAACCGCTTGAACCCACAATAGCCCTAGATTTGCTGGAATGAAAAGAAAAGAAAAATACTTAAGGCTTGTATTTGAAAAGGAACCACACGATGGGCCCTTGAAGGTATCATCAGGCAAAATCATTGTGAAAGTTCAAGTATAATTTTCAGATTTATTTTGACACAAACACTACGCATGACTGAAATAATTATATTGCATTTTGTAATACAGGCGTGGCAGCAGTAGATCAGTTTGTAGAGATATTCATCCTCCAAAGTTGCGGGTTTGAGATTGCATATTGCCAGTGTGTCCTTAGGCAAGACACCAGACCTAAATTATACTTTGACATGTGAATTTGGAGTGAATAGTTATTAAAAGACAATATTTTCAGTGATAGCTTTGGATTAAAGTAGATGTACAAAAATATTGTACAAAAAACCTTAAAGGGCCCAAAATTACACTATTTTCTGACCTGTGTTATAATGTTGTTTCCTCAGTAACAGATCTGGAGTTGTGTTTTTTTTTTTCATTCAAATTTTTTTAACTCACAAACCCTGCATATTTAAGTTGAGTTTGTTCGTTCTCAGACTGAAAACACTCTGTTCTACCTTGTGATGTCATGTGGTAATACAGGAAATGCTCCACTGCTCCACTCCATACACGTTCACTAGAATAATTTTATTTTATTTTTTTCAGCTCTGTTATTGCCAATCTCTACTAAACAAAAAGATAACTTGAAAACTACCACTTCTTCACATTACAAGCATTTTGAGCTTTGAATTGTAGACAGATTAATAATAAAGGATTACTCAAACACGTGTGAATAAAACAAAACACAACTCCAGGTATGTTTTGATGAGGCAAGAACATTGTCACATGGCTAAAAGCTCATGGGAGTCACTTTTACATAATACATAACCTTTAACTGGAGGTAGTAATGCACGTTTTTGCACCCGTGTAACCCCGGGGTCTGGATATCAATAGTTCAAAGTCACAGGACAAAAATGTTTAGATGTATCCAAGATCTTAAACGGGGAAAAATGTGTAGGTGGCGTCTATTTTGGGTGCAGGTGGATACATATAGTGTGCTGTGAACAGAGAAAACACAGTGAGTCATAATTTCACAGTAATTAAAGGCCATGCCTGCTCTTGTTGGAGCATACACAGTGTCAATTTGTTAAGCGGTCGCACACAATTTTCCTCGAAGCTAAAAAAATAAGTAGCAGATCTGTTTGGGGGAGGGCGTGGGAGGGACGCGTGTAAAAATGTGCACCGCTTTGTTTCGCCTTTTCCACAAAAACTGTAATATTAATCTGTGACATGGAGAGGCTGACCTTTTCATTGAGACTTTTTGCTGACAAATGTTAGAGATATTAAGAGAATGTGTTTGTTATATTAAGAAATTAGACACTTGACGTATATATGTGTGTATATATGAATTCTATTTGTGATTGGAACGATTATACTTTATACTTTTTGGTACCTTCTCTTTCTGTATGCTGTGGTCTGCTGTGTTTGTTTGTTTGTTTGTTTGTTTCTATATGCAACAAAAGTCTGAAAATACTCATAAAATAAGGTATGAAAAAATATATACATAATCATAAAGGTGCATTGTGTAACTTTTCTGATGCAGGGTCCAGTCTGTCAAATGCTTTTCTCCATGGAGATGTCATCGCTTTGTCTAGAACAGGGGTGAGCAAACTAAGATCTTTTAATATTTTTCATCTGGCACACAGAATTTGAATAATAGTAATAATAATTTTTTGTGTTTTAAAAGTCATTTCTGTAAACAGTAAATACCGTAGGACTTGAAAGACAGATATTTAGTTGTAATGCTTTGTAATGATTTTCAATTATGGGATATTTCAATAACATGGGATATGTTTTCTACATATCCCATGTTATTTTTTTCTCATATGAGATGGATTACCAAACAACTCCATCCATCTGCTCCTGGTCCAGCCCTTGGGTCAAATTTTAGAACCCTTTGTGGCCCACTAGTCAAAACGTTTGACCCCCTCGGTCTAAAATGTTTTACAGTATGGTATTAAACCTTTCTATCATCATGGAGACCAAACCAAGCCGCTCACAGTCAATTCCTGTTTTTCTTGGTAATTTTGAACTATAAAACCACCTGTAATTGAATAAACGTAAGGTAGATCTGTTTTAATGTCATACTGTGGAACATTGACATTTCCATATGAACAAACACGTGCAAACCCTCAACCGAAAAGTTACACTGTGCACCTTTTAAATGCCCGTGCAGATATATGGTATAAGCAGCAAGAATTTGCATGCTAGTTGTTTTGTTAGTTGTTAGTTTTTCTTTACCGTGAAGAAAAACCTCTGATCTTGTCTCTGAAAGTTGTGGAACGCTCTTACAAACTCATCGAAGTGAATAATTAGGATGCTAGGAATGCACAAGGAAAGAAATAACTTTTGAACTTTGCAAACCGTAAAATGCACTAGTTGTGTTTTTCAGGTGGACCTATTGACGAGCGTGAAATTCAGGTAGCCTACAGCGCTTTTAAATTACATACCCTTGATTGTGCATTTGCCGGTAGCACACAATTTTGCTCGTGGCTAAAAAAATAAGTTGCAGATCTGTTTGGGGGAGGGCGTGTGGGAGGCAAGGACGCATGTTGAAAGTGTGCTCCACTTCGTTTCACCTTATCCACAAAAACTATAATCTTAAGACGCTTACCTGTGTGCGGTGTCCTGGCACGGGTGAGTGGAATGTTCAGAATGCACCTGAAAAAAGCCAACAATAA
The DNA here is from genome assembly GCF_026225935.1 of Boleophthalmus pectinirostris. Lineage (NCBI taxonomy): Eukaryota > Metazoa > Chordata > Actinopteri > Gobiiformes > Gobiidae > Boleophthalmus > Boleophthalmus pectinirostris. The sequence goes on along the minus strand of NW_026570970.1, from coordinate 10,045,367 downwards.
AAGTATTTAAGAGACATTAAAGTACGCACAATGACGGCGAGCACAACAGGAGTCTTTGTTGTGTGCGTGCTCGGAGGTACCGCGCAAGGTACAGCGGCTGGGATCCCGTTGCATTGGCGTAATCTGAGATGCATAAAAAGTGTAGTTGTGGAAGAAAAAAAAACTAGGTAGCTTCAGATGCTATCAGGGTTTGAATCATCCAAGCCCATGAGACAATCAAAGGCAGTGTGTGGCATACCCGCTCGCCCTGATCCACCGCCATGGAGACGCTGTATTAATTTGAGAGGATATATACTCCAGCCCAAAGTGTCCACGCCTAAAAGGAACCATTACTCATGTTTTTCCTTGCGTGGTTTGGCTTCTGCAGGAGCTTGTGAACAGTGGGAGCAGCTTTTTGTGTGTTTGGGGTTTCTTCCAATGTGTTCTTTATAACGGAGATAATGCAGCCAGCCGTTTGAAACCTCCCACCAGGATCAAAAGTGAAGGAAATTTACCGTATTACACAAGGAGCGGTGAATACATGCGGAACCTTTTATTCACTGTAAATCTAGACACGTAGATAGACAAACGCCGGTGTTCCTTTTTACCGTACGCCAAGTCATTTGCACCAGGAAGGGCATCGGGTTAAAACAAAGCGATTGCACAGTCAGTATAATATGATCGTACACTTTTCTACCTTCTTTTCTACCTCCTTTTGTACCTCCTAAGGGCACACATTCATAAATCAGTGCACACAGGCATAGATAATTCTGTTTACCCAGTAATTACCCAATTTATATTAATTATTCAAAGAAATACTTGCACTGTGGATCATGTGTTTTTCAAATGGGTCAGGGACTAGTTCTTGTTGGCACTCATTGAAATCGCAAATTGCTCCATGACACATTGATTAAAGGTGCACTATTTAACTTTTCCGGTGGAGGGTGTGCCACTAGTTTGTCTCCATGGAGATGTTATTGTCTCTATTATTGAGTAGTTTCGTAATAATAATACTTTGCACTTGTAATATGCTTTACAGGCTTGTTGGAGCCTCTCAAAGCACTACACTTTAGTCATTATTCATTCACTCCATGCTCGGTGGTGTGGGGCAGACTGACATAAGCGAGACGGCACTCTGCGCCATCGGCTCCACAGACCACCACCAATGACTCATGCACACGCCATATTCATACCAGGCAAGGTGGGTGAAGTTTCTTGCCAAATGACATGGCAGAATCTTAAAACTCCCACTTTTGAGTTGGTGGACAAGTTCCCTAAATACAGACAAGTTAGTCCTCACTCCCCTGATGCATTTGATCACGCAGTAATTACAAGATGTCTTGAGTTTATTAAAGAGACAGTCCAGAGTTTTGGACATAGGACCTCATTTCCTAGTGAGCCAGAGTGTTGGAGACGTGTGGAGACACTTTTTTAAATATTCCATCCAGTCCTTGTATTTGCAGAGGTCGCTTACCCACTCCACCAAACACCCGAAGCAAAACTATTATAACGCCAGACTGTCCATGTAAATGTCTGTGTTGATAGAATATTATTTGAAATAAAACCAACCTTGCATTGCTTGAATCGTCACATGTTGAGGGACTATTTTCTCAGCAGCAGTGGAATTTTACTTTGCCGGTAAGATAGGTGCTAAATCAGGGGTCTCCAACCCACAGCTTGAGAGCTCCTGGTCGCTCTCCATCCCCTTCCATGTAGCTCTCCAAGGGATTTCTGAATTGATTGATTAAATGCCTATTTCTAAATATATAATTTTGATGCCTATAGTTGTGCACTGATAAAGGTTTATGTTTTATAAGCATCTGATTTTGTAGCTCTCTGGCATTTTTGTTTTACAATAAGTAGCGCACAGGAGGAAAATATTGGAGACTCCTGTGTTAGGTGATATCAGTCCACCGTTGCTAAGCTTTCTATCAGGAAGTACAACTCGCTGCTGCTGCTTAGACATAAATCCTTCAAATGCAAGGTTAGTTTTACTTCTAAACTTATTCTACCGACACAGACATTCACATCGACAGTCTGGCATAATGATAGATATGCTTCGGGTGTTTTGTGGAGTGGCAGGATAACTATGGCCATTGACATGCACTAGCCTAGCACCAGTGACCTCTGCAAATACAAGGACTGGATGGAATATTTCAAAAAGTGTCTCCACACGTCTCCAACACTCTGGCTCACTAGGAAATGAGGCTCTATGTCCAAAATTCTGGACTGTCCCTTTAACGCTTTGCATCACTTGCAGAATCCAGAGTGAGTTTTGCTGTCTGAGTAATGCTAACAACAACTAGCATGTTAACATTGCACCGAGTAGACTATAAAAACACACACACAAAAATTAGACAGTACTAGTGGTCCCATTTTGACTCCTAAAAGCTCCTGCAACAAAAATATCTGGATTGGGCCAAGAAAGCAAAACAAAAACAAAAACACAGCACCAAAAACAAAAACACAGCACCAACAAAAAGAGATAGAGAGAGAAACAAAAACACACAAACCAAACAAGAAAACAAAATTCAATGACTAATCAGGTGCATTCTCTTTAATCTCATATTCCATCATATCATATTACATGGCTTGTTGTACTTCTTTGTGTATTTATACTTGAAGCGTACTGATAGAAATACTTCACTTATGGAAAAACATCCTGCGCGTGTCGACACAACCGTAATCACTGTGTACATCAATAAAAGAAACTGTGCCTCTAAGAGTGGCCAGCGGTGCTCAAAACTTATCAGATATGGCACAACTCCGTCACTCTTGGTTGCCCACAGTTAGCGAGGCATTTGTTGTTCTCCTGTTTTGCTAGCGTGGCGATTCTTCCTCACCTCTCTCCCGGTTTTATCTCCCTTGGCAGCTGGCGCCAGGCATGTGTTTGGAAGAGACGTGCTTTGTTTTCCCTCTCTCCGTCAGGGAGGCTGTTTAAACCTGAAGTCCTGGTGCCTTACGGACTGCATGTAGGAGTTGGCGTGCGTCTGCTTGGTGCTCGTTACCGCGGACGACCGACGAGGTGGAGGTGCTGCTGTTTTCGTGGAGCACTGCGAGAACTGAAATCTAGTCAAGTTAAAGGTGCATTGTGTAACTTTATCTAACAGTAAACAGCTCTACTTTACATTTATTCAATTACAGGTGGTGTTATAGCTCAAAAATACATTGAAAAGCAGGTATTGTGACTCTGAGCAGGGTCGCCTCTCCACAGATCTGACCTGTAACTTGGTGTTTTGGTCTCCATGACGATAGAAAGGTTTAATATCATACTGTGAAATATTTTAGACAAAGTAATAACATTTTAAGTATTTGACGGACTGGACCTTCCACCAAAACTTGTAACTTGGTGGAGGGTCCGTCAACCAGACCAAGTTACAGGCCAGGTCTGTGGAGAGGCGACCCCGCTCACAGTCAGAATGCATGTTTTTCTAAGTATTTTTGAGTTATAATATCATTTGTAATTGAATACATGTAAGGTAGAGCTGTTTAATGTCATACTGTGGAACATTCCAGACAGAGAAATTACATATCCAGAGAAACAAGCAGGTGACAAATCCCAAACCAGAGTCCTCCACAAGTCCATTTTTGCACCTGCCTGCACCTTCGCAGTACAGAACCTGTGATTTTATCTAAAGTTAAACCCGCACGAACCTGGACCCGTTAAAATTACACTCGTTACCCGCCTGTGCCCGAGATAAATCACATACAAATTATAAGCATTTTAACTGAAGCATCCATCAGAAACGAATTGAAAAGTTATGACTTCAAGGATTACAATCATGAAATTAAATGAACCGGTTACGCTTTCTTCATTACAAATTCACAGACGCGACTCGACTCTCATCACTTCACAGGCTTTATTTACTGAGCAGAAGAAACACTGATCGATATGCCGGACTTTTGCACCACACATGCCACGGACTGAACCAAGACTAACCCAGGACTAAACCAGAACTAACCTAGGACTAAACCAGGACTAAACCAGGACTAAACCAGGACTGAACTAGGACTAAAGCAGGACTAAAACAGGACTAAAACAGGACTAACCCAGGACTAACCCAGGACTAACCTAGGACTAACCTAGAACTGATTCCAGGACTAAACCAGGACTGAAACAGGACTAAACCAGGACTAAACTGGAACTGAACCAGAACCATTCCTTTTTCGGACACAAGGAAAATTCTGCGTAACATTTATTTTGCCTGTTATTATAGAATAGAAATAGTTACTTTTTGTGTTATATCTATGTATTTACGATTTTTGTTTTTTTTTATTATTTAGTTTTAAATTTTTTTTTTATTTATGTTCTATGTATTACTGTCCGAAATAAATAAATAAACAAACAGACTGTCAGAACAGACCCGGAGGTGCGCCCGTGCAGACCATCGGGTGACCGGAGGTGAAAAAAACCAACGTAAGAGCTCCGCGCAGCCGTCACCCAATTGCTCTTTGCAGACACCCTGCTCCACGAGCTTGGGGTTCTCTCTCTCTCTTAAGTCCAAGTTTAGTCCTGGTGTAGTCCTGGTTTAGTCCTGATTTAGTCCTGACCCACCCATGTGTAATTATTACTTGCCCGCATACCCGCCCATAAAATTCCAGAACGTTAAAACCCGAACCGGTGCAACACTTTTAAAGGACCAGTGCAGATATATGGTAAAAGCAGCTCTTACACTTCAAATATGTCAAAGAACTGAAAGAAATGCGAGTTGTTTTGGTAGTTTCTTCTTTTTCGTGAAGGCAAAACTCCGATCTAGCCTCTGAAAGTTGCAAAATACTCTTATAAACTCATTAAAGTGAATAATTAGGATGCTAGGAATGTACAAGTAAAGAAAAAAACTTTTGACCTCTGCAAACTTTAGGCCTTTTGTACCTGACGACCGTTAAAATCAGCTACAGCCTACAGCGCATTTAAATTACATACCGTTTATTTTTGCATGTGATTTTTACAGCTTGATTTATAGTACTTTTTATTATTTGATAGTACTTTTTAAAGCTTACTTGGGTGGTCTATTTGAAATAAACATAATGTAATGGAGGGATAAGGGAACTGCTGGAAAAAATTTCTGGTACCAACAAGTCTGGAGAAATAACTCAATTACTATTATTTGATATGATTACGTGACATTTAGTTACAAAGTGAGTTGCAACAGTAAAAATATGTATTATAAACAAAGGTTTGTGTGTGGTTAGCCAAGCCCAGAGTAAAACATTAAATTAGGATATCTTATTTTGATATGAACCAGTTTACAGAGAACACATGTAAGTACTCAATTTACATGATTCACTGAGTTTTCATTGGGTTTGGAGCCACATCAGTTTGGAGCAGTCAGTAAACAAGATTCAAAGTCATACTAGTGTGTTGATTAAATCGGTTAATGGTGTCTTAGGTGGTGTCCACATGACAAAGTTTTTTGGTCAAAACAGTGAAGTTTTTGTTCGTTTAGGCCTTTCGTTCACACGCAGCCAGCGTTTCGGGTGGACGAAAACGGGTTCCAGAGTGGAGCAATCTGAGAACGCTGGCGTTGCCTTGTCGTGTGGACAAGTAAACCGCAGCTTTTGGAAAATCACGTAACCAGAAGAGAAAGGACTTGATGCGCATGCACTCTTAGTAGTATTGCGTGTCCAGTGGCTCTGGCTGTATCCTGTCGCATATGTATTACATTACATTACATTACGTTTTCCCTCAATGCTCTGTTGTCGTTTGGATGTGAATATTTATTGATCCAACACATGTGTAGACGCAAATTTTTTTCAATCCACAAAAAAAATAAAATAAAATAAAATAAAAACCCAGGAGCGTTGTCATGTAGACGTAGCCTTAGTGAACCAAAGTTTTTATTTATCTTTTTTTTTATTTTTTTTTATTAGTCAATTAAAAATTTTGTTTAGATTATATTTATATGGGACAACAGCTGAAAATAGAAGATATCAAATGAGTTAAATAAAGATTTGGGAGTGAATCATGTGTTTAATCTGCCTTCTTGCATATAAATACATTGTGTCCTAGTACTTTGGTAAAAATAGTTGTTTGTGCATGAATTCCCCTGCAGGTGTAGTCTTGTGAGTGTAGTTTGGGTCAGATATATAGAGATATGAAATAGTTTTGAGAGCTTTTGCCACGCCTCATTTTTAGTCGACCATTCGATTGGCAGGACCTGTCTTTAGTCGACCACGAATTTCTTTAGTCGACTACAGCCTGATGTGTCCAGCGTTGCACAAAAAGGATGCACAAAAGGAAGGGCATCCAGTGTAAATACAGTAATACAATACAATACAATAAATACAATAATAGAAACTATAGAACAATGTGGAAAACCTCTAATGGAATAAATTAAGCAAAACGAATTAAAACTAAATGTTTTTAATTGGCATAAAAAATTATAATTAGTAGTATGTAGCCTAATATTATATAACAGGTACACAAAATTTTTATTTATCCTTCCATACTTAAAGGTGCATTGTGTAACTTTTCTGGTGGTTTGTCAAATGCTTTTCTCAATGGAATGTTTCACAGAATGGTAATTACGCTTTCTATCTTCATGGAGACCAAACCAGATCAAAACTAGGTTTACAGTGAAACTAATCAGCGTATCACCGTATCAGAAACAATTTATGCCCAGACACTCATTTCTTTTTCCGCGAGCCTTCCCTTTCCACACAGCGTTGAGCATATTTGTTTCTGTTTTGCAGAAATGAAACTTAAAACCGCATGACTAATTTGCATAAACTAAGCGCTCAAAAAACAGCTCGCTATTGTTCGCTGATGCAGACTAAAGGACACGACTCAGTGGAATATGAGTGTTCTTTCTGTGACAGAGGGGTGTTCTGTTGATGGTGAGTCTGTTCTTTGCTTCTATCGCATTAGAGATGGTTCATGTTAAACTTTTCAGTATAATCATACGTCTGCAGGTCGTACACATAGATCGTATATATAAATGGACAGATATTCTAGCCTCTTGGCGTTTTGGCGGTGAATTACTTCACGGCACATAAACTTACATCAGCGTTTTCAGGCGTCCACTCAGTGCCGGATCAGATCCGTACTCAGATGAATTTGTGGGAGCTGGCAGCACCAGATCGTTCTGTCTCTGGAGCCGTTTTCAATCGGATTAGTGTGGACGACCACTGCATCTGCAACAAAAACGACTCAAATACGTACTAGTGTGGATGGGGCCCAAGTTACAGGTCAGATTTGTGAACAGACGACCCCGCTCACAGAATGTTGTTTTTCTAGGTATTTTTGAGCTGTAAAACCACCAGTAATTTAATAAAGGTAAGGTAGGGCTGTTTAATATCATGCTGTGGAACATTCCAGATGGAGCAATGACCCAAAAGTTATATAATTCACCATTGTAAAAAATATCACACATTAACAAAAAGTAGAAGCAACCATCATCATGACAAAGCATTGCTGCCTGTGACTTACCATTACTCAGAATACTACAATTGTACATCTCATTCATTGTAACTTCCTTATACCAGCCGAAAAACCCGAGTCCTTTGTGTCTTTTAACTGAAAACAAAATAATCCCTGTTGCCCAGATGTGCGCTAGCTACCACACATCTCCCCCTCTCCTCTTAACCGCACGATAATGGTGTTTATGTGGCTCACACTCCACGTCTGTATCTCAAGACATCGTAAACACTCATGCAGCGCCAGATTACAAGACAAGAGCATCACTTGTTTTTCCATTATTGAAACATCTGTCAACAGCTCCTTTGTCGTATTTACTCTGGTCCAAAAAGGACTTTCTCATGAGGTCATCCGGACACACGCACCGTCTCACTGCGTCGCTAGAGCACACACAAACACACACACACATATGTACACACATGCACACACCCACACACACACACAGACAACACACCGTCTTCCTGTGTCGCTAGTGCGCACCACATACACACACATACACACACACACACATACAGACACACTCATCGCTTTCCTATGTCACTAGTGTGCACACACACATACACACACACAGACATACACGCAAACACACAAACACACAGACACACACCCCTACACAAACACATACACACCTACACACATACACACGCATACGTCCAACACATGTCTCCCTGCGTTGCTAGTGTACACACACACACACACACACACACATATGTACACACATGCACACACACACACACACATACAGACACACGCACCTACACATATATACACACATACAACACACCATCTCACTGCGTCGCTAGTGCACACACACAGACACACATACACACCTATACACATACACACGTAGAGTCACACACACCGTTTCCCTATGTCACTAGTGCGCACTCATACATGCACACACACAGACACACACACACAGACACACACGCGCACATACACATAAACACAGACAGACACACACATACACATGCACACGCTCCATCTCCCTACATAGCTAGTGCGCATACACACAAACATGCACTTGTACACATGCACACACATGTACACACACATACCCATAAATACACACAGACACACACAAACACACACATACCCATATACAGACACTCACACACAAAAACATATACAGCCACATACACACAAACACATATATACACACACATATCCACATACACACACACAACCACACATTTATGCACATGCAGACACACACACACACACATATACACACACAGACACACAAATATCAACACCCACGCGCACACACACACACATATATACACACATACACACGCACACACACATATATACACACATTCACCTTCACACTCGCACACAGACATACACGTACATACCCATATACACACTCACACACATATATGTATATACACATATACAGACTCACACACCCACATACAGACACACATACAGATACTCATACATACCCATATACCCAGACACCCATATACACATTCACACACATACACCCACATACACACACACACACACTCGCGCGCACACCCACACACCCACCCCTGTACACATATACACTTACACACACACAGAGGCCTTTGCTCCGACTACTATAGAGCGCCCTGACAACACCAGCTGGGCCGACCGCAACTGGGAATCAAAACAAGGTGAAAATAATTTGAAAAAACACAAAATCAAAGGCGTCAAATTCAGGCCAAATGGGGGACACTTGTGCGACATTCTACGCTAGTTTATTCCGCGTTTTGCTTTCAGTTTCCCACACCAAACGAGCATTTCAGCATCGAAAATTAGCCTTCCTTTATAGTGGTCAGGGCGGCCACATCCGTCAACTCATCCGAACAGGGACTATTCTTCGGAACAAAGCGCCATCTCTTCTTTTGATGCTGGAATCTTCTTCACGTTGACTCCTTCCCCCCGTGCTTACTCCTCCCCTCGTGTATTTTTTTTTTTGTTTGAACGGGCCCGCAAACGTCGTAGGACAATAGGGCACCTGCCGGAATAATGCGCCCTCAGTGAAAAATGCAGCTGGGAGTCGGAAGAGTCATACCTGCGACTTTAAAGTGGTCAGAGATCTTCAACCACACCTCGTATCCCCCCTGGATGGAATTTCCCCTCCCTGACAGACAAAAAGGCGTCATAGCTGGCAATACAGAAGCGTCATTCATGATTCATTCACAATATATGTTTTAATTCTTTTATAAGGAGGCATAAAAAGCTATGGAATAATAATCACAAATGTCAATAATGTCATATGATAGCTTTGTGATCCATTTGTGCGCTTGTGTGTGTCCAAAACATGGGTGTCCCTCAGAGATTATGTATTCTGGTTTCACGTTACCCTTTATCCAGGCAAAAAGTGAGAAGTCAGCAAATACGCTTTCATGTCCACATGGGGTTTGGAACAATGATGGATGAGGCTGAGCTGGCTGAGAGCTGTAACTTATGTGACCTTAGCTGTATTCGAGGCGGGGGTCAGGGCAAAGGAGGTGGGTTTTTTTCTGACAGTGAGATACTTGTGTAGGCCTTGTTTGTAGGTGTCATTCACATTATTCTTTCCCATAACAGATAATAGACTTTTAAATGTTACATAAATAATCAGTGGTTTGGATTTTTCTTTATTTCATTTCGTGGATAGTGTAAAAAAATCAATCTATTTATAGAGCTTAATATCTTGAGACTTAATTTCATTTTCAAGAGAAACCTACTGACCATGAACATGAACATAAACATAATAATATGGGTGTAACAGTACATGTTTTGCTGAACCGTTTTGTTACGAGACATTTTGTGCACGAGTGAATTCGCTCAATTTGTGTGTTTACATTCTGCCACTACATGTGCAGCTACACGGAAGGCTCGGATCTTTAATATTCACGAGGGAACTTGTGCGTGATTGGGGTGGCAGTGTTTCCCACCGTGCTTTATAGTTAGGGCGACATCAATTGTCCCCCGCCTTGATTACATCCTTCCAAACCACGTGAATCCTCACAAAACTAAGGTTGTCGCGCAGCGGCCCTCAATTTTGCCTTCCGCTGGCATGGAATCTCTGGCCCCAATGACACTGACACTGTATATGTACTGCAGATAATGTGGACAAATTGGTTGTTTTGGCCAAAATATGAAGACTGAGTTCATGCTGGAACTGTTAGTGCTGCGCTTTACTTTTTGACAAGTTTTGTTTACTGTTTACAAGGAATTTATTATTATTATTTTTTTTATAATATTTCATACATTTGTTGTTTATTTGAGAATATTTATTACTCTATTACGTTATTAATTATGAGTTATTAGTATTACCAAGCAGCACTTTACATTTATTTTATTTTTCCATTTGTATAATGTTAAAACTAATTGTTGATTTAATAAACACACCCATAAACAACAAGCAAATGGTTTTCCATTTTGTTCTCATACTGTATTGAAAATGAATGAACCGTGACCTCAGAACCGAGGTACGAACCGAACACTGATTTTTGTGTACCAATACACCCCTAAGAATAATTCAATTAAACCAGGGGGTGTTTAAGGTTAAGGGTCAAACGTAATGAGTTTGAACATAAAAATGTTCTTCAAAGAAATGTATGAGTAAAGTAACTTTAAAATATTTGGAAATAGACAGGATCACCAAAATTTAAAAAATCTCAGAGCCCCCTCATGGGCCAAGTTAGACCCCTGGAGGAGGGCCTGTTTTGGGCACCCTGGATGAAGCAATTGTCTTAAATTACATATAATATTTTGTGAATCATGCTGCATTCTTTATTTTGATTTTTTCTTTTACTATTCTCTTGTTGACAACCTTTCAACAAATTCCCACAGATTAAAAAAAACAAAAAGAAAAAAAAAAAAGAAAGAAAAAACTGTCACATTCCTGTTGTAATGACTTGCCAGGATCTAAGTAACAGTGTGTATTTGTTTATCTGTTACACATGGAGGCTAATTGTTAGGTTTGGCAAAGCTGAACACTGCCAGTTGGCCTAAACTAATGAAACTCAACATTATGCACCTGCTATGACTTCAGCAACAGGAAAACTGACCTGAACGTTCAGAAATAACAAGGCACTGATAGGAAATGTATTTACAGAACTTACCTGTGTTCGGAAACCAGACATTCACAGGTCAGAGAGAGCAAAACCCAAAGCCAAATTCTCCGTGGGTGATCGTCATGTCTTCTTGGATAACTTGTTTTTAAATGTGTCATTCCTGTAACAAAGAGCTTTTATATATTTATCTTCCTGAGACTTGGTTCATTCACAATGGCTGACTATCTCTGTCTACGTCATTGGAATATGTGCGGGAACTTTGCCTGAGCGGAAACAAAAGCCAGACTGTTTATATACTGCTCCTACATTGAACTCCGAGGAGCACAATGGCATTAGTCACCAGGATTCCTTTCCCTTTTAAAGGTTGTTAAAAATTCCCCTATCAGTCCGAAATACCATCACGGAGCTAAATTTAGATCATCAGGATCGGGCAAGCATGACATGGGCACGTCATCAGGTAAATATCTATTACATTCCTTTATCCAGGTTATTTTAACTTTTATTTTACCAGTGTTACTTATTATTTATTCATGTATTTATGCTGTAATGAAAACCTATGTGACCTTTCATCTCTTAAAATGGAATTAAACACTAAATCAACTTTATTCACTCTTAAATGGTGTATATGAAGTTTGAATAGCATTGTCTACTGGTCCTTGTGCTTTTTGGTTATTTTAGAGCAAACTGGGTAAATTTTCTAGCCTGATTCATCAGCCGGTTTCACTTCGTAGAATCCATCTGACCTCACAGCATTAGGATTTGTTTGCTCGAAGGTAGGCAGGTACTTTTTTTTAATTTAACCAATCGCTGCTCTTTGGTCGTGACATATGTAATGCGTCGAAAAACGGAGATAACTGATATATTAAGCTTTTCCTAAATCCCATAGGAAGAAGGACAATAACGTCTTTTCCCTTAATAAAATTCACCTAACATTCTCTTTGTTCCGACTTTAAATCCTCGATCTTGGGAATCATTGCCAACACAGAATATATGGCTCTTCGCTGATTGGCTGGTGCCCGAACTCACACATCTGGGGTTTTTGCAAACCGTCTAAGTGTGTTCTGATTCCTGACCTCGCTGGAAAGAAATGAAATTTAGCAGAGGCACTAGGTGGCATCAGCCTGGCTCTAAATTTGCAGCTTTCTGGTAAAAAATATAAAAAACTCGATGTGTCTTAAGCTCCAAGGGCCTATGCACTTTCAAGTACCTGGTGACATCACACAGCACTGCCCTGATTACAGAAAGGTGCTTCTATTACAGACCAATCACAGTGTTCATCCTGTACCTCCAGGCCTCTCCTCCTCCTCCTCTCACTCTCTTCTTCAGTCCGCCAGGTGCTGCCCAGTTTAGCAGTTCTATTTATGATGTGAGCGGACACATTCAGGTGTTATTCTCCGTGTAGATGTTTCCCTGGAATGTTCCACATATCACATTAAAGGGGCAGTCCGGAATTTTGGACATAGGGCCTCATTTCCTATTAAGTGTTGGAAACGTGTGGAGACACTTTTAAAAATATTCCATCCAGTCCTTGTATTTGCAGAGGTCGCTGGTGCTAGGCTAGTGCATGTCAATGGCCATAGTTATCCTGCCACTAAAAACAGTCTTACCCACTCCACAAAACACCTGTCTGGTGTAAAACTATTATTACACCAGACTGTCAATGTAAATGTCTGTGTTGATAGAATAATGTTTGGAATTAAAGTAACCTTGCATCGCATGAATCGTCGCATGTTGAGGGACTATTTTCTCCTATATCACTCCGCTGTTGCCGAGCTTTCTATCAGAAAGTACAACTCACTGCTGCTGCTCAAACATAAATCCTTCAAATGCAAGGTTAGTTTTATTTCTAAAATTATTGTATCGACACAGACATTTACATCGACAGTCTGGTGTAATAATAGATTTGCTTCCTGTGTTTTGTGGATTGGGTAAGACTGTTTTTAGTGGCAGGATAACTATGGCCATTGATATGCACTAGACTAGCACCAGTGATCTCTGCAAATACAAGAACTGGATGGAATATTTTAAAAAGTGTCTCCACACGTCTCCAACACTCTGGTTAACTAGGAAATGAGGTCCAAAATTCCAAACTGTCCTTTTTAAACCAATAAAAATGTTGTAATTGAATAAATGCATAATAGATACGCTTAATGTCATACTTTGAAATATTCTTGGCAAATTGAAGACAAGCAGATAGTGGAACCCGCCAGAAAAGCTTCAAGAGTGCCATATGTACAATGTCAACTTTAAACCATGCAACACAAATCCACGTGTTCTATTTACAGCTGAAACTTAAAAAAAAAAAAAATTCTAACATGTGAAATTGCAGCTATCTTTTGGACTAAATGTTAAAAATAAGTAAAAAATTGCATTAGTGGACCTTTTGTTTTATGTAGCCCGTAAGCCCATTTTGACAGTAGACAAGGATTTAAAAAAGGCTTATACCAATATTAAAAAACGCGAGCTCTGTCATATTTTAAGCGGCGCAGCTTAGCGGTGCACTCCAGTTGCCCCGAGCATCTGTAAATTTGGAGCCCTGTGTCCTCTCACCCAAGGGTATGTTTGGTCTGTGTGTGGATTTGAGTTCGACATCAGTCTAGGCCACAGACAGTACCGCTAGCCTTCAATAATCTTACATAATGCGATAAGCACCTCTACTTTTGGTCACGGGCCATGTGACTCCATTGTTATGTCATTCTTGATTTGTGAGTGACTGCTGCGAAGTGCTAAGAACTGCTGAAGAATGAAAGGTCACACAGGAGGTAATAGAACAAGAAATATTGCTGTCAAAAACGCCACAGGGCCTCGTTCAGTTTTATTAGCTACTGACATGATATATACAGTAAAGTTCTTTTTTTATATGAGGAATTAAAGTGTACTATGTCACTTTCTTGCTTATAGTTTCCCTGGAGATGTTATTGCTTTGTCTGGAATGTTACGCAGTGTTTCAGTAAGCTTGCTATTAAATTACTGTTGTTTTTGTTGACATGCATTCTTGCTGTGGGTTTGGCATCTCCATAGATCTGACTTGTAATTTGTAACTTGGTCTAGTGGTGTCACCATGTAGATACATACATTTAATGCCATACTGCGAAACATTCCAGGCAAAACAATAATATCTCCATGGAAACAAGCGAAATAGAAACCTCCAACAGAAAGTTTTAATGTTCACTTTTCAAACTTTCAGTATCTGAAACATTTTGACAGAGATACAGATTCATAAAGTCTGTTTTATATTGTTTGGGGTCAAATACAATCCAGAGACGTGCTTGTTTTTTTCAGCAGGGAATCATTGTCCAGATTATGTACAGTATGTAGTCTGTTCTGTATCTCTGTAACAACTGCATTAGAAAAGACAAAGGCAAAGTGAAATCTGTTGCCATGTCTCTTAAAGCGCCTATGACAGATCAGATACTCATTTTCAAAAAAGATGCTTTCACACCGACAGCAGTTGGTGAACCAAACGTTCCATTTGAACCAGAAGCTCTTGGTTTGGTTTGTTTTCGTTGGCATCAATCGCACTCGGATCCACACTAAATCAATTCGAACTATTCGAAATACATCATGGGAGGGCAGGCTCGGACTCCCTAATTGAGCGCGCCAACCCCTCCCACGGTTCTCAATTTCCACCGTCCCAGCGGCAGGCCCCCATGCTCCGTTAAGGGGTGTGACAGGGGCCAGGGTTGGGTCCGGACGCCTGCCCCGCGGCTGGCAGTTCGTAGGTTTGCGAGTCTGAGCTCCCCTGGCCCTTGGGGGGATAGAGACTGGCCTGCGCGTCTGTACCCTGTGGAGAGACTCCGTGGGAAGACCACTAGGCGAGACGGTGCATCTCAGCCTTGCTTCCGAGAGGTCTGGCGTGCAAGAGCCTCAGCGTCCCCGAGCCATGTGCAGTTGAACACGCTGTGCACAGGAGCCTTGGATATATGTCAATGGGACCAATTTTGGTTTGTTTGCTGGTGTGAAAGCGGACCACACTAAGATTGTTATATTTAAGACTTTTGCTAAAACATTCACACTCATTTTCCCAATTTGGCAATGTTTTAGTTTCAAAATTTTACTTCTTGGTTAGAAATCGTGACATCACACTAGGGAATTCATAAACTGTTACCTAACAAAACTCCTTTAATGTACACAGAAATTATTATCTGACAAATACAAATATAAGAAAACACCTTTATTTTGTTGAATTAATGTTTAAAGTATCAGAAAAAAAATGTTTCATGGTTGTAAATTGTGCCAAACTTTTGGATAGAGTGCGATGTGATCACTGTGTTTGAGAATTCTCTACTTAAAGTAATTTTCAACACATTTTTCAAGTTTTCTTCACAAACTGCTTCTTCTTGATTGGTGTAAAACTATAATCTATATTTACAATAGTTACTGTATAATCCCACCAAATGAAGACAAAATTTGAAAATTATAAAACTCTGTCATACACAAGCCCCTTATTTTTTTATTTTTTTTTTAACCAATCTGGCTTTTTATATGTTCATATGACGTCTCTTTTCTTTAATGTTTATTTTATGACAATTACTTATGTTTTGATTAATTTGTATTGTGATTTTAATGTATTTCTTATTCAGTAAAGCACTTTGAATCACTTTATGTATGACTTGTGCTACAGAAATAAACTAGCCTTTCCCTTTCTTCTAAAAAGAGGGAGGCCTTTTTACCAAATTCTAACGATCTGGCTTTCTGGAGGTTGGCTCTGATGAATTAGCTTGGTGCTCTACATGTGTTCGTAGAGTTGAAAAATGCAGAGCTCGAGGCTAAAGCAGGACTTGGGGTTCTGTCAGTTGAATGACATTTATCAGGGGCAGCGGAGACAGCGGGAAAGACTCCCCATTCGGTTTGGAGAGGTGCAGGTGATGGATGGGCCTCAGGTCTAGCAGTGATAGAACATACCGTGATCCTGTCTAACCTTTTTACACCATAACTCAGAACAAATGTCACCGTTGTCCCTTATCGATGCATTTTCAAGAAGGGCACTGAGGAAAAGGTTGAACGGTAAGATTTATTTGGGCTTTCTAGGACCGAGTGTTCAAGAAATAATCAGACATTTAAAGTGGAGTCAAAGTTTTCTCCAAACTTTTGAAGGCTACAGTTTTTCATCACATTTTTGTTATAGTCAGATGTGGAGCAAAAGGTAGCGTGTGTACTATTTAAAGGTTCACTGTGTAACTTTTCTGATAGAGTATTGCTTATATGGTTTTGTCTGGAATGTTCCACAGTTGGCTTTAAACTTGCTTATCTCCATGGAGACAAGCAAGCCAAAACATTTCAACTCCACTCACAATAATAATGCGTTTTTCAAGGATAGTTTTGAGCAATAAAAGACCTGCATGTGGATAAAAGCAAGATAGATACCGTTAATTCCATGCTGTGAAAGGTGACGGACCACTCAGGAGAATAATTACATATAAATATGCAAAAGAAAATAAACAAATGAGAAATAAGATTATTTGTTTATCTGATTATGAAATCTCGAGCTCATGCCTGCAATGAGCTTTCAGAATGTGTCCCGTGCAGCAATGTCCCGCAGGTGCAGGGCTCTGTTACGAACTCATGTCAAAGAAACATTGCAGGATGTTAAATCGTCATAAGGTCACCTGAAACAAAGCACAAATGAAGTAAAAAAAATATAAAAATCCACTCAATACCAAATCATCTTAACACGCTCTCCTCTGGGTCACATAGACCCAAAGAAACATTTTTTTTCCTTTCCCGCTCTCTTGAGGCGGGTCAATCAGACCCAAAAATGTATTTTCTCACCTGGCGAGAATTTATTTGAAAATAAATTTTTGGGTCTGATTGACATGCCCCCAAGAGAGCGAGAAGGAAAAGAAAAACTTTCTTCGGGTCAATTTGACTCAGAGGAGAGCGTGAAGGTTTTAAAGCAACTCTGTAACTTTCTCAAGAAAGCCCATCACCTGCATAGTATATATTATAACCACATGAACAACATCTCCATGGAGACATGCAGGAGTAAGAGTCAGGTTTGTGCAGATGCAAGCCCTCTCACATAAAGACACATATGTTTTTCTGTTTTTCAATCAAAAAATCAAAACAATGTTGTTGCAATTTTATGTATTCTGATTCTTGCTTATGTGATTTTCTTATACGAATGTTTTTAAGATGTGACTGCACCAGAATTGCCCCTCGGGAATCAAATACAGAAATCTAATCTTAAAAAAAAAAAAAAACTTATAAAATGTTACGTGGCTGGGCTTTAAAGGTGCACTATGTAACTTTTCAGTAGGGGGTCCGTCACCTTCTTGTTTCTATGGAAGAATCATTGTTCTGCTTCAAATGTTCCACAGTAGGACGTAAAAAAGATCTAACTTGCATTTATTCAATTACAGGCATTCTGACTCTTCACAGATCTGACCGATAACTTGGCTTAGTTTGGTCTCCCTGACGATAGAAAGGTTTAATACCATACAGTGAAACATTCCAGACAAAGCAATAACATATCTACGGAGAAAAGCATTTGACGAACCCTCCACCCTCCACCAGAAAAGTTACACAATGCCCCTTTAATGTTACGTCCAAAGTTTTACCTAAAATTTATGTCCAGAGTTTGCAGACAGATTGACAAACACCTCAACATGTCTCCTGTGCTCTGGGGCTAAGAAAAGCCCGTCAGTTGTCATCACGTTTCTGGAGGTGAGCGATGGTGATCCTCTGCCGCCGTTAGCCCACACAAACGAGGCCTTTGTGGCTGCGGAGCGTGGCTGCAGAGTCGGGGGGTCAGCGCGGTGGAAGGTGGGGTGAGGAGGTGACTGTTCGGCCCCAAAAGAGGAGACGTGCTCGGGGAGGGGTGGGGGGAGGTGCAGGACAGGGTCTGGTTGTTTTGGCAAAAGCGTGGAGGAACAACCCTGACATTATGGCATTGTGGAGAGGCGCACACACAGAGCAGTGTGCCACGCTGACCCCTTAACCCCCAGGACGATGCCTCATTTGGGGATGGAGAAAGTCAGAGAGGGGGAAACGCGGGTCTGTTAAGAGAGTGGTGTCAATCAGGTTCATTACACAAGCGAATGTTTGAGGTTGAGAAGAGTCCTAGAATGGAAAACTTTGGACAAGACTCTCAGTTAGCAAAAGTAAGCAAAAAAAAAAATAAAAAAATGTAGCTCTTTTTGGTATCTACACAAAAGGGTGGAACAAATTACACTTACTCACATTACTGTAACTGAGTAGTTTTATGAGTAAATAGTATTTTTTGTAAGTCTAAACAGGTAAGTTTACTTTTACACGAATACATTTTGACCCAAATATTTTTACTTCATTACACTGGAACCCACCCCTCGTTACTGAGTCAAATCAGATTGATAAGAGACAATCTGCCGGACATGAAAAAAAATTGAACAGGTTTGCACGAGCAGCATTTTCACTATAGAATGTTCAGCCATTGTACAGAACCGTCAGTCAATCTTGGATCAGCTTGGATGATTCTGGTGCCGAGCCGCAGATCGAGGTCGACATGGACGATATTGAAGAAGAAGGTGCGTTGAATAATTCTCGAGAGGAAAGCGAAGGATGGAAACGAAGGAAAGGTGAACTATGTAACTTTTCGGTAGGGGATCTGGCATCTTCTTGTTTCTATGGAAGTGTCATTGCTCTGCTTCAAATGTTTCACAGTATGAAATTAAACACATTTAACTTGCATTTATTCAATTAAAGGTGGTTTTATTGACCCGTGGCACTTTTTCATTTCTTTTAACAGCAGTCAGTGTGCAATGAGTGCAGCATTTTCGTTTTGCATACTTAGATTTTTATTAAATTTTCTTTTTTTCTTTTTTATTGTCGTGTTGTGAGTTGGACCATATCATTCAGAATTTGTTAAATTGTTCATTTGTTTAATTTGTTGTGTCTGGGGTGAAGGAGGTCTTGGAGTCCTTGCTTAGACCGCTGGCCCCGCAACCTGGCCCCGGATAAGCGGAAGAAAATGGATGAATGGTTGTTAAATTTGTTATGGGGTTAAAGTTTTAAGTTCTACAAAGTTCTATGAAAAGAAGGAAGAGCTCAGTGTTAGTCGGCCTTAGTAAGTGTTAAGCTCAGTTTTTAAAATGTACAAATTTTGCACCGTATCACCTAAAAGTTGATTAAAACAATTTATGCTGGATTAGATAATGGCTCATCCTTTTTTATATCAAATAATTGAAAGTAACTAAGGAACCTTTACTCAATTTACATTTTTAATTAAGTACTTTTTAACTTTTACTTCTGGGAGATTTTTAGATGGTTACTTTTACTTGAGCAGAAATTAATCTACTTCTGTTTACACATTTTCTAAGAAGATACAAGGATCTGGTGTAAGAGTGGTGACAGTTTCAATACTCAAGGGAATGTTTGAGGTTGAGAAGAGTCCTGGAATGGAAAACTTTGGCGAGAATTGCACCGAGCAAAGGTGAGCTGCAAAATTGTGGCAACTCTAGGTCATTTTTGGTATCTACGAATTCTAAAAGGAGAAATAAGGATCTGTTAAGAGAGTGGGGTCAATCAGGTTCAGTACACAAGTAAATGTTTGAGATGGAGATGAGTCCTAGAATGGAAAACTTTGGACAAGAATCGAGCCAAGTTGCCAAGTAACTATTTGGTATCTACAAACTTTCCAAAGGGGAAACGAGGTCTTGGTGCGAAAGTGGTGTCAATCAGGTTTAATGCAAAAATGGACATTTGAGGTTGAGAAGAATCCTAGAATGTGAAAGCTTCATACTAGAATCACAGCAATCACAGCAAAGGTGAGCTAAAAATGTGGCTCTTATTGAGGTAATTTCAGGGGGCAAACAAGGATATGGTGAGAGGGAATCCTAGAAATCCTGGAAAGATTTGTACATAAATCAGATAATGAGGTCCAACTCACGTCAATCTCAAATTAGGGAGAAAGGAGATAGTTCCAGGCCCATTTTCTGGCTTATCGGATTGTTCCACGGCTCTTTAGTTTCATTGTCTTTGCCAGTGTATATCTAGGGCCATTTTAAAACATCTGATCAGAAAAATCAAGTTTGTAAAGTTCAAAGTTGAGTGCTATAGGTTTGTCCTGATTTTGACTTCTTAAATTACCTTATAATCATCTTATATCACATGAAAAATGGATTCTTGAGCCACGTTACAATGTAAGGAAGCTCAAAAACATACCTGGAGTTGTGTTTTGTTTCATTCAATCATGTTTGAGTAATCTTTTATCAGTCTGTTTGCATCTCCAAAGCTCAAAATACTCTGGTCCACCTTGTGATGTCATGAAGCGTTAGTTTTTAAGTTAAATGCTACCTTTGATCTTTAGTTCAGTAAGAAAACAATTCCAGGTCTGAAATAGTTTTCTGTTTGAGAGAAAACAGCCTAAATATGCAGGTCTGAGTGTTAAACATATGTGAATGAAATAAAACACAACTCCCGGTATGTTTTTGATGAGGAAACATTATGGCTACGTTTATTTCACAGTTGTAGCCTTGAAAAACGTGTATTCGCCTCTCCACAGATCTGTTAAGGAAGTGGCAAAATTGCTGACTTCCGAGGTCATTGGTCTCTGGTCATGGATATGAAACATCAGCTGTGTGCAAATGCAAACACATGAAAAGTGTTTCACCAGAAGAAATGCGACTGTCGCTCTGATGCTTCATCATCATCATCAGGAGCAAAAGAGAAACATTGGTTGCACTTTTGGAGAATCAGCTGTTTATCTCATTTTACACGCAAACGCCAAACCGTAGTTTTCCAGAATCTCCGCTCTAGCCGGAGTTATGTTATTACGTTCTTTTTTCAGACCAAGAGTTTGTTTTTCATACCTGACAGTTTCGACTGCTCACTACCGGTCTTACTCTTAGTCTTGGTCTGAAAAAATAACCTAATAACATAAAATATCAGAAGACCAAATGAACCTCATTGGACCATCTAGCTGAAGTTTTTAGAAAGATTCGTTTTCAGAGGTGAATTCACCGTTTCCGTGTAAAAGATCGGTACAAACGAAGGGCCGGAATGCCTCCGTTGTTAAAAATAAAAATAATGCATGTGTAAACGGGGCTGAAAAATAGCATAATATGGGCCCTTTAAACTGAAAAAACAGGACAATAAGTAGATGCAATGAAAAAAAAAGACAAAACCCAACTCGCATCTCTTCAGCTGCTGAACTACTTCTCAAATCAATACATCCTCCACTTCCATCTTCACCTCATTTCACACCAAACTTTTCAGCTCACCCAAATTCACTTTTCACAACTTCAGAAAACCCTCATATGCAATGGGACCACATGTAATGATAGGATTAATGACTTCTCTTCGCCCATGGGTGCTCACAAATATGCTTTCAAGTCGTAAAGCCTTTTTACTCACCCGGTAATCCGCCTGTGAGAGAGTGCGCGCAGGGAGCACAGTCCGAGTTGCTCCAGAGGTCAAAATGTCAGCTGGGGTTGTAGGGAGAAGTAAACAGGAGTGGAATAAGCCTCCTGTCTTAGGGGGCCCACACCATAAATCCTTAGAATAAGACTGAGTGTCTCTACAAGATCGCTCCAAGCAAAAATAATCGCATGTTGTGCCCCCCGCCCCCCGAGTCAGCTGTTAGTAAATGACTGACTCAAGGTTGAAGAAATGAAAACTTTGACGTTAAGTTAAATCTGCGTGCTTAAGGAGAAGGGCTCAGCTTGTTACAGCATTAGAGACTATTTTTTGTAGAAAGTGAAAGGATTAAACGTAACACAAGTTGTTCGTTTTCTGTTTGCAGAGGTCCAAATGTTTTCTAACTTTCCTACATTCGACTTATTCACCATTTATGAGGATTTTTCACAACTTTCAGAGACCAGAGTGGGGGCGCGCTTAATTTTTAAACTTACCTGACGCCAACTTCCTGTGTCAGCAGAGGTTTAAATAGGCTGCGCTGAAACGCCTCAGTCCTGACTTCTGCTGGCTAGTGTCAGGTAAGATTTTAAACGACCTCCTTCCTTTTACTTATTTTAGCTCTTTTAAATTGGGTTTAATGGGTTTTTATTGTTTTAAAGCTAAAATATATCAGAAGCAGACCTTTTCTAACCAGGCTGATGCCACCTAGTTCCTCTGTTCAATTTAATTTCTCTCCTTGCAACGATTCCCGAGATTGAGGATTTAAAGCCGGAACAAAGAGAATGTTTGGTGAATTTTATCAAGGGAAAAGACCTTATTGCCCTTCTTCCGAGTTAACCCTGTTTGCAGCGCACTACACACATGACGACCAAATAGCAGAAATTGGCTAAATAAAAAAGTACCCGCCTACCGTCAACTGAACGAATTCTAATGCCGCGAGGTCAAACAGATTCCACTAAGTGAAACCGGCTGATGAATCAGGTTTGACCTCCCCCCCGCCCCCCTGAGTATTGAAACTTTTAAGGATTTGGTCTGCTACTGTTTTTTTTTGTTGTGTCTTTAGGTTTGTTTTTTGGGTTTGATTTGTTTTATATTGTTTGTTACAAGTTATATTATGTTTTAGCTCTACTGCACTTTTAAATAAAAGTGTTTTTTGTTGTTGCTGTCCCTGGGCTTTTAGCTTTAGTTAAGCTTAAGTTTCCGAGTCATACTTTCGAGGGGTTTAGCCCATATCTTTGTGTTTGCACTTTGGGTTTTAAGTTATTTAGATGTGATTGCGCCGTAGTAGTTTCTGTTTTAGTGTGGGTGGGCATAGCCCCTCTCAAGTCATCCTTGTTTGGTTCATTTGTAACATTTATTTCTGTCTTCAGGACTTGGTTCCTCTACCTAGAGGCTGCAAGATTTTATGCTTATTTTAGTAGATTTTATTCTGGCCATTTTATCATTTTAGGCCTGGCTCTTTCGTAGAATAAATTATTTAAACATTTCTCTTGCCCCTTTCTTAGTCTTTTAATACATTTTAATTTCACATTTTAAGTCACGTCTCTGTCCTTTTTATTTACATACTTACCTGTGGCCTTGGTCATTTTATGTGTTTATTTATCTATTTATTGAAATATACTTAGCCTGCTGCCCCTGTGATGTTGTCAAGGTTTACATTCATGAATTATAATATTTTTGTGCTTTTAAATGTGATGTGAACTCAGTTATTTTTATTTTCTTTGCAATTGACGCAGTGCCACCGGGTCAAACTGTAAGGTGCAATGGGTATAAACAGCGTAGCACCATGTGACCCTTCAGTGTCCAAGTATAAGGAGTACCTAGTTAGAGAATTAGCCTACTGAGCAAGTGTCAGGTTACCAACGGCAACCAGAGCACCCTGAAAAATAACAAGAAACTGAGCCGTCGAACTTTAGAAGGGCCACACAGCACGAGGAGCGTGCACGAACTTTTAATACCACATCTACTAGCTCTATATTGTCATTCAAAGACCAGTGGCAAAAATTTATCTTCACCCATTAAATTCAATACCCATTTGTTTCAAGATCCCCAAAGGTTGTAAAAATGTTATGACCAAAAACCAGTCCAACAATTTACTATTACCTCATTTTGGTCACGCATAACTTTGCCGTAAAAACTAGTATTTCAACTGTAAAACCACTATCCTTTTTACCCCGTCAGACTTTAAAGGGACAATCCAGGATTTCCACTGTTGGAGACGTGTGGAGACAAAAAAATATTCCATCCAGTCCTTGTATTTGCAGAGGTCGCTGGTGCTAGACTAGTGCATGTCAATGGCCATAGTTATCCTGCCACTAAAAACAATCTTACCCACTCCACAAAACACTTGAAACAAATCTATTATTACACCAGACTGTTGATGTAAATGTCTGTGTCAAGAGAATAATGTTAGAAGTAAAACCAACCTTGCATTTGAAGGATTTTTTGTCTGAGCAGCAGCAGTAAGTGCAGACTAGGGATGTAACAATGACTAAAATATCGTGATATCGTTTCGTCAAAGTTCTCACAAGTCTTTTTGCTTAGTTTAAAAGTTATGGTGCAGCAGTAGCTAAAAAAAAAAGACAGAGGGAACTACATAGACCATGACCCTTTGCTCCATTTCAGTGCAGACTACAAGAAGAAATAACAGTTCTCAACACTTTTAAGTCTTAGTTCTTTGGATTAAGTCTTGTTAAGGCATTTTAAGAGGAAAAAGTAGCATATTAACAGTTTTAACCTCCACAAAATATTGCAATAAATATACCATGAGATGTATATCGTGAAAACATCGTACCGAGAGATTTGGATATTGTTACATTTCTAATCATGAGCGTTCCCACCGTATCGTGAGCTTTCCCACGATATCACAATAAATATCGTATTGTGAGGTTCATACCGTGATGATATCGTATCATGAGCCTTGGATATCGTTACACCCCTACCTAGCACCTATCTTACCGGGAGAGTAAAATTCCGCTGCTGCTGAGAAAATAGTCCCTCAAGATTTGACGATCCATTCAATGCAGGTTAGTTTTATTTCAAACATTATTCTCTCGACACAGACATTTACATCGACAGTCTGGTGTAATTATAGATTTGTTTAGGGTGTTTTGTGGAGTGGGTAAAACTGTTTTTAGTGGCAGGATAACTATGGCCATTGACATGCACTAGTCTAGCACCAGCGACCTCTGCAAATACAAGGACTGGATGGAATATTTTTAAAAAGTGTCTCCACACGTCTCCAACACTCTGGTTCACTAGAAAATTAGGACCAAAATTCCAGACTGTCCCTTTAAGCAAATTTTTTCTCACCCCAGTACAGATATATTGTATAAGCAGCTCTTTGAAGTCAAAATAAGTCTACCGTGTGCTATTTACAACTAGTAAGAAAGCACGCCATTGCTCGATAATCAGGAAGTACAGGTGGCTTAGCATGCTAGTTGTTGTTGGCTTTACCGTCTGAGTTGTGAAAAATGCTCGTAAACTCATCGCAGTCAGTAATCAGTATGCTGTACGGGCGACGGTAGCTCAGTTGGTAGAGCGGTCGCTTCCACCTCCCACTGATGAACGCTGTCATTGTGTCCTTGGGCAAGACGCTTTACCCACTGGCGTATGACTGTGTGTGTAAACGGGTGAGCGGTTTCTTGATATAAAGCGCCTCGAGGGTTGAAAAGCGCTCTATAAAAACGTGACCATATGCTCTGTTTCCATGAGATAAGTGAGGAATAACGTTGGATTAGACCACCGGTGTATTTTTAATTTTTTTTTTACTTCTGTTTTTCACAGTTTGAAGACAGAACAAATCAGGTACAGCGCTTTAATATCTACCTCGCATGTGTGATCGCTCGCTCCGGGCAAAGCAGCCAGTCCCAGGCAGAAGAGGGAGCAGGGAGACAGAGGAGGAATGTCTAGCCTGGGGCGGCGAATAGTCATAAATTCATTAAGTGGATGTGGCGGACCGCGGATCTCGAAGAAAGAATGAATGCTATTGCAACGATAAACCAGCTGACCCCGTCAACTTGGCAGCTGTCATGACCTCCACCTGTGGCAGCGCGAGGCGAGAGAGAGGGCAGAGGGGCACTGTTTGTTTAAGCTGATAACTAGGGGTCCCCGAGGTTGTCCGTGCATGTATACAAGAGCGTTGTTGAGAGGCAGGCTTGTGTTGTGTTGAAGGACTGCTGCAAGGACACAGGGTTCCAATTCAGATGTTTACGTTGTTCAAGAAGCACTTTCTTTTAGTCCTTTTGTAAACACATTCTAATAAATAATGTGGTTAAAATGAAATTCCTTACCACGCTATGTTTCACAGATCCATATTATGCTCTTTTCTGATCTGTGTTGTATTGTTTCTTCATCACAAACAGACCCGAAGTTTTGTTTCGTTCCGAAAATTCTTGTTAAGTTCTCTTAAATCAGCTGTTGAGCCCAAGACTCCATGAACAGGTATTTGTTTGCTGTAGAGTAACAAAGACGAGGATCTGAACATAAGATGTTTTGTCAGCTAAAAGACAATAAAAAGACCAGACTTGCCTTAAACATATTAAAAATATTATTGGTAGAGAAATTATTTTTATATGAGATCAATGCTGCCTTAAATTATTTAGTTCTGGTTTTAATCCCGGTTTTAGTCCTGGTTTAGTCCTGATTTTAGTCCTGGTTTAGTCCTGGTTTTAGTCCTGGTGTAGACCTGGTTTAGTCCTGGTTTTAGTCCTGGTTTAGTCCTGATGTAGACCTGTTTTAGTCCTGGTTTAGTCTTGGTGTAGACCTGTTTTAGACCTGGTTTTAGTCCTGGTTTAGTCCTGGTTTTAGTCCTGGTTTTAGTCCTGGTGTAGACCTGGTTTAGTCCTGGTTTTTGTCCTGGTTTAGTCCTGGTTTTAGTCCTTGGGTAAGTCCTGGTGTAGACCTGGTTTAGTCCTGGTTTAGTCTTGGTGTAGACCTGTTTTAGTCCTGGTGTAGACCTGGTTTAGTCCTGGTTTAGTCTTGGTGTAGACCTGTTTTAGTCCTGGTTTTAGTCCTGGTGTAGACCTGGTTTAGTCCTGGTTTTAGTCCTGGTGTAGACCTGGTTTAGTCCTGGTTTTAGTCCTGGTTTAGTCCTGGTTTTAGTCCTGGTTTTAGTCCTGGTGTAGACCTGGTTTAGTCCTGGTTTAGTCTTGGTGTAGACCTGTTTTAGTCCTGGTTTTAGTCCTGGTTTAGTCCTGGTTTTAGTCCTGGTTTAGTCCTGGTTTTAGTCCTGGTTTTAGTCCTAGTGTAGACCTGGTTTAGTCCTGGTTTAGTCTTGGTGTAGACCTGTTTTAGTCCTGGTTTTAGTCCTGGTGTAGACCTGGTTTAGTCCTGGTTTTAGTCCTGGTGTAGACCTGGTTTAGTCCTGGTTTAGTCCTGGTTTAGTCCTGGTTTTAGTCCTGGTTTTAGTCCTGGTGTAGACCTGGTTTAGTCCTGGTTTAGTCTTGGTGTAGACCTGTTTTAGTCCTGGTTTAGTCCTGGTTTAGTCCTGGTTTTTAGTCCTGGTTTAGTCCTGGTTTTAGTCCTGGTTTTAGTCCTGGTTTAGTCCTGGTTTTAGTTCTGGTTTCACGGATCTATATTACGCTCTTTTCTGATCTGTGTTGTTTTGTTTCTTCATCATAAACTTACCCGAAGTTTTGTTTCGTTTCATTCGTGCATATTTAACGCACAAGTCCTACGTATTTAAGATGAGTTATAGGAAGTGCTCCACTGCACAAGATCTTTGTAATAAGGAATTTACTCACCACGGTACATTTAAAGAGCCCATAGTTTCTTGTCTACGTTATAATACTGTTTCATTTGCGCATGTTTAACGCACAAACCCTGCGTATTTAGGCTGAGTTCTTCTCCCATTGTTTCATGTTGTGGTTTCATGTCGTAATACAGGAAGCGCTCCACTGTGTTTTTAAACTCCAAACAACTACAATCGTTTAGATGATTTTAGCCCTGGAATTTCCAAACTCTATTGAACAGCCACCATCTACCTATAAATTTTGAACTTTGGAGATGTAGACAGTCCAATAACAAAAGGTTACTCAAACACGTGTATGAGTTTGTTTTTGAGGAGGATAATAGTTTGTGGAATATTCTAGATCAGGGGTGCTCACACTTTTTCAGCATGCAAGCTACTTACAAAATGACCAAGTCAAAATGATCTACCTAATACAAAGCCAAGCAAACTGCACTGAAACACTCTGTGCCCCTTTTTTGGACCCTGTGATGCACGCTGGTACACGAGGGAGCACGCTGTTGCAGACAAGCCGCGCATAGGGAGCATGTGTATTTGTGATGTGCCATAGTTTCCGCGGGTTTCAAATGAGCGCACAGGCTGCACTGAGACGCCCCACATGCTCCTACACCCTGCTACAAGTTTATTGCCAACAGCAGCGACCGTAATGAAATATGATCGCACTTGTTGAGTGTCAGAGCTCGAGTGAGAGACAAGACCGAGTCCAAATGCGATTGAGTCCGAGACGAGACACGGCGATCTACCCACACGACCTCGGCGATCGACTAGTAGATTGGGAATGACGTATTGTGCACCCCTGTTCTAGATAATCATCTACACTGGAACAAGCAGGTGTCGGACCTTAAACAAAATATGTTATGCTGTGCACCTTCAAAACTATATTAAAGGTCCTATATTATGCAAAATTGACTCTTGTGAGATGTAGACAGACTAATAAAAGGTTACTCAAACATGTGGGAATGAAACAAAAACAACTGGGTATATTTTTGATGAGGTGCCAACATTCTAACATGGCTTAAAGAGTCAATTTTGCATAATATGGGACTTTTAATATAGTTTTGAAGGTGCAAAAGGTAACATATCTTGTTTATGGTCCGAAACCTGCTTGTTCCAGTGTAGATGATTATCTAAAATGTTCCACAGTCTGACACTAGATGCATTTATCTTGCATTTATTCATTCAGGCTTTTTCTTTTCCCTGGAAATTTCCTGGAAAACCCACAGATCTGATCTGTAACTTGGCCTGGCGACTTCACCTGTTTGTCTTCATGGTGGCAAAGCAAAGTTTTCTCTCTGGAGATAAGCAAGTGGTGGAAGTTTCTCCTGAAAAAGATTAGTTTATTTAGATTCTTTGTCATTATTTGTTTCATT
Source organism: Boleophthalmus pectinirostris (assembly GCF_026225935.1). Taxonomy (NCBI): domain Eukaryota; kingdom Metazoa; phylum Chordata; class Actinopteri; order Gobiiformes; family Gobiidae; genus Boleophthalmus; species Boleophthalmus pectinirostris. The sequence continues at coordinate 10,016,480 of NW_026570970.1, read as the reverse complement.
GCAGTTCTAAAAATAAATTTCTGGTTAATATGTTAACATTAAAACAATAAAAATGTATTAAAAAGTTAAAAATGTGTTAATAGTGAAGCACCAGTGTAAGCTTTTACGGCCAGGCCAATATGCTTGTCCATAAATTCTCCATTTGCTCCAGTGATGTCAAAATTGCACTTTTCAAATGTTTCTGCTCGCCCTTGTATACTGCGCTTCTTTAATTCCTACAAGAAAAAGTGTCTCCAGAGTTTGACAGCGGGCTAATGACTCTTTGAGAATATTACCCGAAATGCTCAGGCTTTGTAGTGCCAGAGAAATATTTGTAAACTATAGTGTGAGACCCTATGTTTTCACAATTAGATGCTGTATTTATTCATTTATGTGCAGAACCATGGATCTGAGCAATTGAATCGTTCAAGACACTGGTGCTCTTGTCTGTAAACATTATAACATGCATTGTATATTTAAATTTTTATTCTTCTAATTTTTATATACTTTCTTACTAGCAGTGTTGGGAAGGTTAAGTTCTCTTTGGCTGTTGAGCCCAAGACTCCATGAACAGGTATTTGTTTGCTGTAGAGTAACAAAGACGAGGATCTGAACATAAGATGTTTTGTCAGCTAAAAGACAATAAAAAGACCAGACTTGACTTAAACATATTAAAAATATTATTGGTAGAGAAATGATTTTTATATGAGATCAATGCTGCCTTAAATGATTTAGTCCTGTTTTTAGTCCCGGTTTTAGTTCTCGTTTAGTCCTGGTTTTAGTCCTGGTGTAGACCTGTTTTAGTCTTGGTTTTTGTCCTGTTTTTGTCCTGTTTTAGTCATGGTGTAGACCTGTTTTAGTCCTGGTTTAGTCCTGGTGTAGACCTGTTTTAGTCCAGGTTTTAATCTTGGTTTTAGTCCTGGTGTAGACCTGTTTTAGTCCTGGTTTTTGTCCTGTTTTTGTCCTGTTTTAGTCATGGTGTAGACCTGTTTTAGTCCTGGTTTTAGTCCTGGTTTAGTCCTGGTGTAGACCTGTTTTAGTCCTGGTTTAGTCCTGATTTAGTCCTGGTTTAGTTCTGGTTTTAGTCCTGGTTTAGCCCAAAATGTGAAAACAGGGAAATACCGCCATGTAATCCATTTATTTACAAAGTAACTGTAATCCAATTACCACTCATTGAAACAGTAACTGTAACTGAATACAGTTACTCATAATTTGTACTCTGATTACGTAACGCAGGTACATGTCATCTGTTACTATCAACCGCTGCTTACTATGAACCAGATATTATGTGTTCTTAATAAAGACTGAATTGAATTCAATTATCAGACTTTTGTCAAAATCAATCAATCAATCAATCAATCAAACTTTTTTTTATAATAATAATAATAATAATAATAATAATAACACTTGTACAGAGCTTTTCAAGACACTCAAAAGCGTTTTACATGAGGAGACAAACAATGGCAAACAAGACAAAGAGACAGTTAATGAAAGGGTTTTTTTTAATGTAAAGAGATGGGTTTTTAGGACTTTTTTAAACATGGGGAGTGTGGATGAGTTATAGAGCACTTTTCATACAAAAATGCAACACAAAGCGCTCTCTCTTGCAGCAAACCAGGTTAAACTTTATTGATCCAAGGTCCAAGGCAAATTACTTGGACACAGTAGCTCACAAATCACATTATACTGTAATAAAGTAGATTCCTGTGATTTGAGTGCTGAAAAATGTTGGAATTTTGACCTGCCCAGGGACTACAGGTGGAAATTTACGTTTTTTGCTGCAACCTGGTACAAGGCATCGTTCGTTTTTGGGTCATTGTGACATTGTACACTGTTGCAATTAATCTTACTATTTCATTTTGATTTGAGAATTTTTACGAATCGCTTCAGGGGGTTAGTCAGAGTTGGACGAATCCCAAAAAGCGTGGCACAAATCCATCTTTCCCCCATTAGCATTCAACACGCATGCGAGACTGGTACAAATTTACCTTCGCAACATGTCCGCCGGTCATACAGCCTGTAGCGAACATGCTCTGGTACCTGTAGTGTCATTAACATTCCAACGGAGGAGATTTTTGGCACGCACCGGGAAGCATGACACAAGACGCCCTATCAACTCCGGACTGTCATGTTTTTTCCACAGGTCTCCACCGGGCAGATTAAAAACACGCTCATCACTTTTGACAGACCGTTTCTCATCGCAAATGCCTGCCTGTCACTCACTCGCACTCCTGATAATATTAATTTGTTTTCCCTCCCAAAGAGACTGCTCGAGCTGACTCAGGTACAAGTGAAAAAAAAAAAAAAAAGCAGGAGCTATTTCAAGCACGATCTCCTCCCTTACATGCTATTCGCCCACGGGGGAAACAAATCTACCTAGCTCCAGTGTGCAGTCCTCGGCGAATCCTAATAGATACATTTAGGGGCAATTATGGACTTGATACCGAGCAGAGTCCACGTGAGTTGTTTTGATGGGAGCTGGTGGTTGGTAGGTGTTGGCGCGTGTAGCTGGGCATGCCTTAGCGTTGTTATTAAGTGTGTTGACATTGGGCTAACTTGTGAAACGTGGAGGGTTGGCTACCGTGAATGACCAATGCCGTGTTTAAAGAGCCTAGATTATTGTGTTTCTAATCTGGTATTTCCTCATCACATACGCACATGGAGTTGAGTTTTTCTTTCATTCGCACATGTTTAACACAGACATGGGCTCTGTTCACGCCACAAACTAGAAAGACGTTTGGAAAGATGCGATGATAACTTCCCAGGTTAAATTTTCTTCATCTACATGTCACTGTAGCTTTCCATTATGTTCGTCTAATCAACAATTACAACCATAAATCAGTTTTCATAATTACCACATTGAGGCTACGTTTATATGATGACGGTCTAAACAGAAGACGCAAAAGTGGAGTCATGTCTTCACTTTTTATTTCGCGTTCAGATGAGCATTTTCGGGAAGAAATCTGCGTGCATACGGTGACGCAAAAGTGTGGAATTCAATTGGGTATGGTTGTACTTAAAGCAACAAGGGCATCTTTGGACATACGGAAGTTTTCACGCAACTTATTTTCATCAGCTAATCCTTCCACAAAGTTGTCCCACCATCGACTCGTTCTCCTAGATGTTGTCCGTAGTGTCTGGCTCGCCTGCAATGAACTGGTGCCTCCAGAATTTGACAGAGGTAATTGCAGATCCTGCTCTGTTCACTAATAGTATCTCTGCATATTCTGAACATTTGTTGGGACATTTGTTTCTGTGTACTCTATGTATGTGATGTAAACGTGAGCAGATCTGACCAGAGTTTTGCGTCTTGGGCAGTGTAGACGGAAACGCTACAGCGGAGCATATTCAACTTTTACACTCTGGAGGGTGGTTTCAGATTTTTGCGTTTTTAAGCCCCTAAAACACCGTCACCATCTAGACCAAAGGCACTTCTGATAAAATATTTTGTTGTTTTTACCCGCAAGCGTCCTTATGTAAAACATACATATGCAGTCTTCATTTTACCACTGATCACATTTACTTCAGTGGGTTTTATCACCGTCAGTTTTAATAGATCCATATTAGCGGAGCCCAATGTAGGTAACTACACTGGAAGTTGTCATTGCATCTTTCCAAACATTTTCCTGGTTTGTGATGTAAGCGTGAATAGAGCCTATTTTGCATATTTTGGCCGAGGCCTTGTCTCAAACGAAAAACCTTTGCTAGAATAATTTGGATAATTTCACCTCTGGAAATGTCAGACTCTACTGAAATAAAGGTAAAAGGAGCTGTTAAGTTGAAAACTAATGCTACATAACACCACAAAGTGGAGCAGAACGTTTTAAGTTTTGGAGATATAAACAGACTAATAATGAAGGATTACTCAAACATGTTTATGATGAATTTAGAATGTTTTTAACATTCTAGTTGATTTATTTTATTTTTTTTTACATTCTAACATGGCTTAAAACTCACAGTCAAATTTTATATTATTACTTTGATAAAAAATATTACTATTTTATAGGGCTGGGTATCAGTAAGAAGTTGCAGATACGATGCGTAGCTCAACACATAGGCGACAATACAATAAATATCTCGATACAGTGCACTTTTGATTTGATACGATATATTTCAAATCGATTCGATAAAGGCTAAATCATGGCTGTGATACTAAAAGTTTTTGTTAAACCACGTCTTGTGCAAAGTTAATATAAAACACACATTTTACTCATCAAAACAATGAAAATGTCAAATGTGTCGCATAAACGAGTTTCCTTCCTCTCAATCAATCAATCAATCAAACTTTATTTACAGAGTGCTTTTCATACAAAAAAAAAAAGCAACACAAAGCGCTTTCCTCTAAACAAGCAACAAAACTGTAGCACTGTAACAAAATAATTTAGTAAAATATACCAAAAAATACTCTTGGCGACAAATCGATAAAGCAGGCCCTAATATCGATACTGTATTTCAATATTTTTTTACACCCCTACTATTGTATATTATATTAAAAGTATGCCGCGAGCAATGTGAAATCTACAAAGTTCTCCAAAAACTACAAGTATTCAAGTAAAACTGACTGCTGCTCTCCTCTGCTGCTTGTAACTACAATATAACTGTACTGGGAAAGGCAGACTTTGCTCAAAAACATGGAAGAAAATTGGGTACAGGCCCTTGAAGTGTCCAAACCACAGGGCCATTACGAGGCTTGAGCGCGGTACGTTACCTCGGCATATTGACATTTTCTGCCAAATATGAGCCCCTGTTTCACAAGCTGCGGTCAGCCATTTGGTTTAGCTTATTGGTACTCACATTTTAGGTCGCGTTTTCCACCATTTTAACTGAACTTGAAATTTAAATTATGTTTTTGTAATCATAGAGGGATCAGCGGCTGCATTTTCACGGAACACCGCAGCTCCGGGCCTCAAAGACTTTCTCTGCAAATACATTAACCCTGGCTCTAGTTATACGCACACCAACAATCACGTCATTATTATCAGATTATTCAAATGCCATGTAAACAATTATATTTGATGTGAGTAATATTTCTTTCTTTCTGATTGTTCACGCCTGAGTAGGTTTTGACAAGCTATAAAAATGTGGAAAAGATAAGGATTTAAGGGCCTGTATTGCACTATTATGTTATATTATATTAATTTAAATCAGATTTCTGTGTTTTGTGCATGTAAACAAACAACAAAATTAGTCAATCTATGTAGAGTTCAGTTATTTTCATTTGATTTTATTAGCTTTTTTGTTATTTTATTTATTGTGCGCGCTATTATGTCCAAGTTATGGGTCAATAAAGTTTGTCTAAGTCAGGCATGTCCAAACTATGGCCCAGGGGTCAAATGCGGCCCTCAGACAAAGTTTTCTTGGTCTTCAGGCTTCCAGGTGAATTGGCCCAAATTACCTTGCATCAATTAAAATGTATTTTTTTACTGCAAGTTTTTGGAAAATTTACCTTGATAAAGCTAATATTGAATATTTAGAGTGTGGTTTTAAGGATCTTTGCATGAATGAAGTCTGATGGCTCATTCTAACGTGTTAAACATGAAAATATTTCAATTATTCACCGTACTAAGCACCAGTCTACGGCCCTCTGCTTCATCTGTGTTCAGATATGTGGCCCTTGATGAAAAAAGTTTGGACACCCCTGGTCTAAGTCCATCTTAAAGTGGACCTATTATGCAAAACGGACTTTCAGAGCTTTTAACCACATTATAGTTGTTTTAGTTGGTTCCTTTCACCATTTACTCACCCGAAGTTGTGTTTAGAGTGATCTGTGCAATCTTGAATCGCTTATTTTCAAGATGCCATGTTGACGATCAATTCCCGTTTTCCTGTTTTCGATCACTACTTACTTCACTCTCCAGTTTGACTTCATTTATCCATGATATGTGTATGATTCGGCAGTGTCATGAAGCCATTTTAGTAGAAATGGAAAAAAGAAAAGAAAAGAAAAAACATCTGTGACTCACTAGGGTGATGTGCAGCGATCCATCAGAGGCGCTGACAGCTACACAGCTCTTTGTTGTAATGACGTTTGTGATGACGCCAGCTCCCACGGGCGCTGCAATTTTCCGACTGTTTCTTTTACTAAGTCGCTTTAGATGAATATTGAATAATGTGCAAATTATAATGTAATGATCCACGGGTGTCATTGATTATAACAACTCAAGCACAATACGTTTTTTTCAGGGGTGTCTGGCTGACTTCGTGTCAAATGCAAGTACTTGTTGAGCCTGTTTAAAATGATCATAATCCTCTTCTGTGTATATGATGTTCTGACTCATCTCTTATCTCTGTGTCTAGACTGGAATATAGTTGTGAGGTATTCTTCAGAGGCAAACCTACAGAGTGACACGGAGGTGTTAAAGCTTAATTGAAGAGGACGACGACGCCATAAAAATGTTCCTGTTCTGTGACGGGAAGTGTTTAGCTTAAGCTCTTCAAAAAATACTTGCTTTTAAATGTATTCACTGTACTTAATGTTCTTACCACCAGTTAAAAAATATGTAAAAACATGTACTGATTCATGACTAATTCATGATGCTACTGTTGTCAAGCCCAGTCAGGTAATATTTTCCATTTGAATTACCAGACGATTGCACTAAAGCTAGTTGTATTTTAACAGCATGTATGGACATTCTGGTGTTAAGAAGAAATACTTACGAAAATACTAAGGAAAACATGTTTTGATCATCCACGTTAGTGCAATGACTCAGTAAAATTGACTTGTTTATTGTAGTAATAGATTACCCATTTTTCAGTGTTCAACTATTCTAGACAAGAAATACAAGGAAGTCGTGTTCTAAGTTACTGTCTCCCAACCAGAAGTACTAAAGTATATGATTACAATATTTAAATATAATAAATACTTGCTTTGTAGTAAATTCCTTAATGTTTACTGGTTTGGAATCCACTGACAGACATTAAAACAAAAACATCTTCTTCTCACTCACACTTTAGTCAGTGTCACGTGTGAGTTTTAAAGGGACAGTACGGAATTTTGGACATAGGACCTCATTTCCTAGTGAGCCAGAGCGTTGGAGACGTGTGGAGACACTTTTGTAAATATTCCATCCAGTTCTTGTATTTGCAGAGGTCACTGGAGCTAGACTAGTGCATGTCAATGACCATAGTTGAGTCGCCACTACAAACAGTCTTACCCACTCCACAAAACACCTGAAGCAAATCTATTATTACACCAGACTGTCAATGTAAATGTCAATGTCGGTGTTGATAGAATAATGTTTGAAATAAAACTAACCTTGCATCGCATGAATCTTCGCACGTTGAGGAACTGTTTTCCAGCAGCAGTGGAATTTTACTTTGCCGGTAAGATAAGTGCAAGGTAGGGGTGTAACGATATCCAAGTCTCACAATACGATATCATCAAGGTATGAACCTCACAATACGATATTTATTGTGATATCGTGGGAAAGCTCACGATATGGTGGGGAGGCTCACAATTAGGGATGTAACAATATCCAAATCTCTCGGTACGATGTTTTCACGATATACATCTCATGGTATATTTATTGCGATATTTTGTGGAGGCAAACAAAACTGTTAATATGCTGATTTTTCCTCTTAAAATACCTTGACAAGACTTAATCCAAAGAACTAAGACTTAAAAGTGTTTAGAACTGTTATTTCTTCATGTAGTCTTCACTGAAATGGAGCAAAGGATCATGGTCTATGTAGTTCTCTGTGTTTTTTTTTTTAGCTATTGCTGCACCAAAACTCTTAATTTAAACCAGGCATGTCCAAACTATAGCCCGTGGGCCAAATGCGGCCCTCGGACAAATTTTTCTTGGCCCTCAGGCTTCCAGGAGAATTGGCCCAAATTACCTTGCATCAATGAAAAATTTACTTTTATTTGAAAATTTACCTTGATAAAGCCAGTATTTAACATTTAGTGTGTGGTTTAAAGGATCTTAGCGTAAATAAAGACTGATGGCTCATTCTAATGTGTTAAACCTGCACATCTTTCAATTATTCACTGTATTAAGCACGAGTCTACGGCCCTTGATCGGCCCTCTGCTTCATCTGTGTTTAGATATGTGGCCCTTGATGAAAAAAGTTTGGACACTCCTGATTTAAGCAAAGAGACTTGTAATTCCATATATTGTGATGGTCCACGATATTATTGGGAGAACTTTGACGATACGATATCACGATATTTTGGTTATTGTTACATGCCTAGTCCGCCGCTGCCAAGCTTTCTATCAGGAAGTACAACTCGCTGCTGCTGCTCAGACATAAATCCTTCAAATGCAAGGCTCGTTTTACTTCTTAAATTATTCTTTTGACACAGACATTTACATCGACAGTCTGGTGTAATAACAGATTTGCTTCGGGTGTTTTATGCAGTGGGTAAGACTGTTTTTAGTGGCAGGATAACTCTGCAAATACAAGGATTGGATGGAATACTTTAAAAAGTGTCTCAAAACGTCTCCAACACTCTGAATCACTAGGAAATGAGGCCCTATGTCCAAAATTCCGGACTGTCCCTTTAAACCATGCTATAACAGACCCGGAGTTGTGTTTTGTTTCATTCACACATGTTTGAGTAATCCATTATTATCGGTCTGTCTACATCTGCAAAGCTCAAAAGGCTCTGATCCAACTTCTGATGTCATGTGGTCCTTTTAAAGTTAACAGCTCCTTTTACCTTGAGGGCTGAAAATATCCAAATGATCCTACTTAAGGTGTGTGCAGTTTAAAGGCAAAACAAAATACAACTCCAGGTGAGTTTTTTGACGATGAAAAATTATAACAGATCATAAAATAGTGTAATTAATCCTGGAACACGGGTTGGGACGTCTCCTCACCTCCTTCTGCAGCTGCCAGAGGATCCATCTCTCCCCCACGTCTTGTCTAAAAAGTCAAAATCTCTCCTCCTCTTCCACTTCCTCTATGACCTTTAGGGCTTTCTGCAGGAGTGGGCCTCTGATCCCGATGGTCTTAAGAAATCGCCGGGTGGAGCTTCCTGTGTTGCCTCTGCAGCTGACACGTCCACTGGAAAGGTGAAGGCTCTCCACCCAAACAGCTTCCTCTCAAACGCTGCTTCTCTCCCATCTCCATCTCAGCACACCGTTAGCTTTGACAAGAATATTGACTTTGCGATGTTGGATCAGGTGAAAATGTAGTTGCGATCTGCTCTGGGAACTGAAGTTGGCGACCGAGATCAGCTCTCGTCTTCCACTCTCCTCCTGATGGTGCTGACAGGAGCTTTTTTCCTGTAATGTTCCGCCATATTATATCAAACGTATCTATACAATATATTTTTCTTTACCAATAAAACACCTGGAATCGAAAATAAAGATATACTACGGCTCATTCCAAGCAACGCAACACCTCCAAGAAGACAGCTTGACTACGATGGAAACTTTATTGCATTGCCTTCAACGTATCTGTATCACATTTATTTAATAATATCTTTTTATTCCTTAAAAATGTATTGGGAAAAAAACATTCTTATATGTAACTTTGCTTAGGGGCATTTTAGGATTGTCTCAGTGGATTATACAAGTTTAATGCCATAGTGCAGAAAATTCCCGGCAAATCAATAACATCGCCATGGAGAAAAGTTACACAGTGCATCTTTAAAGGTGCCACCTACTTTGCTCCATTTTTTATTGCTTTGCCTGGAATGTTCCATGGGATGACATTAAACATCTCCACCTTGCATTTATCATTACAGGTGTTTCTGTTGCTCAAAAATGCAATAATTCCTTTGTGAACAGGGGCGACTCTCCACAGATCTGAATTGTAATAGTAGCATAGTGCTGTAAAACTGCTTATTTCCCTTGTAGGTAGGTATGTTTAATCTACTGTATTTTTCAAACTATAAATTGCACCAGATTGTAAGGCGCAATATTAATAATGTTGAATTCTCTCGTCTATTTTCATACATAAGTCACACTGGATTATAAGGCTCATTAAGAGAAACAAACAGACGACACTTGAGACGTATCCTCAGCCCAGGCATCCACGATCCATTGGCAGATCGTGGCGTAATTCGCCCGGAGTTGCCTCCCTGTCTTGGTTTTTTAAGTTTGACTCAAATATACACTGAGTAGGGATGTAACAGTAACTGAAATATCGTCAAGAGTCTCACAATAATATTGCGAGCTGTCACAATATATCGAATCACAAGTTCCTTTGCTTAAATGCATGGTTTTATAGTAGCAACAGTTTCTGAACATCGGGAACTACACATCCCATGATTCATTTCAGTGCAAACAACATGAAGAGATGTTTTTTACTTGAATTTTTGGGATTATGATGGTAATAATTCGCACCAAAATCTTATCAAGGGTCTTTAAAAGCAAAAAAGTTTCCCATCTACAATTATATTAGATTCTCCAAAATATCGTACAGTGAGATGCATATTGCGATAGTAATGTACCAAGAGATTTCGATATCATTACATCCCCAACGCTAGGTAATAATGAGTTTAATGCAGCTTTGCGCACATTTGTTTACATTTTACAGAAACAAAATTTAAAACCACATGGCTTATTTGCATAAACTATATGCGCTGAAAAAACAAATCGCTCCTTGTGCGTTGATGGGGTCAACTTCTGTCGGACTAAGGACTGTAAATTGGGCTTTACTCCGTGAGGCTCCTGACTATTACATGGTAGCTGTAATGCTCTGACAGTCCATCAAGCGGTGCGGCTTTGTAGTTTACCAAAGTCGTACTAAAATATTTTGACAGATTTTTGAGCGTCGTGTACCACATAAAATCGGTTCGAGGTCAGTAAACACAACCAGAATTAATACATAAGGCGCACTGTCGATTTTTGAGAAAATTAGAGGATTTTAAGAGCGCCTTATAGTCCAAAAATACAGTATAGTGTGGGACATTCTAGACAAAGCAACAACATTTCCATGAGACCTCAGGTGGCAGACCCTTCACTATAAATATTCTTCAGTGCGTCTTCAGTCTTAAATTTCAACATGCACTGGCACATGTAGTCGTTATCAGCCAAGCGGGAGCCAGCCAGGTAGAGCGTATTGGCACTGGTATCGTACGCGAACGCCATGAGGGTTGTTAATCATAGTTGTAATTAGCAGTGTGGAGGCCCAGCTTTAGATACGCACAATCCTGAACTACAACCTGGGAGAGATTTCATCACTGAACCAGTAGAAACAAAAACAACTTATTTTTTCCATTTGTGCCCCACCTTTTAAAACAACTGCAGGAATCAGCCTAAAGCGAACATGATTAGTGTTTAGTTCACTGTCTAAATTTGATTGATTCACAAGATACTAAGGTTTTCGACTTGTGTAATGAGTTGTGGAGGGAAGTGTAGTTGCATGGGTTATCTAAGGACACAGTGTATAATCCCTTTGTAAACTGGCAGAGGTGCTACTTCAAAATAATATGTAGAAGTACAAAGTAATGATACAAGAAATTACACAATTAAGAGTAATTTTGGAAAAACTTTGGTTGGAAAAACTACTACTCAAGTAAAAGTAAGAGTAAAGGTGCACTGTGTAACATTTACACCACCTGCTTGTCTCCATGGTGATGTTACTGTGTTATTACTGCCTTGATTATTTCACAAAATGGAAATAAAGTTGGTTATCGCAATGAAGACATATTAATAATGGTCAGATCTATGGAGAAGCGAGCCTGTACATAGTAAGACTCCCTGCTTTTCAAGGTATTTTTGAGCTATAACAGCTGATCATCTAAAAAGTTACATTGTGTACCTTTAAAACATCACCAAGTAACTTTTCGGTTGCCATCTGCTTGTCGTTGCTCTGCCCGGAATGTTCCACAGTGTGACATTAAACAGCTCTACCTTGTATTTATCAATTACAGATTAATTTATAGTGCAAAAATACCTAGAAAAACAGGCATTCTGACTGTGAACAGGGTCGTCTCTCCACAGATCTGACCTGTAACTTGGTCTGGTTTGATCTCCATGAAAATAGAAAAGGTTTAATACCATACTGTGGAACATTCTAGGTAAAAGTGTAGGTAGTGACATCTCCACCAGAAAAGTAGCAAAATGCACCTTTTAAAGAGTAACTGTTTAAGCATAACATCTGATTTATTTTGAAGTTAATGCAATTTGAAGGACAAAAGATTAAATAATGCACCATTTTCAAAGGATAGACACAAAATTTTGAAAAAAAATATGAAGGAGTGATGCAAGAAACACAACTGTTCAAATTATTTCATATTGTCAACATAAAGGTTTTGTCACTTGCAGACTTGCTCACAGTGGGAAGAGTCACCAGAACTTTTACTCAAGTAGGAGTAAAATATGCTGCTAGGAAAGTACTCTAATACTCAAGCAAATGTCACTGAGCACGACCCATGTCTGGGGAAAAAAATGGAAAGAAAAGCTGATACATCTTTTCTCAAACAGAAAACACTCCACCTGTTCCACCTTGCGATGTCATGTGGTAATACTGGAAGAGCTCCATTGTGTTTATGAACTCCATCCATCTTCGCATGAATAATTTTGATTATTTCAGTCCTAGAATTGACAGTCTCTACTGAACTAAAGGTAGTAGTAGTATAGGATCTTTAATATAATATAGCCATATATTGATGATGCCAATAAAGCTGTGGGATTGGGGAGTTAGATTGTTAAAAGGCACTGATATCAAACGATGAGTCAGTGACATGTTTTAGTTTGAAATTTTAGCTCTGTCTTTTTAGTCCATTCTGCTGCTCTGATCATCATGGAAAATAAAGTTAAAGGCTGTTGGTTTATCATGATTCTAGTGAATAGACTATTTTTCTCACTTAGCACCTTAAACCACAGAGTACATGATGTAAAGAGCATTTTTCTTGACAAGAATACATTCAAACCAGGTCTAGGCCCTTTAATGCTGTATGTATGTACTTTGTTGTTAATAAAGTTAAACATGAGATAGAAACCCAGAGTCCTGCATCTCGGTGTCTGTGGACATTAACTTCTGAGTCATGATATGATCATTGTACAATGTACAAATCATTGGTCACCAACACAAAGACTCAACAAAAAATGTTAAGTTACTTAAGAAAACATTTTATTTTACATAAACTGTACAGAATGACATTTATTGGACTAAATGATTCTTAGACAGAAACTAAAAATAACTCTTATTAAATAGAAAACAAAAATAGATTTAAGATGAAAAACGAAGTGTTCATGTATTGTACAAAACAGAATGAAAATAGAGCTAAGAAATGAAATCATATCTCGTACCCTGATACAGTGGTAGGCCTTTTGCAAATGATCAAAAACAGTATTGTACACAATGACTCTGGCCTTGCCATCTTGGTACAATAGCTAAATTCATGGCCTCTTTGGTTCCATTAATTAGGTAAATACATTTGAAACAAAATTCAATTACTTCTATAAAAATATTATTTTTTTCAATGGCAGTTTTGTTTCGCTAATCCCGCAACTTTTCAGTGCAAACATCACAACAATCATTCGCTTTGGAAAGTAAGCGAAAGATTACATTTCAAGTATTGATAAAAGACTGTAGAGAGGGAGAGTAAAGAGAAGAGTGGTGAGATTCAGTCTAAACGAGCAGTGGAGTATGGAATAGTTACTATACATTGCATAGCTCATGTGGCACTTATTTAGTGATAGGACAGGACACTCAGTACCCCTTAGAAGGCAATTCTTTATACAAGTGCTATTCAGGGTGTGCATTCAGTTTCTGCAAGTGCTGCACTGCACCGACCCACAGGGCCTAACTCCCCCTGACCAGGGACAGCCCTCAGACAGGGGAGGCAGCAGTCCACTCTCTGGAGCTCCCAGTGCACAAGTGAAGTGCACTTATGAGACCATCTTCACCTGTTTGTCATGGTAACAGGGCCTGCAGCGCTCCAAACAGGCAGGAACTTAAAGGTTGAGGCCCATAGTCAACAGTGAGAAAGAAGACAATGTGGAGGACACTCTGCCACTTGCACTGTGGTGGGAATAATCCTGCAGGACATTAAGCTCCAAATGGACCAGAGAGGACAGTCTGTACAGTGGGAAGTGCTGGTGTTCTGAATTGTATAAGCTGATGAATTGTCAGTGCTTCATAAAACTTTGAAAGTCATGTGCTTAGTTCAAGGACTAGAGTTGTGTGGGAGCATTTTGATAGTCGGTTGATCCTGTCACTTTCTTTAAGCGCTTCAGTCAGGAGATGATGGGCCATTATTTTTTGACTAGAAATGGCAAACTAGAGCAAAGCATCATTTGGTGATAGTCATTCCCTTCTCGTCCAATCACTGACCAGTTGTAGCCCGACAGACGAAGCTAACAGCGAGCATGTGACAGTCTGATAAATAAGCACACTCGCTGTGTGCAGAGGCACAGCTGCACTGATACCTTTGAGGCTGTACCAGTGTGGCCTGCACATACAGGTATAGATATATAGATATGTGTACCGTACAATAACGTCTTGTTTGTACAAAAGGCCTTTCTGACTGTTTCCAAGTTCACCAGTGACCCGTGGCCTGTGGCTCAGGCACAGCCACACTCCTCTACAATCATGTTGGGCACATCCCTCTTGACGATGTTGAGCTCATCGTCAAAGTAGAGCATGGACATAGTACTGAGTTTGGTGGGGATGCAGCAGGAGTTAACAGAACCGGGGCTCATGCCTCTCAGTCGATACTGGTTTACTACGGCAGTGTGGAAGGACGAGACAGAGCCCGGCACTCCGGCCATGTACGCCGGGCAGCTCCCCTCGCAGTAGTTGCCATAGTAGCCGGCGGGGGCAATGATCCAGTCGTTCCACCCAATGAGGCGGAAGTCTATGTAAAACTGCTGCCGACAGCACAGCCCCCCGCTGGTCCCGTCACACTCCAGGCCTCTTTTTCGGATGCGGTGCTTCCCGTCCACCTGCTTGGCGCGCACCACCAGGAAGGGTCGATGTGAGGGGTCACTGGGATCCACCAGGATAGGAGCCACTCCAGCCGTATCACAGCCGTCACAGTGCACCTCCAGGTCCTGCCTCCGACTGCCTTTGCCGAACACAGCCCTCACTGCATCAGACAGAGGGAAGGTGTGCCAACCGCTGCGCTTCAAGTCCACGCGCTTCTCCACCAGAGACCAGCGCCCAGAGCCTCCTCCTCCGCCTCCTCCAGGACCCCCCTCTGCTCCTCCGTTCCCTGGCCCCGCCTCCTGGTAGTGGATCTTCACTGTCACCTTCCGGCGCAGGCCCTTCTCGGGTCCACCCGGCAGCACCCGGAAGTACAGCCACAGGTTGGCCTGTGCCACAAACAGGTTCTGGTTCCCTTCGTTGGAGATGAGGAAGTAGAGGCCAGTCTTGGACGATGTATGTTCATCTATGAAAGACAAGAAAGAAAAAGAAACATTAGGTGTTTTTAAGTCATTTAGTGAGAGAATAAAAGTATACATTTAATACAATGTTTGCAGCAGGTTTTAACAAGTAACACCCAGGTGATCAGTGACTGTTACTTAAAATCTATTTCAAGTTGATACTGGCAATTCAAGAAGGAATGTCCTACAAATCACACTCCAATAAAGATTCGTGAAGTAAATACATTTTTGCTGTACTAAACATGGCAGAATGATGGATGTCATCAAATGTTCTTACAATTATGTAACTATATTTCTAAATGTCAACTATTTTTTGAAAGTGAAAATTTAATCAGTATGGCAGAAATGGCAACTCTGTTTTAAACTTAGACAAACTTTATTGATCCACAATAGAAATTATTTAATTACTTATTTGCAAGACTTCATTGAAGTTATAGATTCTTCTTAATATTGTATATGGAATAAATTCACTGACACATTTGGTTTGCACTTTTAAGAGGTGTTTTCATGTTGTTTTCTCTATTCTCTCAATCAGCATGTCACGTGACCCTAGGGCTGCTTCTGATAGGCCAGCTGTGACCAGTCCTGGGATCAGGCCCAATTGGCCTCAGGTCCAGTTTGCTAAATGACAGGGCCAAAGAGAAAGAGGCAGAGCAAAGGGGGAGGACAACAGCAGAAGATGAAGGAAAGCAGGAAGGATGCAAGTGGAGAAGGTGGGAGGGCGGCGGACACAGCCAAGGCCCCGGGGGTTCACCGAGTTCAGTATGGGTGCCCCATCCCAGCATTGACCCCACCCCCACCCTCTCCCACCCTCTTCCACCCTCTCCCACCCTACCAAGAGCACCCTGAGAGTGACAGCACAAAGCCCCCTGTGAGGCACTGGGAGACAGCCGTGCTGCAGCTCACCATTGAATCGCGTGGCTTTCCAGCAAAAAGCATGATGAGGCAAAAATAAAAGCTATTTACATGACACTGGGCACTTTGTAAACAAGCACAATGAAGAGATCCAGGGAGTCTAAAGGTGGCCATGGGCTCTCCCTAGCACCAGCCTAATGATGTCTTCCAAATTAGCCTGAGGTAACTAGAAAGGTTTCTATTTCGGGAGATTGGGTACAATGTGCTCAAGCAGAGCAGTGCCTTTGAAAGCAGCTAAATGACTTTGTTTGCCCACTGATTAGTGTGTGTCAGTGTCAACAGGTGGCCACCAAAGATGGGCCCCTCTTTAGGGCGCCTCACGCCTCTTCCTCCTGTAAACCACAGCAGTGCATGTTGAGACCAGCTCAGCCCTGCGCTCTGTCAGCTGTGCACGGTGCACAGGCACATACCTCACTCCACACCGAGCTCCATGTCAAATATCAGCCCTCTCATGACCAAAGCCCGTGGGTACAGATCAAGTGCACATGGAGTACAAACTGAAATGAATCTGGAGCGAACAACACGGGAGCAGCAGCTTTCGCCTGAACTGCTGTAAAGGGCCCTCGGGGCTACAACAAACTAACCTCACCTCATTCAGCGCAGTACATTCTTACTTGCCTCGACAGCTCCGAGGTCTGAAAAAGAGGGATCTCACAGTGGCAAGTCAACCATGACAGTGTGATAGATAGACATGTAGCAGGGCCTGAACAAAATGATTACCAATTTACAACATTCACTTTAAGGGGGCTGTGTAGTTTTGACATTGAATAATTCACTTCTATCATCACTGGCAGGACTTAGAACAGAGAGGGAACAGAAAACCATTTAAAAACACAAGAAGGAAAATAAACAATGCAACTGCCAAAATAAACAATTGAAGCACAATACAATAATATGAAGGTGTGTTTTTAAGAATACAAAGTTGTGCTCTCTGCCCAACATTACTATATGCATGACATTCCAATACTGGTCCTATAAACATCAGTCACATCTTATTATCCTTGTCAATAGATGTACCATTTCGTAGATCACAAGTTACAATGAAGACATAATTCGCTGTGGGAAAGCAACAAATAATTTTCTTAACTACTATGTTCAAACTTACAATAATAATACACAATACCACATCCCCTCGGGCTGTTTATGATGCAATTAAAAGGCATGTAATGGATTGCAATAGCAGTAAACAACAAGACTGTAGTGCTGTGTGATATCTCTATTATGATTAACTTTGCGGATCCGTGAATGTCTTAGTTAAGGCGTAAGCTGGCCATGTGACTGACATTACGTTTACAATATCGCTTCATGGATCTTTGGCTTTGAAACTTGCTCGTACTACTCCGGATTGATTTGCAAAGCTTTGTCGCAAACTCACAGGGTCTAAGTCGCCATGACAACAGGCCAACTATAGATGATTATCAGAAAAAAATCTAAAGCTCAGGGAAAATCATGTAGTAGATATTAAATTTTTATTTTTTTTTTATATATTATTATTAAATTACTTACAAGTCAAATGTGTCAGAGAAGGTTACATAGATAAACACATAATAAAATAAGTATATAGTACCTAGTGGGAGTCTGTAAGTACCAAGTGGGGGTTCGCAAAGTATACATACACATATACAAATGTTACGTAATCTTAATCTTACTTTTGTTGTAGTGATATGTCTGAACTTGTTTTTAAAAACATGTTTGGTCGGCCTACTCATCTACATAGCTTTTTAACAATATTTATCTGTAATCTAAGTCATATTTTATTTTGAAAGTGTTGTTGTGGGGAAAAAATTATTTAAATGTATATAAAAAAATTAAAAAATATGCTTTTAAACATGTAAGAATGTAAGCTTAAGTAGTCAGATCCTCCTTCATAGACATGGCTTTAAAGGTCTACAGAAGTTATTTATGACGCGTACAAATTCAATCGTATAGCTTCCCCACAGCAAAGAATGCATACGTGCCCTTTTTTTTCACTGTCCTTCCTTTGCGGAATGAATTGTTCTTTTCATGCAGTGTTACAAACTATTTTCAGCTGGCCCCGACACGCCTCGCCTGACCTCCGCGCCGCTAAAGTGTGCGGCGTACGCATGGACAGGAAGGCAGGCTGCTGGCTAGGACACCTGGGTGGGCTCGCTTCAGCGTGTCCCCACCTGCGCCACCAAGTTTGGGGATGAGGCCGTAAGAAGCAGCCGGGGAGAGAACCGCGGAAGGCATCCCCGAGGATCATTACTCAAAAGCGCGCTGTCGACGAGACCACACGCCGCGGAGCAGGACGGGCAGAGCGAGGGTGCGGTGCGCGGTGGTTTGGTGATCAGTGGCTTCAACATGAGCTGAGGTGAAGCGTGGCACGAAAGAGGCTAGACGTGACGCATAAGCTATTTACAACAAGTAGGAATGTCATGGTAAACCAGCCCCATTATTTTAGGTTTCCAAGGACAAGTCGCTGGTTTTCTCTGAATGCATTTCGGAAAGAATTAGAGTAACTTTATGTAACTTTATGTATCACTGACATAGCTCTGCTTTATGTAATATTGCACTGGGTTGAGACAGGCTTCTGAAATGTTTTAACATGTGTCTCTTGTGCAAACAGCCAAAACAACAAATAAAAATGCTTCTGCTAATGTCTGGCACCAGTTTTAAAAGCTCCATATGACCTACTAAAACTTATGATTTCCAAGAACAGGATTAATGGTAGAAAGTTGCATTTTTCCACGACAAGTTATTTAAGTTTATGACTGTGGAACATTACCTTTGATAAATCTCTTGATATGCAGCAAGCTCCTCATGCACAAGTATGTGACTGACTTGTCATTGCATGCAGACGCGACATAAAGAATTTACATTGTAAATGTAATTGTACATAACTGCATTGAACAAGCACGATGTATCACAAGACGTTCAGTGAAAGAATTTTGAGTACGCTCCAAAATAGAATTGTTCAGCTGCCAAAAATGTGCCAAATAAACTACAAAACAAATAATAGATGTCACTATACAGTTTATATGAGTATGAATCATTATTTCTAGAGTGGAGGTATCAGTATTTATTGTCTTTCCTTGATGGATGCATGTTTTTAAAGTGGATTCACTCTGCAGCTCTTCCAATATAGGATTAGCAAATAAGCTATTAGCCATTGCGTGCATCCTGGCACCACTATTCTATGAACCTATTGCACGGATATCAACATAGCAACCCTCTCTAAAGATCCTTTGTGTTTTCACTCGTAAGCACACCAATGGGGTGAGTCAACCTGCAAAGAATCTGATAGAGAGCCTTTCAATAGCGTCAATAGCTTTCTTCCTGCCCGATCAAAGGTGCTCATTTGCCATCGCTTTTTTTTTTACTATGGGGGCAATTTTAATAAAGCTGCATAAATCATTGATGCAGCCGTTCGCTATACAGAGGCAGCCAACGCTATTGAAGCCCGGGACGCACACTTGTGGCCTGAATGTGGAAAATGCTTGGCGCGATTCCAGCGGTGCTACGATTGACAGATCCCCGTGAAAGACCGGTGTCCCGAGGTAAACCTAACCAACAGACCCCAGTCAATGACCTACCATAATCAAGCACTATTTCCACCATCTTGGATCATTCTCCGCGGGGTTCACAGAGTCCGAACGCCCACAATCAAGACGAGCGAATCTACACTTCACCATTGGATCTGTTCTTTTTTTTCTTTTTTTTTTTTCCAAGTCTTTCTTTACAGTCGCTCTGGCCCGTCAAGTGCGCTGCTTCGCTCCTGTGAGTACGAGACATCGAATACCTCCGCAGAGCACCCAAGGGAGCATGTCAGGGGAGAAGGGAGATTGGCATCGGCCTTCCCTCACCTGCGCCGGGGGCAGTTTGGCAGACCTCACCGCTTTGTGCCGTGGCGGTGATAAGGGGGACGGCGGAGAAACAAGCACACGGTTAACCTGGAGGACTCGGAACGCAAGCTGACCGCCCGGTAAACCCCTTAACCGGATACATTTACGCGCTGGCTAAACAAACAAGAGTGATGCCAGAGAGAGAGTGGTGGTAAATTACTAATACTATACTTGAGAGCTTAATTGGCTTCAACCTTTGACTAACCTTTGCTATGGTTTGAACTGTGACAAGGAAGTGAGCGACCTGAAGCGTTCAAGTGTTTCTGCGGCGATTTATTTTGAAGGTTTCCGATGAAAACCAGAAAAAAACAGACATTTCTTTGTTGGGTCGTAGATTAAAGGTGCACTTCGTAACCTTTTCATTCAAGTCGACGGTTCATCTACTCCTCAATGTATAGCATCAAACATATCTATCGTCATAGAGACCCCACGAGCAGGCCAAGTTACGCGTCAGATCTGTGGAAAGACAACTTTCTCACGGAATGATTCATGTTTTTCAAGGAGTCTGTGAGCAATAAAAGTCACCTGAAATGAAATAAAAGATTGATTGTGAAACATTTTGGGCAAGGCAATAACATCTCCATGGAGACAAGTAGGTGGCAGACGTCTCACCAGGAAAGTTACATACTACACCTTTAATACAAGCTTTAAGACCAGCTACTGACAAAAAGGTGCACGTGAGCAGTAGTCATGTGGTCTTCAATGAACTGTGGCCTTAAAGTAGCAGTACTAAAATAAACTAATCATGTACTTGTAATGTTTGTACTACTTTCTATCAGAACTATTTTAATCTTACCACAACAAGACAAGTTATTTTGTCTAATGGCAAAATCAAAACAGTACAAATAGTCAAAATATGAAGGATAAGCGTAATATATGATACAAAACAACAAAACTCTGAAAAAATTATGTTTTTACAACAAAATAAGACAAAGGTAAGAGACATGCCACTACATCCAAGAAACAGAGTCAGACGCAGCTCTGCAGTTGAAGCCACTGTCTCTGTTTGCGAAGACGCAGATTTAGAGACAGCTCAGCACTGGAAAAAGAAGAAAGACAGTGTCTCTTGCTGTCCTTGGCCCGAGTAAAAAGAAAATATCTGAAGTTCTTGTAGTTGGTAAAAGCCAGGTTTCCCTTAGTAGTCTGACTGTATGTGATTTACTCAGTGCTGTTATAGCCAATGTGGGATGTACAGTAAATACTGAGAAACAGAGAATGGTCAGATTGCAAGCCAGACACATGCACTGTGTTACAGGAGATTTAAAGTGGGGAATAATAGAAAATGAATCCAAATTTGTGGCTGTATTTTTTCTAGTTTTGAAGGACACATCACATGTTTGTCCTTATATGTAGAATGTGTAGTGGAAACCCATGCCATCTTTGTCCCTGGCGGTGACAATGGTGCTTTGGGCTACAAGCTGCCCTGGCTGGAGAGCTCGCTGGGGTCCTCTCCTGTGAGCCGTGCCCCGGCTGGCAGGGTCCGATCTAGCTGAGGGGTGCAGAGGGTGGGGGGCGAGCCAGCTGGCCAAGAGGCAGACGGGGGTCTAGGGAGCAGGGATCCAAGCCAGCTCCCTGGTACAATACTGCACAAAGGCTCAAAGGTGTGAGGAAGAATAGACGCACAGAAGGAGAAGAAGAAGCAGCAAAGCAGCCCAGCGAACCTTCAGAGCCACAAAAGCATTCTTCACAATGCAGCAATATGGGCAAACACACACAATATGAGCACCCCACCCGTCCCCTGCCATCAACAGCACCACCATGCCCATCGCCCGGACTCACCCCCCTGCTCAACCCCGACTCAAATATCTCATGCATTATTCTGCACATTTTCTTTTGTTTTGCCAGCTTTTTCCCCCTTTACGTTGACATGTCGGCTTCAGTGTGAACGCATAGTGCTCTTCTAATAATTGCCTGTCTTTTGTTCCCCTGTCATGAGCGCGCTCGGATCATTCCCATTTGGAAGGCAGGAGCTTGTGGGCCCATTCAGGCTAATTGTACCAGCGGGGTCGGAGAGAACACAGGGCTGTCCCATGAGTGTATTTGAAGACATCCTATTTCTGTGTCTTTAATTGTATGTTTTCATCCTGTTAAACTAACAGTTTGTGTCAAGTGACAATATTGGACTGTGTGAGTGTAGATGGTGTTAGGTGAGTGTGAGGCGGGCGTGTGGGAGCGGAGAGGAAAGGGTGCTCTCTTTGGACTTCGGAGAATGAGTTAGATACACATTCTTAGGGCCAGGGATAAATGGCCAATTGAGGGACTTTGTGCGTATTTAAAAGAGGGCTTTATACATTGGAGTATTGAGTGCGAGCTCAGCTTTAGTGATGAAATTGGATTCAGAGGTTCTCTTTTATGCCCCTACACAACAAACGGGGGTAATTTAAGGACTCTGCCTTTCGTTTCTTTTGATTGTCATCTAAGGAAACTAGAGGATTTAACGTGACTGGCTTTGGGATAAAACCCCAAGTACAATCTCAACTCAACCACCTATTCACCTGTGCCTCTGCGGCTCAAAGGCTGCAGCGCTGGGGCTGAAACTGAGATGGATTAGAGCCTTCAACTCGCAAATGGAACTGAAATTGTTACTGTTAAGAAACACTGAAAACAGAGTGCTTCTGTCAAAAAAAAAAGGTATTTCAAATAGGGTTGTCAAAAATCTGATAGTAATTGGTACAAAAACTAGACAGAGCAGCATCAACACTAAAAAAAAGTCACATTCACAAGACAGAAATGAAACTTGAATAGCTTTGGCATGATCTTGAGCAGATATAAGACCACAAAAACTAATATATGCGCCCATGGACCACTATGGAACGTACCTGGACCACTGAGGGATTAAACAGATATAAGGACACATGGGAATAGAAAAGAAACTACTACAACTTAATCTCAACAATGACATACTGTTGTCTAAATAAAGAATCTTTTTTTATCATCATTGTAGTACAGGAATCTCTATTACGTATCGATTCTAATCCTAAGTATAGAAATCACGTTCGAAATTTGAATATCGTGACAATACGAAACTATTATTTGGGGCGTAATTACTCTACCCATTTGTAATACCTGAGCTCATAGATATTTCACTATATTCTTTTACAATTCATCCTAACACTATACTGTAATCTAAGGCGTGTTTCACAAGACTGCTGGAGCCCAAACAAGAATGTCACGTCTTAAGTCTTTACACAATACAGTAATAGCGATACATTTCATATAGGCGTTCAAAAGCCAAATTGGGCATGTAACTTCAAGAAATATTGACCCAGCCCATTTTGTTTCTATAATTATATGATGTGAAAAATAAAAACATTAGCTCAAGGATAATTACAGAGCAGGCCAACATGTCATTGCGTATCTGAGCGGAGAATTGTTATTACTCATTGGCAGGCTTATTCAGTTAATAATGATTCCAACCTCCCTCGAAATGTTAATGTATCTGAAAGTGAGTTAGTTTGTCTAGCAGGTAACTTAAATGCAACACTATAATGTAAGAAAATTATTAAAATATACAATAAACATGTTAGGATTTTGGTCTAGATTTAAGAACTTTTTTTTTTTTTTTTAAAAGTGCAATATGTCACTTTTTTTGGTGGAGGGTCTGCCATCTGCTGGTCTCCATGGAGGTGTTATTGCTTTACCCAAAATGTCCCAGAGTATGCAATTCTGCTGATCTGTCTACACAGAAACAAGCAGGTGATGCCATATCAAGGGCCAAGTTATAGATGAGATTTGTGGAGAGGCAAGCCCACTCGAAGTAAGAAAGTATGTATGTTTTCCAAGGTATTTTTGCACAATAATTACAAGTAAACATCTAGTGCCTCTGCTCAATTTAATTTCTCTCCAGCGACTAGGTCAGAAATCAGAACACACTAAAAGGTTCATAAAAATCCCGGAAGTGCGAGTCCGAGCACCAGCCAATCAGCGAAGAGTCATATATTCAGTAATAGCAATGATTCCCGAGATCGAGGATTTAAAGCCAGAATAAAGAGAATGTTTGGTGAATTTTATCAAGGGGAAAGACGTTATTGCCCTTCTTCCTACGGGATTTGGGAAAAGCTTGATATACGATTACTTACGTGACTACCAAATAGCAGCGATTGGTTAAATGATAAAAAGTACCCGCCTACCGTCAAGCAAACGAATTCTGACACTTCGAGGTCAGACGGTTTCTACGAAGTAAAACTGGCTGATGAATATAAATCTATAAATCTCCAGCATCAACCAAAAAAGTCGCAATTTTAAACATGTCCTGCATCTTAAATCTAAAAATAAAAAACAGATATCATAAAAGTTAAAATTATAATACATTAAGGGGACCCTGTTTACGTTAGGCACCTCACTATGTGCACAAGTAAGCCCGTAATTTTGCTACGCCCCTGCAAAGACGTTCCAAAAGTCTTCGAACATTGTTGGTGTTGCCTAATCTTGCGAGCTATGTGAAAACTTACAAGTTCTGCATGCTAAAATGTAAACACGATTCGCGGTGATAAGTTAGCTCGGCTTACATCTCCGGATAAACAGCAGAAGGAATCCCTGTTGCTACCTGCTTATAGTGGCTCTGCGTCAATACAAAATAGATAAGTTTTTGATCTAGGACTCTGGAGCAGTCTATGACACAGTGCATTGGGAAACTACTTAAATTCGCCTCATTTATCAGCGCAGTAAATGTCCCGCAGTTTTTGAAAGTATATCCAGATGCCCCGCTGCAATTGTAGAAAATGATGAATGGAGGAGATCTTAGACAAAAATACAGTATACTGCACTTTCTCCGGTGAAATCCATTGCAGCATCAATCTAAGTTAGGTGAACATATGTGTTATAGTTTTGGACGTAGGCAGAGCATTCTTCAGTATCATTGCTTTGCCTGGTCTAAGCAGAGTAGACGTAGGCCTATAAAAGTATTTCAATAAAGTACTTGAAAGTATTAAACCTGAGAATACCTCTGCAAACTATAATACGCTTATTTAACGACGATTACAACTACGACCATTACCACAGCACCCCAAAACATTTACAATCACGACTACAAAGTTAATTAAAGCCTCACCGTGTCACTTTTCAATTTATGTTGCATTTATTGACAAAAATACCTAGAAATTCACGAATCGTCGCTTCAAAGATCCATCCAACTTGCTTCAATGCCGCACTGTGGGACATTTATCTAAAGCTATGACATCTCCATGGAGACAAGACCTCCAATCATAAAAGTTACACGGTGAAGCTTTAAGGCGGAAGAAGAGCTCTCAAGTACCACGGCAGAAGAGTACACAATGCAAGTGAAGTAATGTATTGTAACTACTTCTACTATTACTATTACTAGCCTCTTAAAAGTACTTACAAAGCATCTTAGTAAAGTTGGCTGTATGCAAAATATCAATTACCCTCACATAGAACCTCTTAAGTGGCATTAGGTCAGGTTTTGGTGTTCAACTCAGCAACAACTTAAGCTTATCTAAGTTGATTAAGTTTAATTTACTTAAACTTGCTCTGTTGGGGAACGATGTGCCAAAATCGCCTTGTTTTGACACTGAATGTTCAAAAACTTGTAACAAAACTCGTGTTCAGTGTTTTCAACTACATCATTGAAACGTTTGGGCTTAATTTTCAACACATTTTTCTACAGAAGTCCAGCTAAAATAATAGTAAGTAAATTTGAAGACTAACATCTTCACATATGGCACTGGCGCTTGAACTGTGTTTTGACGGAAAAGACTCTTAAGTGGGCGTACATGGGCATATTGCGGGTCATCTGGAGGATTAGCTGTTGTTTATAGTGTACGTTTGATTGCCTGTTGCCGTGGTAACAAAGTGCCCCATCGAACTATCCTAAATGGACATTACTCTTCCTCTAAATGTCAAATACACTTGACGAATCGCGTTCTATTTTAAACAAAACTGGGCTAAGCCTGGTCTATAGTCATTTTGTTGAAGCAGCCCCTTGACCCTTGACCTGTAGTTTTAGAAAGCTTGATTGTCAATTTTGGCCGAAGAAGTAAATTCTACAATGAAGTGGAATGTGACATGAAAAGACTAAAAACATAACAAAAAAAAGGTTTGTAAATCTAGATGTAAATTGTAGAAAGTGGCAAAAAAAAAGGGAAATAATAATAATAATAATAATAATAATTTGACACTGATGTACCGGTTTGTTTAACCTAAAATGTATGAAGCAATTAAGTTAATCTGCCTTTGTTCCTGTACAATGGCAAAGAAATGCTCCTTCTAAAACAATAGGCTCCTGTAGTAATAATAATAATACTGTATTTTCTGAGCTACATCTAAAATTAACTTGTATTTTGACATAATTATTGTCAGATCAGAAGAGTTACATAATCTGTGTTCAATTTGTTACGATTTTAGAAATATAAATGTCTTGGTTTAAGAGATAATACTCCCAAACAGATCTTACATTGTCTCTAGCAACTATTAATGTAAACATGCTAGTGGAAAACAGGACTTTGTTTACATCGTAGTCTCCAATGATTAATGGCGTGACCTTTTGGCAGTGCGTAACCGGGACCTATGCGCAACTCCAGTGCGTAAAACTTGAGGAAACCGCTTTCTGTGGCTGCCTTTCGCATTATTTACCAATAATCCTGTCTTGTGCCAACGCACGGAGGTACAGCGAGTCAAAAGGTGAGCGGGTTCAGCGTGGGGTCACCACTGAACGCGCGCAATGAATAATAGATTATTACCTGATTCGGCGAAACTGATAATCTCCGAGGTCTCCGCCTGCACCTCGTTGTTGAAGGCAGCGTGTCCGTCAAAACTCGGGATCTCCACGCGTCCGTCCTCGCGCACTTTCCCCGCGTGCAACCTCCGTAGCGCCGTCACCATGGCTGCCTTGGGGATGGGGTGCGTAATGTTGGGTCTCTCCCTCATCTGGAGCCGGTTCAGAATGTGCCTCTTCACTGCCTCCACAAAGTCCACGTTTACTCGCTCCGACTGGTCCGGCGCTCTCAGGCCGCAGGACGCGCACGATTCTTGGGGTGAATTGGACGATGAGGACGAGGAGGAAGAAGATGAGGAGGCTGTGGGGCTCTGTGCTCCGAGTACAGTCACCACGACGCACAACGCCACCAGACTGCACAACGCCACGGTGGACACGCTCATTGTCTCTTACAGTTCAAAAGCACGTATTATTAAACGCGACGTAAGCAAACGTCTCCAAAACAATCCACTAAGAATCACGTTTTTTTGTTTTTTGTTTTTTTGTCTTTAAATGTCCCAAACTGTCCCAGGAGTGCGTCAAGAAATCCAAAATTCACCGTACTCCCCGCGCTAGTTACTCCAGAAAAACTCCAAATAAAAGTTCATCTTGTATCGAGGGCGCGTTTGTGTCATATCAGCTTCAGTCCAAGTCAAAGAATAAACGGGAAAAAGTTGCGGAAAAGACGCATAAAACTGACCCAAACGCCGCTCCAAACTCCTTGCGCTCTCTCCCATTCAAAACCTACACGGACTGAACTCCCAGCACTCGCTACGTAACTCCGGTGCGTTTGAATGGCCAGAACTGTGCGTCGCCCCTTTTAACAAGATGCTGTACGTGTACCACTCGCGCTGCTGCTGCTGCTGCCTCTGCCTCTCCTCTGCACACTGCGAGACCCTATGCAATCACGACAACAGGGGCTCGCGCACCCAAAGTTTTTATACCGGAGTCAAAACCACGTGGGACGGAAGGGATTACACGGCGAAATATATCACGACTACTACTACTACAACACTACGCGCATTGCTCACCGCGAACTAGCAGCTGCAGCGCACGACACCTGGCCTCGTGTGAAATGTTAGGGAGGTATTGTTTCAAAAAACGCAAAGGGGGAAACGTCATAGCCGCAAGTTTGGCGCTAACAACAGTGGCGTTTGTGTGCTGGTGCGCCATGGGATTTCCAAAAAGCGCCGTGAATCACCAAAGTGTTTCCAGATAAAGCCAAAACTTGATGTTGAACTTGTGTATTATTCATTGTTCATTTATACAGCAATAGATTCGTAATAACGCAGGATTTATCGTGTTGGCACACGCGTAGAACTGTCAAAGTCTTTAAAAGAGACGGAGAAAATCAGCTTGTCATTACGATACGTTTTTAACATTTAGGGTTCAATCATAAAAAAGAGATATTCTTCAGAAAGTATGATCTGAAGTGTGTCCTGAGCGCGGAGTGGGTTGGGGGAGAGTCACGCTGCGAATTTTGTAGTAAATGAGGCCATCTAGTGTTCAAGACGAGTCATTGCACTTAAAATAAAACCAGTTATGAACGTATTTGTTTCAAGGCATCATTTTTGGATAAAACTGAATAAAAATGAAACAAAAATAATAATAATAAGAAAAATAAGGACCTTTTTATCTTACAGTCTTGAGTTTAGAGCAGGGGTCACCAAACTTTTTTCTCTAGGGGCCACATTATCACTCCTGACTGTGCTGGAGGTCGGGGTCGGGTCGGCCGTATAACAGAATTGTATGACCCTGACGACGCAGATTATATTCTTTGAAAACCTCCACACTTTCTTTACATATCAGACAAACTGCACGGTCCTTACACTGAACAAAATAATAATAAAATCACCCACTGTTCTTCGAAACCTTGGATCTCTGTCAACTTTTCGTAATTTAACACGAGACATTTTGCTGTCCTTAGCTGCACTACAGAACTTTACAGGTGCGTTGGCTGTCACTGTTTAATCTTGAGCTTGTCAGGTGCCGAAAATTCTGCGGCAAATGTAAATACGTCATATAATTATTTAAATATAAATACTTGAACTTGAAATACTTGAAAAAAATCATCAAAATACAAGATGCAGACGTGTTATTATTTGCCAAAAAGTAAAAATAGGCCAGGATTGCCTCATGGGGCCAGTTCAGGTGGTGGGGGGCAGAGGGGCTGGGGGCCGGTCAAAGGGGCGTGGCGGGCCAGAGTCGGCACGTGGGCCTTAGTTTGATGACCTCTGGTTTAGGACATATAAAATTAACATTATTGCGCAGTTTTTTATGAGGTAATGCCACGCACGTCATAGTCATCGGTGTTGAAACTGAGTTAGTTACTGAGTACTGCATATCTTGATTACAGGGTACATTCAGAGTGCAGTATTCTGATTATTTTCACATTAAACATGGTAAAATTGTGATACGTGATTAGAATAACTTTTCCAGTGCATTTCTTTAGGACTAATTACAAAACATTCACATTTATATTGTAATTATATAATTTACATTTATATAATTATGTCTTATTTGACACTTGTCTCTTGTTCTTTTTTGCTACTAATTTAGAATTTCTTATTACTATTTATATTTTTTTCTCTTTGTTATTATATTTATTGTGATGTGTGAGCCACTGTGCCTAAATAATTTCACTTGTGGATCAATAAAGTTTGTGTAAATCCAAATCTAAAAGAAAATTAGTATGTGCATCCCAAGAATAGTGTTTATGTTTTGAAACAGCAGGTTTAAGTAAAGTAAAGTAAAGTAAAGTAGGTAATGCTGTATACCAACAAATGAAAGTGTAACTGTACGCAAGAACAGTTTCTCAAAATATGTAGCTTATTCTGAAAACACACAATTAGTTATACTTTAGTTACTCCTCAACAACGACAGTGAATTATCTGGTTTCGGAACAGATCTGATCAAATTATTGAATCTGATAACAAGTTATATAAAGTCTACCCATCCAAACTCTGTAATTGTTAAATCTCCAACAATAAATACATTCATGAGACGCACAAGGGACATATTCGTACCATTTTGCTGAAGAATGACAAGTTTCATCTTCTTAATTCATCCTGTAAAGCTCAGTATATGAATAATAACAAAGCTGTAAGTAAAAGTACCAAGGAGCACATGTGGAGCACCCCACTGAAGAGGCAGAAAAGCATAAACATGTAAAACACATCTTAATTTTTATTTCTACTACCTTTGTTTTACTCCTGTTTCAAAGCTGAAGTAGAAATGACAAACCACACATCTAAAAATTGACCTATGGCTCCATCTAGTGTTGAACTGACAGCATTGCAACACAAAGGAAACCACACTCCTCACTTGGGACAGCAGCTTTTCTACTTAAAACTTTAAAATAGACAAATGAATATCCCCAAAACACAGTCAATTCAATGTGTTAATAGTTTAATAAATAGACTATGTGGTTACAAATAACACAACAATCAAAATCTGATCATTCTTATTACAGCTTTGCTCTGTTTTTTGACTTTATACAACATTGTAACACTTGAACGAGATGTAAAAACAAATATACAGAGTGATGGATTCACAGTAAGCATGAAAAGCAAAGGGTAATGACGTCACGTTTCAGTAAACATTAGTAAACAGTAAAATATAACACTGTTTTTTTTTTTTTTTGTTGGATTGTTTTTACATTATGTCACTGAAATAAAAAATGTAAATTAAAAAAACTTGCTTAAAATTCTAACTATACAAATTGTGTGTTTTTAAGGTCAAAACTGTAAACAGAACTACATTTTGTGCTTACACGTTTGATTAATTGTCCTCTTCTTTGCATTTTGTGGAGGTATAAAAATCTGTTCTGAGAGTTGAAATCTTTGGTTGTACAAAATAAATTGAAATTAAAGAACACATAATATGCACTATTTGTAATGTTATTGGCCTTTTTACATGCTCTACCTTTGCTTTAGAACACGGGGTTTTCAACATTTTTCAGGCTGGAGCAGGGACCCTCTACTAAATATATGATATACAAGTGTGTTTTATATTAAACTGGGCCTAATGTCGCGTATAAACAAAGCTACTCTGTTATTGTATTATGTATATATGTATATGTATTCCATCGAAGTCGCTTTAACAAAATGACGAAATGACATCATGGAAAATGGGGTCAAAGTGTGACTCTTTTTAAATGATCTGACTAAACAAGAGAGGAGCCACAGCGCGCACGGTCAAGAGTCTGATGTAGGACACTGAACTTTTCTGGTCATTCTGAGCTGAGGAACGAGACGAAAGACACGACTCCACCTCCTCTCCCAGTCGCTCCGAGGACAGAGAGGAGGCTGACTTTGGAGTGCGGAGCCTGGTTAATGCGCCCAATGAATGAAGTTGCCAGACCCCTTCCTGATTCGCAGTAGTACGTGCAAAGTTTATGTTCCACCGTGCGTAAAAGTGAAGGTAACCAAACTTTTCACATGTAGCCTAGAGGAAATGATAAAATCCGCACTAAGGTGTTTTCAGTTTGACAGGGAGCGAGAGAAGAGGGAATGAAGAGAGAGAAAGAGACAAACGTGATGAAGGAGTGCACAGACAGAACCCACTGAAAACCAAATCATCCTCATCCTTCAAAAAAAAAAAAAAAAAGAAAAGTCAAATCAACCAAAGATTTCACAACCCCCCTGTTAAAAACCTCTGCTTTAGAACTTAAGGTAACAGAAAAATAAAGACTCCAAAAAAAAAAAAAAAAAGAAGAAGACCATCGATCATGTAAGATATCTGAGACAATCCTCCAATATCACCAATAAATGATAAGCCCTAGTTTTAAAGAGCCCATATTACGCTATTTTCTGATCCGTGGTAATACGGGAAGTGCTCCACTGTGTTTTTAAACTTCATACATTTTCACAATTTCAGCCCTGGAATTACTGATCGCTACTGAACAAAAGGTAAAAGGAGCTGTTAACTTGCTTCATGACATCACAAGGTGGAACAGAGCATTTTGAGCTTTGGAGACGTAACCAGACTAATAATAAAGAATTACTCAAACGTGTGAATAAAAGAAAACTTCAGGGATGTTTTTAAGGAGGTAACATGGCTCAAAGCTGTAAATTTTGCATAATATAGGACCTGTAACACAATTAAAATCTTCAAAAAGTCAAATTAGCATAACATATGTTCTTTAAATCAATGCATTTGTTTTGTTTTCCTTTTCTCCTCCTTTATAAACTGCTCTTCTGCTAAGAGTCTGTCAGCGTCATTTGCCACACAGATACAGGTTTGTGCAACGTGCATGGTCTCCCTCCTATCACCAGCATCATGTCTGGCAGATTCTGGCTTATATTCTCATCCAGCTCCTCTTCAAAACTCAGTCTTTTTCTCAGCGCTTTGTTTTCGAAAGTCAAACAGTCCATTCTCCACTCCTTGTCAGTGCTTTCACAGGAACTACTTTTTTGCGGCGTCAACATTTGGAGTTCGATCGCGTTCTCCGAGCCCAAAAAGCTAAGCTGAGTCGGGAAGCACTTGTTTTTGAAGTGTCTGATTTTGTTATTGAGGTGAGTTTCTGAGGTTAAAGTTGATTTTCCCGACTGAAGGCTGTAGCTGGGGCCTAATCCGACGCAGCAGTGGTGGACTTTGTGAGGAGGGTGGGAGCCGGGCAGAGTGGGGAGCTGGTTCCAGGATTGGGAGGAGAAGTTGTACCTCCAGAGGCAGTTCTGAGGCGAGTTTTGGCTCTCGTATCCTCCGAAGATGAGCATGCAGTCTTTGTAGGTCACTGCGCTGTGTCCTACCAGTTTGGAAGGGCCAGACCTGATGAGTAGACATGGAAAGTTAAGAGTATAATAATAAAAATGTGTATGCCAAGCCCAGTCAAATAAAACGCAGAAATCAGAATAAGTTCACTGAGTTTTATGGTTTCATTCAGCTGAGTGTGCATAAGTCAAAAGTAGAGCATGGAGGACCACTGTAAGCCTCAGTCATTTCTGAGTGGAGATGCACCGATTCAACTTCTTCAGTCCCAATAACGATTTCAATACTACAGCTCTAAGTATTTACCGATACCTAATAACAATCGATACTGGTGCAGAGACTGATAACAGCATTTACCGGTATTTCATTTAAACTGAAATAAAATGAGACAAAACTGTGTTATGGATCCAAATGTTTTATGGAGCTGTTATTTATTTATTTATTTATCTCTCCCAAACCAGGATATCGACTGAACTGTTATTTGGAAACTGATATCCGATCCAGCAAATTTTTCAGTATCGGCGCTGTGATCTGATACCAGTATCAGATCGGTGCAACTCTAGTTCTGTGTTGTTGTCCATGGCAAAACAAGTCAAGTTTATTTGTATAGAACAATTTGTACACAAAGTAATTCAGAGTGTTTTACAGGACAAGAAAGACATAAAAAATCTGTGTATCTTTCATTCATTCGTATTTCAAAATAAAAACAAAAATAAGAAAATGAAAAAACAACAATTTTCATCATTATTTGACTCCAAAAAAAAAACCTGAAATAACTGATAAGTTTTAGAGTTTGTGTTTAAATTAATAATGGAAAAAACTGCCATGCTGGATTTTTATGCCGCATATGGACTGACCAGTCTAAACCAGGACTAAACAAGGACTAAACTGGTGTCAGTCCCGATCTGGTCCTGGTCTTAGTCCTGGTCACCCGACAGTCTACGGAGCCATCCTGACACTTCAGACCTGGTTTTGTCCTGGTTTAGACCAGCTATAGACTGGGTTTAGTCCTGTTTTAGTCCTGGTTCAATTCTGGTTCAGTCTGTATGCGGCGCTAAAGTCCGGCAACAAAATATCAATTTTTTTCATTTTGGTTTTGGAGACAAATAATGAAGAAAATAGTTGTTGCTGTTTTTTTTGTTTTTTTTTTGTTTTCTTAATTTTTTTGGTTTTATTTTGAAAAATGAATGAACAAATGATAGACAAATTATTAAACTCACAATACCAACAAATCAAAATGTAAATAATCATCATATAATTAACATTAGAAGAGTGTGGAATAAAAACCTTGAGTCACTCACTTGGTTCTGAGGGAGCTCCACGTGCTGCTGGTGCAGTTCCACATCCAGAAGTCTCTCTGCTCGCGGAGGCCCTTGAGCCCCCCGTAAAGGTACATGCAGCTGTGGAAGGCTGTGGAGGAGTGACTGTGCCGCGGCCCTGGGCCTAATGAGGTCTGTGGAGAGGAGGCCACAGGGGACCACACCATGGAGTCTGCAGCATGTGAGAGAACAACACCTGTTCACTCCACACAGATCTGCTCAGCAAGTCACTTTAAAATACATGATAGGGATGTATCGACTAAAGAGATTTGCGGTGGAAATTCTTCATCAGTTAATCAACTAAAAAGGGGGTGTGACAAAGCTCTAAAAACTTATCTCTATGTATCTGACCCCAGCTGCACTCACAACACTACACCTGCATCAGAGTTCAAGAAATACAACTATTTATGCAGAATACTAGAAATAGAAATACGAAAAATACCAAATCTTCAACAAACTTACTCACTGTGTTAAACTATCTAATAGGGATGTAACAATAACCCAAATATCGTCAAAGTTCTCCCAATAATATTGCGGACCATCACAATATATCGAATTACAAGTCTCTTTGCTTAAATAAAGAGTTATGGTGCAGCAGTAGCTATAAAAAGACACAGGGAACTACATAGACCATGATCCTTTGCTCCATTTCAGTGTAGACTACAAGAAGAAATAACATTTCTAAGCACTTTTAAGTCTTAGTTCATCAATCATTCTTGTCAAGGCATTTTAAGAGGAAAAAGTAGAATATTCAGTTTTGTTAGACTCCACAAAATATTGCAATAAATATCGTACTGTTAGATGTAAATCGTGAAAACATCGTACCAAGAGATTTGGATATTGTTACATCTCTAATTGTGAGCCTCCCAACCATATCATGAGCTTTCCCACGATATCGCAATAAATATCGTACCCTGAGGTTCATACTGTGACGATATCGTATCATCAGACTTGGATATTGTTACACCCCTACTGTCTAACTAAAATGTTAAAACTGTCTCTCAAGAAAATAAATGCTTAAAAAATATAGACATACAGTAAATTTTCAAATCAGGAATAAAAATGTAAATATTGTATATAGTAAATATAACATCTGTTCTTAAAAATATTTTCTTTGACACAAGGTTATTATCTGACCCCTGAGAAGCGATCGTGCAGATAAAAATGTTTATTGAAAGATTAAAAACAGCGTGTTTATGTCCTTAACGCTGTTTATTGTGGATGCAGCTGTCCAGCAGCAAAGGAGCTAAGTTACTGATTTAACCAGCCCATAAAATCACACATTTGATGTGACAATAAAAGGCAATATTGTGCTTACCCAGGTCCAAACTCCAGAACTCCTGAGAGGATCCCTTCAGGTCAATGTATCCTCCGTAGACCAGCATGGCCGACCCGATCACCACCGCACTGTGGGCCTTTCTGTTGGAGGGGGTCTCTACCTTCAGTTACACAAACAAATCACTTCATTATTAAAAGTGCACTGTGTACTACATAACTCACGTGGTGCTAAAAGCCAGAGAGTAAAAGTGGTTCTTAAGAAATTCTTAAGAAACCAAGCCTTGACGTCACTTAGACAGGCAATACAGGGTCAATAAGGGGTGATTCATCTAGCATTTATTCATTTCTTGTGTTTCCATTGCTCAGAAAGACAGTAATTCCTTCTGTGCATAGTGGTGCCTCTCCACAGATCTGAACTCTAATGTAGCGTAGTGCTGTAACCTGCTTGTCTCCCGTGTGATGAATAGGTTTAATCGATACTGTGGAACATTCGAGGCAAAGCAGAAACATTTCCGTGGAGACAAGCAGCTGGCAGACCCTCCTCTAGAAATATTAAGCTGTACACCTTTAACTAATTCATGAATTTCTAATCAAAAATAATACATTTAAGAGCACTGTTGAGTAAGAAATGCATTTTACCTGTGGGGTCTTTCCGCGCCACTGGACCCACTTCTGTTTCACTAAGAACCAAACACAAAGGAGCTCATCAGCAAAGCATCAGGACAGTGTATTTCAGACAATACACTAACGGTCAAAAGTTTTAGAACACCTTCATTTTTCCAGTTATTTATTGCAATTCAATTCGTGCAAGTCCAGTGAAGAGCTTGAAATAGTACAAAGGTAAGAACTGAACAGACAGAGGTGAAAAAAAGATAAAAGATACAAAACACAAGTCCAAGCTCTACCAAAACTACCTCAGGAAAAAAAAAACAAGATGGTAAAGCTTGAAAACATGGAGTGTCCAGCACAGTCTCCAAACTTAAACCCCATCGAGCTGGTTTGGGATGAACTGGACAGAAGAGTGAAAGCCGAGCAACCTACAAGTGCCAACCATTTATGGGAACTTCTGCAACAGACTTGAGAAGAACTTTCTGAAGAATATTTGCTCTTTTCTACAGTAAAAAGAATGAGCCACGAGTGTGTTCAGCTGTTATATCTGGCAAAGGTGGACACTTTCATGACTCAAAAGTTCAGTTTTTGGTCCACAGTAAACAGTAAAAAAAAAAAGGAAAAAGTGTGGTGTTCTAAAAGTTTTGGCCGGTAATGTACTTTTCAGTCTGAGAGAAGAACACAGCCTAAATACGCAGGGTTAGTGTGTTAAATGTGAGAATGAAAACAAAACACAACTCCAGGTATGTTTGAGATGAGGAAACAACATTATATAACAGAGAAATAATGTGAGAAATAATTAGAAAATGGCGTAATATGAGCCCTTTAAGTAGGAGTAAAAGTATGGTGTTTGAAAACTACTATTTGTTTAAAAAGTTGCTCGGGTAAACATAGCTGAGTAAATGTAACTACTGTACGAGTATTACCCTCCTCTGTTTGTGTGCGCAAGTGTTGACGAGCCCATTGCGTCATTATTTTTACTAAAATGTGTTTGCACAATTCCAGATCATGTTACTCAAACCTGGAGTGATTTTAGTGCGAGCTTGTATAGAAGAGGAGAATATACTGACAACATTCTTAAAGAGATCCCTGACAGACTGAGCCCTTAAGCTCAGCCGCGTTACACACATTAAACATACTGTACTGAACCCTAATTGAAGCTGCGTCTGACATGTTTAAGTGTAGTTTAAATACAGCAATTATCTTAATATGTTGACACAGATTATTATGTCTTTTTGTCTTGAATGGGCTTAAACATCTTATTCTTTTAGCTAAAAATAGAAACATTTAAAGGGTCTACAGTGTTTTCTGATCTATGTTATAATGTTGTTTCCTCATCACAAACATATTAGTGCACAGAGTTGTTTTATGTCATTCACAGATGTTAAACACACAAACAGAAAACACTCTGTTCCACCTTGTGATGTCATGTGGTAATTAGAGCTGGGTATCATTAAGAAGTTGCCGATACGATACGTAC
The DNA here is from genome assembly GCF_026225935.1 of Boleophthalmus pectinirostris. Lineage (NCBI taxonomy): Eukaryota > Metazoa > Chordata > Actinopteri > Gobiiformes > Gobiidae > Boleophthalmus > Boleophthalmus pectinirostris. The sequence continues at coordinate 9,979,329 of NW_026570970.1, read as the reverse complement.
CTCGATACAGAGCACTTTCGATTCCAAACAATATATTTCAAATCGTTTCAATACGGTTCAGTAATAATTAATGGCTAAATCATGTCTAAAAGTCTTTTAAAACCACTTCTTGTGCAAAGTTCATAGGAAACACAAACATTTTAATCATCAGAACAGTGAAAACGTTAAATGTGTCGCATAAAAGAGTTTCCTTTCTCTAAACAAGCAAAACTGTAGCCCTGTAACAAAATAATTTAGTAAAATATACCAAAAAATACTCAATATATATACTACAATATATCGATACAGCAGCCCACAATATCAATACTGTATCATCACATGAAATTATACAATACATAGATATTTCGATATTTTTGCACACCCCTAGTGGTAATACAGGAAGTGCTCCACTGTGTTTTTAAACCCCATGCACATTCACTAAGGTCATTTGGATGATTTATCTCTACTGAACTAAAGGTAAAAGGTATCTGTTAACTTGAAAATTACCACCCCATGACATCACAAGGTGTTGTAGAGCATTTGAACTTATGTTAACAGACTAGTAATAACAATAATAAAAGATTACTCATGATGTGTAGATGAAACAAAACACAACTCCGGTCATGTTTTTGACAAGGTGCCAGCATTATAACATGTCTTAAAACTCACAAGAGTCACTTTTATATAATATAAACGCTTTAAATCAAAATATTCTCAAATCCGGTGAGGTATGTACAGTACAGTAGTTGTGTTTACTCCCGACATACTTCAGCTTTTAAGCAGGATTCTTTCCCAGAAGCAGTAAAGTGGGACGGACGTGTGTGAACAAGCTGTGTCACGTGTGTTAGCAGAGCACAGAGCTCCACGTTCACTTACTAATGTCAAACACCCAGAGGGGACATCTGAGGCTGGAGTACGCACTGTCCAGCATGCCTCCAAACACGAAGAGAAAACCCTGAAATCAACACGAAGCATTAGGGGTGAAACGGTGCACTCAAAGTATAATTCAGTTACATTTTTAAGTTCAGTTTTGTTTAAAGGGCTCATATTACGCTATTTTCTGATCTATGTTATAATGTTTGCTCATCACATACAGACCTGGAGTTGTGTTTTGTTTCAGTCACACAAGTTTAACACACAAAACCTGCGTATGTATGTAGGCTGAGTTCTTCTCTCAAACAGAAAAACTCTATTCCACCTTGTGATGTCACGTGATAATACACTAAACACTTAAACTACACACTTAAACTTCATCCTTTACCTTGACTTGAATCATTTGGATAATTTCAGCTCTGGAATTTATCTGTACTGAACTAAAGGCAAAAGGTACTAGCTGTTAACTTGAAAACTACCACTACGTGACATCACAAGGTGGAGTAGAGCATTTTGAGCTTTGGAAATGTAGACAGGCTAATAATAAAAGTTACTCAAACGTGTGAATGAAACAAAACACAACTCCAGGTGTGTTTTTGATGAATTAACAACATTATAACATGACTTAAAGCTCACAAGTAGGGCTGAACAATTTTAAGAAAAAAATTAACTGCAATTTTTCTGGCAGATATTGTGATTTTCATTTCATCCATGATTTTATTTTTTTTTTTTTTCAAATCAAGTTTCAGTGCACATGAACATTTGCAAACGTCACATAAATTTATATCATACCAGAGTCCTGCACCGGGTCGGGTACCTGCGGGTGCCCGGCGTGACTACTACTGTCAAAAATCCGTCATCGCTTCACAGGGATTATTTACTGAACAGAAGAAACACTGATCGAGATGCCGGACTTTTGCGTCGCATACGGACTGAACCAGGACTAAACCAAGATTGAACCAAGACTAAACCAGGTCTAAATCAGGATTAAAGCAGGACTACACCAGGTCTAAACAAGGTCTAAACCAGGACTAAACCAGGACTGAACCAGAACTAAACCAGAAAAGAACCAGGACTGAACATCACATCATTTGTTTACGTTTTACAGAAAACTTAAATCCACATGACTAATTTGCATAAACTAAACATTGAAAAACACCCAGAAAGCTTGCAAAAAACGCAGCTTTGACCCTCCCAAAATTGTGTTGTTTGAGATCACGATTGATCTCAAACAACACAAAACTATTGAATATTCAGCCCTACTCACAAGAATTCATTTTGTGTAATATAGGACCTTTAATTAATATTAGAGTATATGGTTATTTATTGAAATATCAGACACATAGAGTAATGCATTTTGTCAGGTTTGTACCTCATGGGTCACCATAGAATGCTCCTCGAGTGCTTCTGGTGCAGCTTCACCGGTGCAGTTCAGCTCAGTCCATTCGTTACACACTGGAAACAAACACAGTGATTTTGTTTGGTGATTTTCAGATTCTATAACGTGATGATCTTAAACTCCCAAATGGGGGATAAGATTGTACTTTGCCATGAAATATCCAAAAGGTAAATTCACAAATCTTGAACCTAGTAATAAAGTCATTTCACTCACTTTATATATGTTGGTCACTTTATTTATTTTGGCTCCTGTTGTGATGTAACGACTGAAAAGTGTTTATCTTTTGGATGCATGTGCACTCAACTTTATGTTGCAATAACCAAGATACATGCAGGGATACTCAAAAAACCCGATCAGACCTGGGACACTGATGTACATTTAAACGCACTCACTGAGTGGTGCTGTGATCTTCAAGGAGGTGTGCCAGAGCAGCAATGTGTGAGGCCGCAACTCCATTGTTTGTGCTGTCAGACCCAACCTCGTCTCCTTACACTACGCTACACACAGCAGGCTACATTCAGTGTAATGATCAATTACCGATTATTCACTAATCATGCCAGTCCTGAGTCTAAATCAAATATTTGACACAGGACCAGGTAGAACATCTACAGCAAAATGTGTCAGGTTACAAGTTTGCCCACTAACCACAGACTTTTGTGATTTGAACCTCATTTAAGTGTACAATGTTATTTTGTTTTTGGACAAGGGGCAGAGATAAAACAAGAAACTGCAGTAAATCTGAAATATAATCAATTAAGAAAAGTGTATAAAATGGAATGAAAGGTCCTTACCTACGTTGTACCTCCAGAAGTCGCTGTAGCAGGTGGAGTGGCGGCCCCCCAGCACGTACACATGATGCTGATGACTACAGCAGGCCAGTTTGAAGCGCTCACAGGGGGCGGGGCTGCTCTGAGGGAGCCCGGTCCACAGACAGGGACCACTCTGACTCATGGGTCCTGCACCTGTCAACACACACCCAGACCGTTTAGGATTTGACTTAGACAAACTTTATTGAGCCACAAGGGAAATTATTTGGGCATTAGCTCACACATTAGATCACACATCACAATATAATAACAAAGAGCAAAAAATATAAATGGCTAAAGTAAATTCCAAATAAGTAGCAAAAAAGATTGCAAGAAACAGGTGTCAAAGAAGGAATAATCATATAAGTGTAAATGTACAAGTAAAAATAAAATAGAAATTTCATAAACATGTCAAAAACTATGACAAAATGAATGAATACAATCGTACTCATTCATTTCTTCATGTCACAGCACCAACAACCAGTCACTCCCAGCTGATACTGTATAACCAGGTCTGTCACAAAAAACAAAATTTAAAGCTCAATATAAGAATACAGATATATAATGATGAATGATAATACTAAAACTACTTTATGCCCTTGACACAAACGCAAAAAGTAAGCATTAAATAACGAGGAGTTGAGCGCTATGCAGTTTTAATGCACAACTCCAAGTTGTTTAATCAAAAATCACTACATTATTGCAAAAATGCACAGGAGATGACTACTGAGCCCAGAAATATATTGTTCTAGTTTTAATGCATTTAACAATAAGTCAATATAGTAAGTCCAGTGACAGGTCCAGGTCTGACAGGTGTGGGGTGAGTAAGTACTGCCCTACGCACTGATTAGGCAAGGCAAGGCAAGGCAAGGCAAGGCAAGTTTATTTGTATAGCACAATTCGTACACAAAGTAATTCAAAGTGCTTTACAGAATAAGAAATACATTAAAATCATAATAAAAACAAATCAAAACATAAATAATCATGAAGATTAAAATTAATTAAATTGAACAAATTAATTCCAACAAATTCCATTAATGTGTGGCAATTCCAGAGAGTACTGCGATTTACATGTGATCATATGTACTATGTATGTCATATGTATTATTAATTACAAAAATATTTACAATAATTACAACAAAAACACGTACAAAAATATAAAAATGTTGTTTGTCACTCCCCAATTTGCGTCAGTCATGCTAGTCGAAACAACTGATGATGTTTTCTGCTTTACAACAGCATAAAATTTGGCTTAAACGCAGTGCAAACACCAGTAGAAATTACTGAAAACATTTTACATAGGGGTGTAACAATAACCAAAATACTGTGATATCGTATCGTCAAAAGTCTCTCAATAATATCCATCACAATATATCGAATCACAAGTTTCTTTGCTTAAATTCATTGTTACGGTGCAGCAACAGCTAAAAAACAGAGGGAACTACATCAACCATGATCCTTTGCTTCGTTTTGGTGCAAACTACATGAAGAAATAACAGTTCTAAGCACTTTTAAATCTTCATTCTTTGCTGTTTAGCCTCCACAAAATATTGCAATAAATATCGTACCGTGAGATGTATGTTGTGAAAATGTCGAGCATACTTTTCCTCCGAGAACTGATGGCATAACGGCGCTTACATCCAGCTGACGTTCAATCAGGATACTCTGTTTACATAGACACACAAAAAAAACAGGACGCTCACGAGAGCATATAGACGCACTACGTAAAGCTGACTCCAAACTTTACATATAATGACACACATTTTCCACTACGCTCCTGAAGTGCTCTGAGTATAGTGGTTTATCTTTTCTCAGCTGACAGCACCTGATATCCTGCTCCGTCCCACCTGCTGTGACGGGAACAAAGACACAGGAGCATGTGAGCGGGTGAGTCATGGTGCTTCAGTGGTTAAGGCTCGTGTCAGGTGTAACTAACTGGCTGATAACGGGAATGTGTGGAAGAAGTACTCAGTTTTACTACTTTAAAGGTGCACTGTGTAATTTGGTTGGTTGGCTATATCATTGCTCTGCCTGGAATATTCTACTGTAAGACATTAAACGCTCTACCTTACTTTTTTTTTTTAATTACAGGTGGTTTTATAGCTCAGAAATACATACAAAAACAAGCGTTCTGACTGTGAACGGGGTCGCCTCTCCACAGATCTGACCTGTAACTTGGACAACATTTAAATTAATCCGCGTATCACCATATCGGAAAAGATCTGTGTCCAGACATGTCGTTTCTGTGTCCACAAGCCTTCCCTGTCCACACAGTTTTGAGCATACGTATTTGTTTACATTTCACAGAAACGAAACTTAAAACCGCATGGCTCATTTGCATAAACTAAGCGCTTAAAAAACAGCTATTGTTATAACAGTTATTGTGCACTAATGCGGTTCAGCTTCTGTCGGACTAAAGGACACAACTCAGTGGAATATGACTGTTCTTTCTGTGACAGAGGGGTGTTCTGCTCATGGTAAGTCTGTTCTGTGCTTCTATCACGTTGAAGATGGTTCATGTTAAACTTTTCAGAGATTATACGTCTGCAGGTCGTACACACAGACCATATATATGAGTGAACATATATTCTAGCCTCTTAGCGTTTTGGCAGTGAATTACTCCGTGGTGCATAGGCCTACATCAGCGTATCAGTGTTTTCAGGCGGCCACACAGTGCCGGATCAGATCTGTACTCAGATGAATTCGTGGGAGCTGACGGCACCAGTTTGTTTCGTCTCTGGAGCCATTTTCAATCGGATTAGTGTGGACGAACACTGCATCCACAATAAAAACAACTCGAATACAAACTAGTGTGGACGGGGCCTTGGTCTAGTTTGGTTTCCCATGAAAACAAAAAGGTTTAATACCATACTGTGAATCATTCCAGACAAAGCAATAACATCTCCATGGAGAAAAGCATTTGACAGATCCTCCACCATAAAAGTTACACAATGCACCTTTACGTAAAAGTACAGAACCAATCCAATCCAACTTTATTTGTTTCGCACATTTTACCAACATGAAGTCTCCCAAGTGCTGCACAGAGTAGGCACAATATAAATTAACACATTAAATAAAATAAAGCATAAAATAAATAAATAAACAAGTCAATAAAAAACATAAAAATACAAAAATTTGCAAATAGAAAAATAGCAAATAAAATCAATAAGACAGTCAGAGGAGCACGTAATTCTCACGCCGTGTTAAAACCCGGTGAGTAAAAGTGTGTTTTTAAACGAGACTTACAAGAATTGACAGAATGGACGCTCTTAATGTGAGGGGGGAAAGCAGATACCAGAGTAAAGAAATACTCAAGTAAAAGAAAAAGTATCACAAGAAAAATCTACTGAAGTAAAAGTATTAAAGTAAGAGCTTAAAAATGTACTTAAAGAGTAAAAAGTAAATGTATTTCAGCAAGATTTTGAGATCTAATAAAACTTCAAATGCAATGATTTAGATTTTTAATGATTTGTTCTGAATTTTCTTCAATAAAAACAACTGACAAACAACTAGTTTTTATTTGTATATTTGTGGGGTTTTTTTTTTTTTTTTTTTTTTTTTTCAGTCCTGTTCAAAAATGTAGTGGGGTAGAAAGCGCTCTCAAATGTAGTGAAGTAAAAGTAAAAAGTACTCACTGTAAAATGCACTCCAGTACAGATACTTTTTTTTTTTTTTTACTTAAGTACAGCACTTTACTATTTTTACTTTGTTACATTCCACTTCTGGTCTATAAAAGGAAGTCCTGTTCTAAAGGAAAACACATGGAGAGAAGAACTGAGAACTCAAGTATGTTGACTTTGGCGTTGCCTGAGAAAAGACTATTGTTGTATTGTGTGTTTTATGATGCAGATAGGAAATACGATGAATGAGAATTGTACTTAAATTCTCAAATACAATAAATTAAGAAAAGTTGAAACACTTTATGAATGAGCTTGAAATGTGCATAGGAGGTTACATTATAAGTAATGTATCATAATCCATTTTATGGAAAGTAAATGAGTGAAACTTGAACACCTAATTTAGCGTACGGACATTGCACGTGCTTTTAGGTTTAATTACAGTACCACTAAATTGTTCGTTATTTTTTTGCAATTCAAGTCGTGCAAGTCCAATGAAGAGCTTGAAATGGTACAAAGGTAAGAACTGAACAGCCAGAGGTTAAAAAAAAAGATAAAAGATACAAAACACAAGTCCAAGCTCTGCCAAAACTACCTCAGGGAAAAAAAAAAAAAAACAAGATGAAAAGCTTGAAAACATGGAGTGTCCAGCACGGTCTCCAGACTTAAACCCTATCGAGCTGCTTTTGGGATGAACTGGACAGAAGAGTGAAAGCTAAGAAACCTACAAGTGCCACACATTTATGGGAACTTCTGCAACAGACTTGGGAAGAACTTTCTGACAAATATATGATTTCTATTGTAAAAAGAACAAGCTACGAGTATGTTCAGCTGTTACATCTGCCAAAGCTGGACACTTTCATGAATCAAAAGTTTAGAATACGTTTTGGTCCACAGTAAACAGTAAACAGTAAAAAAATGGAAAAAGTGTGGTGTTCTAAAACTTCTGACCGGTCCAAACTTTAAATGTGGTTCTCTCCCAAATTATTGGTTCCAAAGTATCAGTAGTAATGATTGTGACAGACATAAAGCCGAGGAAACTGCACTGCAAAGAGCCATGCTTCTGAAATCGCTTTTATCTAGAGTTGCAACTAAGGCTTGGTATCATTAAGAATTTGCCGATATGATACATACCTCGATACAGTGAGCTTTTCGATTCAATACAATATATTTAAAATCGATTTGATACAATTCAATAAAAAATAAAGACAAAATCATGGCTGTGATACTAAAAGTGTTTGTTGAACCACTTCTTGTGCAAAGTGAAAATGAATGGATTTAGGAGTACTGCATCCAGATTTAGGAGTACTGCTTGTGGAGCGCCACAAGGGTCAATTTTGGGACCTAAATTATTTAATTTGTACATAAATGGCATATTTAAAAATCTGACATATTAAAAATGATTTTATTTGCAGATGACACCAATATATTATATTCCAGTGACAATTATAAACAACTTATTACAACGATGAATACGGAGTTAAGTAAAATCAAATGATGAATGGATTCCAATAAGTTATCCCTAAATTTAAACAAGACAAAAGCTATATTTTTTGGTAATAATAAAATTAATTCAGAACTTTCAATACATGTTGATGGTGTTAAAATTGCGTGGGTTTCTAAAAATAATTTTTTAGGTATAACGACAGATGAAAAGCTAAGCTGGAAACCACACATCAAATACACACAATCTGAGATCTCAAAAAGTATTGTGGTATTAACAAAGGGAAATGCATTCTTAATTAACTCTTTATATACTGTATTGCTCACTCATACTTTCATACCTGACATACGTATTGTATTGAAATTTATGGCAACAATTACCAAACGTTACCTCTTCCCTTTTTCAAATAGCAAAAACGTGCTGTGAGAATAGTGCATAAGGTTCATACAAACGACTTGTTTTTCAAATAAAAATTATTTAAAAAATTTTGATTTAGAGAAATTCTACACTGCTTTGCTTTTCTATAAGACAAACAAAAATATACTGCCATTAAATATCCAAAAACTGTTCAGTACACAGGAAGTACACTATGAATTAAGGGGAAGGGGTAAATTTAAAACAAAGACAGTGAGAACCACCAGGAAAAGCCTGTATGCATCTGTGTACAGTACAATACAAAAAAAAAAAAAAGGTTATGGGGATAAAATTATATTTAGTATGCATAGTATGTCATTTATTTTGCTATATGTAAATATGCATTAAGTTCTGTGATCAATGCACATAAGCAACCACGTCATTTTTTAAACTATGTCATGAACAGGAGTGGATTCATAAAAGCTTTTCTTCTTTCCAATCCTTTTCAAGAAATGTGCTTTTCTGTTGTTTACAATGTATATGTAGTATGTGTATGATTACTGTTTCTCTATTGGCACAAACGAATCAATAAAAAACAGATCAATTAAAAAAAGAAATGCCAATTTTAATCACCAAAACAGTGAAAATGTCAAAAGTTTTGCATAAACGAGTTTCCTTCCTCTAAACAAGTAACAAAACTGTAGCACTGTAACAAAATAATTTAGTAAAATATACCTGTATAAAAAAACATGGGCGACATATCGAGACAGCAGCCCATGATATCGCTACTGTATCATCACATTAAACCATAAGATATATCGATATTTTGATATTTTTGCACACCTCCAGCTGCAACTAACGATTATTTTACTAATCGATTAATCTAGTGACTATTCTTTTGATTAATTGCTTAATTGTTTAGATTGAAAAAGGCCTGTGAAGATGAGATTGTCCTGAATGATAAAGCTTAAAGGTACATTGTGTAACTTTTTGATTGGGGGTCCGTCACCTGCTTGTTTCTATGGATATGTCACTGCTCTGCCTGGAATGTTCCACAGTATGACATTAAACAGCTCTATCTTACATTTATTTAATTACAGGTGGTTTTATAGCTCAAAAAAGCTACAAAAACTGGCATTCTGTCTGTGAGCGGGGTCACCTCCTCACAGATCTGACCTGTAACTTTGTCTGGTTTGATCTCCATGCGATAGAAAGTTTCAATGTCATACTGTGAAACATTCCAGACAAGGCAATAACATCTCCACAGAGAAAAACATCTGATTAATCCTCCACCGGAAAAGTTACACAATGCATCTTTAAGTAAAGCCTCTTGGTGGAACATGACGAAACCGTGCTTTCATCAAAAACACATTTCCTGGGTTATTCGGCTTCCTGGTCTGCGATAAAATCTCTCCTCTCAGCTCACGACATGTTTGGAGCCTATGTATAAACCAGTTAACGACTTTTTGATTACGTTAATAGTTATTTCAATATTCTACTCAATTAGCTGTGATTAATTGATTAACTTGTTACAGCCTCACAATTAACTTCATATAAACTTTCAGCAATTTAATAAGAACTGTTACTGTGTCTGTGAAGTAAATATAGACGATAAATGATAATATTATTACTAATCACTAATTTATGCCGCTGACACAAAAACCCAAGAGCAGATTTAAACCACAAAAATTACTAAAATGTACAATACAGTTAAAAATTATCAGTTGCAATACTTAAATAAAAGAATGAAACATTTTAGTAACATTTTATAGCTTAAAGATGCAATGTGTAATGTTTCTAGAGGATCCATGACCATCTTATCTCCACAGAAATGTTATTGCTTTGCTGGGAAAATTCCAGCTTCTTTCATGGACACCAAACTAGACCAAGTTACAGGTCAGATCTGTGGAGAGGCAACCCCACTCACAATCAAAATGCTAGTTTTTCAAGCAGTTTTTGTGCCGTAAAACCACCTGTATTTGATATCAAACAGCTGTACCAGACATTTATTTATACTGTGAAACGTTCCAGTGCAATAAATAGCTATAGAAACTGGGTCTGGGTGACCACGAGATGTCCCTATTTACCCGAAAGAGTCCCAGTTTTGAGCCCTGCGCCCCCTATCCCAGCAGATTTATCAAAAAACAGTGATTTATACCAGTTTTATACAAGAAATGTCCCAGGTTCCCTATTTTTGGCCAATTTGATACCTGCCAATAGTAAAGAGAGGCATAAATTGTCACTTGTAAAGTACAGAAAGCTGATTAAAAATGACCAAAACACAAAGAAAATCTGACTATACTGACTAACATGTTAGTCATGAATGAGTGCATAACAAGCTTCCTTAATTCCGTACTCATTTCACAATTTTACTATTACTAACCACTCCAAACCGGGCGTGTCCCAGTTTTTGGCCTTGGCTTTGTACAGCTCCCGGCAGCCCTTTGGTTGACTCTGACCGGCCCTTTTAAACTAATCAGGAATTACAAAGTAAACACATTTTATAATTTCACCATGCATGGACTAAAGCTGCATTGCTTTTATTTTAGAGGTGTTTTTTTAATGACATTTTTGTAAGACTTTTTCATTGCTTAGATCATAACACACAGCAAAAACTAAAATCTAGCCAAGTTAAGATGACTTCAGTTTAGCATGTTTGATCATGATTTGAGCAAATTTGACTTCAATTAAGCAAGTTTGATCATGATTTGAGCAAATTTCACTTGAAAAGTAAAATTATCTGCCAGTGGAACAAGAATTTTTGTACTTAAAACATGAAAATACGTCGTGCTACACTTAAGATAAGAAAAAAGTACTTTTTGCACTTAAAATGGGAAACAAAGAAATAATGTTTGAATTAAGAAAAACACACTTATTCCACTGTTAGGTAATTTTATTTGTCAGCTGAATTGACTCAAATAAAGTAAAATGTTCTTAATTTAAGTCATTTTAACTTTCTTAGTTATTGCATAAACTCTTAACAGTCTTACCTGTGGCTCAAAACAATGCTATTTATTGCTTTTTATAAAGAAATACAATTAATATTATGCAGAATTGAGTTAAGCATTTTAGCCCAGCCCTCCACAGTATTTTTTGTTTCTCATGTGGCCCCATGGTAAAAATTATTACCCATCCCTGACCCAGACAGACTCCCAACAAAAAAGTTACATAGTGCATCTTTAAATCTTATCGTATAGCCAAAAAATTTCTCAGTAGTGCAAAGAAAGAATGCATACAATAAATAGTCTATATCATATAATGAAAAATAAGTTTGTACTAGTCTGTAGTTGCCGATTTATCATGACAGGCCTAGTGCAGTGTTTCCCAAAGACTGGGTTGTGACTAGAGCCCGACCGATATATCGGTTGGCCGATATTATCGGCCGAATTGAGCACCTGGAAGCATATCGGCTATCGGCCGATATACTTGCTGATAGGGGCCGATATTTCACGTGGGCATGTTATATGTCGTTATAAAGCTTAGACTCTCTACATTATGTTCATTTAATCCAATTTACAGTCAGATAAATGTCCAAATATGTGGCTCCGCATCAGTATTTATCTGCGGAGTAATTTGTCTGTGTGAGAGTCACATGCGTTTGTTTACATCTGCAGACACAGATCCAAACACTGGGATTATTTTCTTTTTACGGACAATCGGTTTGAGTCTGGATTAAAAGGACATTTATTAGTGCAGACTTGTGATGTGAGGAGAAGCCTGTGTGAGCGGTGAGTGTTGGAAATATGTCGACTTTGAAGCAAGTTTTTGGTTAGCGGTTAGCTGCTGTAGCTCCCACACATAAATAGGCCGTTTTCTATTGGTCTATTGTAAAGTGATTATATTGGCCATATATTTGTTACTGGACCTGCATTGTTGCCTAAATAAACCCAGTTTAAAATCCACAAGAGCCAAACCACATTTTTTTTTTTTAATAATTCAAGATTTACAGTGAATTTTTACATCACTAAATATATCGGTGATTATATCGGCTATCGGCAGCTCCAACTAACATTATATCGGTATCATATCGGCCACAACAAAATCCATATCGGTCGGGCTCTAGTCGTGACCCTCAGGTGGGTCGCAAGAGATTTTTTTTTTGGGTCGCCTTGTCACAATCTGCATGTAGGTCTGAAATACACAGCTGTGACCTCATTGTCATTCTGGATAAGCATTTCCTCAGAATATTCTGTCCTCAGTAGGGCCAGTATTTCTATGCTAATTCTTTTCAGTACGACATGTATGTGTGAATTGGGATTTTCTGTGCTCACAAAAATGAAATCAAAGCACTGAAACCTCGTGCACCCCGGACTGGAACACGCTACAAAAACAGACAGGTCCACCTATCTCATATGACTGAAAGGTTTTCATTCCGCACTCTTCTCTCTTATTTATATCTCTCTTTTTTAAATTTTAATCTTTATGATTATTTATGTTTTGATTTGTTTTTATTATGATTTTAATGTATTTCTTATTCTGTAAAGCACTCTGAATTACTTTGTGTACAAATTGTGCTATACAAATAAACTTGCCTTGCCTCATTAGAAATGTTAAGACTTGTTTTATATAATTTCTAATCTTTTTGTAATTATGTTGTTGACCATTTTGTTCCAATATTGCTGGTTCAATTGAATACTGAAAAGAAAAAGAAATGGCCGACTGTTTTTCATTGATTAAAACTTGAGTGATACTAATTGTTCAGAGACACGATCACTCAGTCAACAATAAAATGTCCTCATTAATGTTCAATAAACGTCAAATCCACCTCTATTCAGTGATTTATGAATAATGTCTATTGACTTGGGTCGCGAAGGTTTGTAACTTTAAAAATATGGGTCCTCAGAAAAAAAAAAAAGTTTGTGAAACACTGGCCTAGTGTTACAGTCTTTCCTGTCACTTTCACTTGAATCACCACAGATGCAAACGCCCCATGAAAACAGCGAAAACACAAAAACGGGATGCAACTTTTTCACAACGCTAAAAAACTTCAACATATGCTTAAATTCATTCTTTTTTGCACGGTTCATAGTCGGGGATTTCAGTACGTCAAAACATGCCACAAACACGCTACATTCAATAAACTAACGGTATAGTTTGAGAGAAAAGGAAACGTCAAGTAGCGTATAAACTTTTTAGTCGACGTAAGCGTGGTCTCGTGCACATCCTCTCGGCACGTAGACGTAAACAGCGCGCGCTTTAGCTTCGCGGTGTAGTTTAGCGAAAAAATCAGCGCGTTAAATAAGTTTGTTTTGTTATAATATCGTAATAACGTTAACTTACGGGCAGCTTGTGGCCGCTCCTCCTCCGCTTGGCGTGTTGTCTTGTCTCTATGAAAAAACAAAACAAAAACGGGCTGTGATGCGTTCAAGTGCTTTCGTTTGGGTTAGCACTGTGGGCGGTAGGTGAGGAGAGTAAGTTCACACGAAAAGGATATTTCGGTTTCATATATTTTTATTCATGTGCAAACAGATATAGATATGTCACTCAAACAACACATGTAAACACACTTTTTTCTTCTATTTTATTTTTTTTTTAATGCAGATAAAACATAACTAATAAAGTTAACTAACAAACACAAATCACTCAGGAAATAGGAGTAGCGTCATACAATATAATAATAATAATAATAGAATGATTTAAAAAAAATACACTACTACTAATATTAATAACAATGAGAAGGATATTTAGACGTTTTTGTTAGGTAAATATTAGCCAGCTTCATAAATGTGTAGCATGGCAATAAAACTTGTAGGATTTTTTTTTTTTTTTTTTTTTACACCTGCAATTACAAAGTCTTTGACAGTGAATATGTGTGGTTTTAGTGTTGACTACTATAGTTTGTGAATACAATAGGGTGACCAGAAGTCTCTTTTTACCCAGGACAGTCCCAGTTTTGAGCCCCGTGTCCCCTGTCCCAGCAGATTTATCCAAAACCACTGATTTGTCCCAGTTTTATACAAGAAATGTCCCTATTTTTGACCAATCTGATCCTTGTCAATAGTAAAAAGTGGCATACATTATCATTTGTTTAGGTAGAATACAGAAAAGCTGCTTAAAAATGACCAAAACACAAAGAAAATGTGACTATACTGACTCACCTGGGCTGAGTGCATAACAATTTTTCATAATTATGCAATCGTGTCACAGTTTTATTATTACCAACCAATCCAAACTGGGTGTGTCCCTGTTTTTAATTTAGAAAATCTGGTTACCCTAGTGAAAATGTACTATTAGGCTCATATGAGAAGGTTATTTAGACGTATTTGTTGGGTAAGAATTAGCCAACATCGACAGTGGATATGCAGCATGGTCATGAAGCTTGTAGGAAAAAGTAGCCTGAGCTTATTAAGCTGCTTAAAAATGACAAAAACACAAAGAAAATATGAGTATACACATTTCTCAATTTTATTATTACCAACCAACCCAAACCATGTCTTAGGGTTTTATTTTGAAAATCTGGTCACCCTAGACTATAAAATGCTAAACAGCTAGCCTAAAATAAACTTAGCATAGTAACCTACTTTCTCTAATTTACTACTAGACAATTTTTATGTTATTTATTTATTTAATTTTGTTGCCTAACTTTTTATGTAGCCTAATTATTTATTCATGTGTTATTATTTGTTTTGTTATTATGTTGTTATTTATGTGTTATTATTTTAAAGGCTAGCTTTCATTGCTGTAGCTTAAGTTGCCTTCATTTAAATCAAGTTTTTAATATTTTTACAATTTATTTATCTTTTTTATGTCCTTATAGCAGGTATAGAAGGAACATGGAATATATAATTTTCAGAGACAAATATCCAGGGACCGTTTTTGCTGATATAGTTGCGATCATGCCCAGTCCAACCTAAAAACAGTAGGTCTCTTATTAACGTGCTAACTTTTTCAATTTTTGGTATAGATCCTGCGTTCTCCCACAGGCCTTGAAAGCACCATTCCACGAAAGGAGGAGGGGCCACTGTGGGAAAGAAACCTACAAACCTACAAACTACAATGTTCAGCCTGAGCATCATTTGTGTGAAACGTGATTTGGAAACACTTCTTACGTCACATTCTGCAATTTAGACTATCATCTGGGCTTGGAATGCTAAAAATAAAACTATATATGTAGTTTATAGCTCATAGTGTTACGTTTTAAAGTTAAATTACTGAAGAAGTTCAATGTCCATGTCCGTTTTATTTGTGGTTTTGCCTCCAGGGTTCATATTGTGCAATTTTCTGATCTGTTATAATGTTGTTTCCTCAGCAAAAACCTACCTGAAGTTGTTTTGTTTTGTTTCATTCACACATGTTCAACACACAAACCCTGCATATTTAGTTCTTCTCTCAAACAGAAAACACTCCATTCCACTTTGTCATGTCATGTGGTAATACAGTAAGTGCTTCACTGTGGTTTTAAACTCTATTATATGCCTTTTTTCAAATCATTTGGATAATTTCAGCCCTGGAATTGCTCATCTCTACTTAACAAAAGTAGCTGTTAAATTGAAAACTACCACTTCATGACATCACAAGGTGGAACCGAGTATTTTGAGCTTCGCAGATGTAGACGGGCTAATAACGCAGCATTTCTCAAACATGTGTGAGCGAAACAAAACACAACTTCAGGTATGTTTTTGAGGAGGTAACAACACTGAATCCATTTTGCATAACATAGGATCTTTAATGGTTCATGCAAACAGGACCTTTGCATGCTGACGTGACTTCTTCTCAAGAAAAAAAATGGCACATACAAGTTAGCAACCCATTAATGTTGGTTTTATTCCTCAGTATAAAAAAAGAAAATACTTTGAGACATTTAAAACAAAGCACATAAACACATATAAGTCTATGGGCACATTTACATTCTTGCATTGTGACTGTTATTGCACGACTGAAAATTGAAATTAAAATATACAAAACAAAACACAGCCTTACTTTAACAATTAAAAATAATATTATAAAATTAAATTAAAACTTCTGAGTCAAAGTAGCTTAAAGGTGCAATACGTAACTTTTCTCGTGGAGGGTTAGTCAAAAGATTTTCTCTGTGGAGAAACATTAATCCCATAATATTAAATTTAACAAGCATCATGGAGACCAAACCAGACCAAGTTACAGATCAGATCTGTGGAAAGGCAACCCCGTTTACAATCAGAAAGCCTGTTCTTCTAGGTATTTTTGAGCTATAACACCACCTGTAGTTTAATAAATGTAACGTAGGCCTGTTTAATGTCATACTGTGGAACATTCCAGGCAAGTCAATGACATATTTGTAGAAACAAGCAGCTGACGGACCCTCAACCAAAAAGTTACATAATGTACCTTTAAGTGCCTTGATGACTAAGGAAAAGCAGGTCATAGTTGTAACAATAGCAATCAAACTGTAAACCTTCAGGTTATTAATTTGCTTCAGTTGCTCCCTTTTATGCTTGTGGTCACCATAGAAACCCATAAAATGATGATTTGGCACATTTTAACATCACATGGTCTTCCTGTCATAAAGGACCGTAGAGTGAGTATCGTTCAAAATTTTTACAATTTTGTGCTTTTTAGATAAATATGGAAGATCTTAAATTTCTTTATGCAAGATGTATAGAATTATGTAGAAAATATATATTTTTTTTAAAATAAGTCATCAAATGTATTTTTGTTTTTATGTTCAGTTCTTCACAGTGTCCACCCTTTACTTTGTTGACAGCTTCATGATGAAGTCTCCTGAAATGGTTTTCACTCCGTATCTGTGCCAAGTCGGGGTCAAGAAATGCCAAAAGTGCAAACCAGTGTTCAAAGCAAAGGGTGGTTATGTTTAATTTGTTCAAAATCTTAAACAAATTTAGATTTTTTTTAAAAATTTTTCACATTCCATATCTGTCCATTCATAGTTTTGATGCATTTACAGAGACTCAGCAATGCAAATAATGATGGAAATAAAAATGTGTCTAAAGTTTTGACTGGTAGTGTACTTTGTTGCATTGTTTCTAAATTTCCAACAGATGAGCTGTACCCCCCTGTGATCAGCAGAGGGTAGTGTGTGGCTTAGAACCACTACAAGTTCAATGTTGGACGTTATCTCAGAACTGTGTGTTGTTATCATAGTCCTTACTCTTCTCCGCACTGTCCTCATTCATTTCAAATCCACTGTTCTCCAAAGGCTTTATTTTTCCAGCTCCTACCTCTCCGTCCCCCAGATCAGGCGTCTCACTGTCCTCAGACACGTCACCTCTGCACTTCCTTTTGTACAACTGGAAACCTGCAAAAAAAAAACTGAATTTAAAGTACAAATACAAAGCTCCACCACCATGAACATGCGATTTCAGAACTATCCAATACTTAAAGAGGCACTGTAACTTTCAGATGGAGGGTCTGCTTTCTGCTTGACTTCACAGAAATTGCAGTTTTGCTTTGGAATGTTCCACAGTACGGCATTAAACATCCATTTTGCATTTATTCAATTACAGGTGATTTTATTCATCCACTATACTTTGAAAAACTTGAAAAACCTTTGCAGATTTTACCTGCAACTTGGCTTGCTGGAGAGAAGCTTAATCCCATACTGTGGAACATTCCAGGCAAATAATAATATTCCATGGAGGCCTCCACTAGCAAAGTTGCAGAGTATTTTTTTTTTTTTTTTTTTTTTATAAAGCTCAAGCTGATCAGAATTTTTCTATCTTGACAGATCTACATACTTGCTACACCTAGGAGGACCGCAACAATCTGGAAGATAGTGTAGATGAGCGGGATGGCGAACATGACTTCCAGCTCAGTAGGAGAGAAGGACAGCTGGGTTATGGTGCTGCACAGTTGGGCGTTCTGGAAGCCCGTCTCCAATGCAATGGTACGGCACCTAAAAAGAGACAAGCAAGAATGGAACTTACTATCATTATTTTCGTGTAACACAATTGCTGTAATGTCAAGTTCTAGGTCTCACCTGAACCAGGGCTGTCCAGTAAAGCGAGCGAAGCAGAAGCCCAGCCCAAAGCCAATAAAAGGAAAGATGGTCCCAATAATCCAGAGTTTTGGGTGAATGTTCCATGAGGACTGATAGAGGATGCCTCCCACCACAGCAATGACAACAATTAGAATAAATCCAATCATGGAACCAATCTGAACACAACAAACATCGATTTGGAAGCAAATTCAATTGATATGAACATATATGTAGTTATGTGATTCTTACCTTGAGGATCTTTTTGGCTATCTGTGGCCATTTGTGTTTCATCAACGCCCCAAATCCAATGGGAACCAGGAGAGCCACAAGAGTGATCCCTAAATTACAATGTTTGAAAAATGATGCTGCACAATGGAAATGTTGACAATTTGGGTGCAGTTCTGCACTAACCAATAGTTTGGTATGGGATCTGGATGGTGTCGGGTGACACCCACACCGAAGTGTAGATCAGAAGACAGAGAGGCATCATACCCATGGCCATGATGGAGGAACAGGCTGTCATACTGATACTGCAACAGAGAAAACATGTAGAACTTTCAAATGCACTGGACTGAGTGATCGTAAAATGAAAACTCAAGTTCAAAGTTGTGAGTGTTCCTGTCCCACATGCTCGCTGACCTGAGGTCCATGTCTCCATCGAGGTAGTAGCAGATAATGTTGGATGATGATCCTCCAGGACAACAGCCCATGATTATGACGCCCACAGCCTGCACAGGCAGCACATTGAAGACCAGTGACAGGAAGAAGGCTGTGAAGGGCATAATCCCAAACTGACACAAAAAACCAATGGTGATGCCCCAGGGTCTCCGCAGGTGACCCAGGAATTTGTACAGGTCCACAGAGCAGCCCATGGCAAACACGACAAAGGACAACATGATCGTCATCACGGTTCTAAGGGTCAAGCCCAGAATGGCGTTGAAGTTACTGGGAGGAACCAGACAGCTGGTCCCTGAACAGACTTCAGCTTCAGCATGACAGTCCATTGGCTGTGCTATAATCTCCCTGAACAAGGCCATGGCTCCAGATTAATTCCAAAAGGTCCTCTTTGTGCTCCAGGGAAGGCTGGTGGACTGTGGAGACATGTGAGGCTTACTCGACCCTTATGTACTCTACCTCTGAAACTATGGAAGGGAAATGGCCAGAAAAGAACAATCAAAAATTAACCAATTCTTTATGAGTATTATAAACTTGACTAAATCAGGTCACAGTCAGGCTTTTACAACTTGGAGAATATTTAAAGTTTATTGGGAAACATTTTCCTGCAGCAGCATCAGTTACAGTGAGAAGATGCTTGCAAGACACAGCCCACACCTTATGTGCACAATGCCATATACTTTCACACCTGCCTTTTACAGCATTTCAAACATAAAATCGCTGGGAGAATGTGATAAGGGTTTATACCCTTCTGATCAAAAAGCCTGTGTAACAATGATTGCAAACTTTCAATGACTTAAATGATCATAAACACACCTAATAAAACATGTGGCATATGGTTTTGAGCAGCGACATTGACATTTAATGGGTCCACGTTCTATTTTTTATTATTATTTTTTTATCACAAACATACCTCGAGTTGTGTTTTCTTTCTTTCGCATATGTTTAAAACACAATGCATACTTAGGCGGTGTACTTCTCTCAGGTCTATAGAACCTTTAAAGCACTTCCCTAAAAAGCTTGGCTTTTTATGTAAGAGGTTAACCTGAACCTTTCATTGTTACAATAATTCTCAGTAAGTAAGTAAGTCTTTATTTATATAGCGCTTTCACAGACATTTTCTGTCCCCAAAGACGCTTTACACAGCATTATTCAGCATTATTCATTCACTCTATACCCTGGTGATGGTAAGCTACTATTGTAGCCACAGCTGCCCTGTGGCACACTGACAGAGGCGCGGCTGCCATGCCAGTCAGCGCCATCGGTCCCTCCGACCACCACCATCACTCACACACCATTTTCATACTAGGAAATGTGGGTGAAGTGTCTTGCCTAAGGACACAATGATTGAGTTGATTGTATTTAACTGACCATGACTATCAACTGTTTATGGAGACCTGTAGCATGTTTTGGGTTGATGGGGGAAACCGGAGCACCCGGAAGAAACCCATCCAGACATGGGGAGAAACATGCAAACTCCACACAGAAAGCCCCGGGCGACCCAGAGATCGAACCCAGAACCTTCTTGCTGTGAGGCATGAGTGCTAGCCACTCAGCCACTGTGCCAACAGTAAAGCAATAAAGCTCTTGTCATCATCGCTGTTAAGATAAACGGGCACATGGATCAATACATGAGCACAGCACAGAAGAGCATTGGCAAAAACACCAGGGTCAACCAACTCCTGGTTGACCAAACAGTCGCCTGTGACTGCAGAACTCATCAGACCAACCTGTGCACTGCCTGGATTGATTACAAGAAAGTGTACGATTCAATAACACACATGGATCACTGAGTGCTTGAAGTTGTACAATATCAACAGGACTCAAAGAGTCTTCATTGCAAACTCGATGTGGTCATGGAAAACCAATAGCAAGCCACTTGCACAAATGTCCATCAAATATGGCATATACCAAGGAGACACACTGTCCCCACTGCTGTTCTGCATAGGTCTGAACACCCTCAGCCAAATCATCATCCGCACTGGCTACAGATACTGACTCAGAAACAGGACCACCATCAGTCACCTCCTCTACATGGATGACATCAATCTGTACACTAAGAGTGAGCGAGACATCGACTCACTGATCCACACCACCGGGATAGGTCCCATTTGGGATTGATAAAATGTAGTAGGATGGTGACAAAGAGAGGGAAGGTAGTCCGCACAGAGGGGGTCTAACTCCCAGAGGGAACAATAGCAAACACTGAGTACAGTTACAAGTACCTTGGTATCCCACAAGCAAAGCACTTGAAGAGGCAACAAGGAAAGCGGCTATGGCCAAATACCTGCAATGAGTGAGGCAAGTCCTAAGAAGCCAGCTCAATGGCAAGAAAAAGGCCCAGGCAACAAACAGCTACTCCCTGCACAGGGAGCACTCACCGTAGCGTGCAGCCCCTCAGGATGGGATTGGAAGTTTGGTCCTTGGTCTCGTGCCATCCTCTGAGCGCACTGGTCAGATAGGTCTGGAGGCTCTGCCCTCCATGTACTGGTCCCAGATGGAAGCGAGCTAGACCAGTGCGCAATGGACTGGGTCCGAGAGGTTCCGTGCCATCGTCTGCACACTGGTTCCATTCGGTGAAAGCAAGAATGTGCTGTGGACTACAGGGCTGCTCCTGTCCTCCATGCTCAAGGACTGTGGCTGGTTCCAAGGTGGTGCAAAGCATCTGGACAGAAGTGCGAATCCAGTCTGGTTTGTTATTTATTGTTCTGAGCAGTCCGTCCTCTGCACACTTGGTTCTTCCCGGGAAAGCGCTTCTCAGGCTGAGACACCTAATACCACTACCCGCTCCAGCTCATCTGAACCAGAGCTGCTCCCACTAGTTCAGGAGTTTGATTTGGATCTAATCCAACTGTAGCATTTCTCACACTAGGCTAAATGCAGTTCATTTTATAAGCTGAATCAATTGAATACAGCCTATTCAGTTTAGAGTCTAAACTTAACACCACTGTATTAATGGGCCAAGGAACATAAACTAATTGTGACGCTATTTAGCCAATCAAATCTGTGCATTCAAGGAGATCACAAATTTGAATGCAGACACAGACAGAGGAAAGGGGTTTTGAGATATCTGTTGGAAAATGTGTTGAGACTGGTAAATTGAGATGTGCAGTTCTAGGAACCGCAAAGATACTGCACAGAACTCTCAAGCTCCCAGGCCTCTGGTAGACGACCCGAACTGTATGAGGGTGAGAGACCCTGAATGTGTGGTGGAACCTTCTGAATACATATAAGGAAAGAGGTATATGAAATTTGCAGCATTTATGCCAGGCAAATAAAAATTTAAATGAAAAAAAAATTAAATTCTAATAAAAATGCCAAGTCTGAAAAAAAAAAAAAAAAAAATCACATAAAAGTGCATTGTGTAATCTTTCAAATGGAAGGTCCATCAAAGCTAGAAAAAGTCCTCGGTTCGGAGAAAGGCCTTGTTCATGTCATTTCTAGGTAGTAAATTTTATGACCTTGTGGTACTAAAATGACTTAAGTTGACTTACAAGGTCCACACTGAAGCTCATTATGCGTATGTCCAGATGTAGTATTTGTTACAATCCTAAATGCATTTTTTAAAATACTTATTTCCAAATACCATACATATGAATCTAAAGAAAGAATAAATTAAATAAGCTAGGATATTTTTACATGACAATACCATGCGTATGATTCTAAATTAGACATAAGAATCCGTGTATCATTTGTCCATTTGTTTTTCAAGATAAAACAAAAAAAGAAAATGAAAAATAAATAAATACATTTCTTCATTATTTGTCTCCAAAACCAAAATGAAAAAAACAAACAAACTGATAACGATTAGTTTTTTTCAGTTTTCGATTTTGTGTTGAATGAATAATGGAAAAAAATGGATAACACAAAATCAAAAACTGAAAAAACTAATTGTTATCTGTTTTTTCATTTTCTTGTAGGTACTTCGAGTAAACAAATACAGTTTTTATACATATTTTTGGCTTGAAAATATGCTTACACTGGGGTTCATTGTCCAGACAGTGAAGCTCATTGTCTGCATTGTCCATATATAATACAATCTTAAATGCCTTTTTTTTTCTTTTTTTTTAATGTCTCTCTTTATTTCTGCCTTTTCACGGTATGTATCCTTTACTTACATATTGTCTGTAGCCTTCTGACTGTGATATGAAAAAACAATATAAGAGCAAACTACTTATTTCCCAGTACCACACATGATTCTAAATTAGACATAAGATGGGATAGTTTTACATTTTACCTAATTGTTGGCTTTCTCTCATAGTTTGAGTTATCACATGAGATTCATTTAAACTAATATTGTGTTTTTGTTTTTCTACATATTTTTGTTTGAAAAATTACTTTAAAAAGGTGCATTGTGTAACTTTTCTGGTGGAGGGTCCATCAAATGCTTGTTTCCATGGAGATGTCTTGCTTTGCTTTGTCTGGAATGTTTCACAGTATAGTATTAAACCTTTCTATCTTCATGGAGACCAAACCAGACCAAGTTACCGGTCAGATCTGTGGAGAGGCGTCCCCACTCACAGTCAGAATGTCTGTTTTTCTACGAATTTTTGAGCTATAAACCACCTGTAATTGAATACATGTAAAATATACTGGAACATTCGCAATGACTTATCCATAGAAACAAGCAGGTGGCGGACCCCTGACCAAAAAGTGACATAGTGCACCTTTATGCTGCATTGTCCAGTTGTAGTTCAATCTTAAATGCTTTCTTTTAACCTCTCTCTATTTCTACCTGTTCACAATATCGATCCATTATTCACCACATAGACTGTAGCCTTCTAATGGTGCTATAAATAACCAAAACAACGTTCCTGCTTATTTCCCAGAACCATACATATGATTGTGAGAGTCTTGGGTTACTCTTGGGTTACTTGGGTTACTTAGCTCCCAGCCTCGTTTCCATGTGAGGTATTTTGTGACATGCACAGTAGAAATGTTGGTCCTAGGAATTCTAATAATGTGGAAAAGTTTCATGCTTGTACCACAAAAGTGAACAATTGGTCTTTTTTTTTTAATTTTTATAATAATTATGATTCTTTCTTATTGTAATATAATGTGATATATGAGCTACTGTGTTTAAGTAATTTCCCTTGTGGATCAATAAAATCTGTCTGAGTATTTTTGTTTGTTTGTTTGTTTTTTGCTCAGTTGGCTGTTAAAGGTGCACTATGTAACCTTTCTTTGAGGGCCGCCTGCTTATCTCCATGGAGATGATATTGCTGTGCCAAAAATAGTAGGGAATAAAACATATCTATCTCCATGGAAACAAGCGGCACAACAAGACCAAGTTACAGGTCCAGTTTCATAGGGCACTTTTATATAAAGAATCAAATACGTGTTTCGATTTAGTGGGACACGAGGCACAGAAAAGTCAAAACAGCTGAAACTAAATAGGCTTGTACTTAATATTTTACAACCTATGGTACATTTAGGTGAAGGACAACTACATTTCAACATTTCAGAAGCTGAAATGAGACAAAAATAATGTAAAGAGTAATATAAAACAGAAAATAGGACCTGTATCGAAGCAGTTTTATATTGTGTTTATCCAGGCTGCTAGAGGGCACTAGTAGTTGCTATCATTGCAGTTTCACAATTTGTTTTGCACTAAATCCTGGTCAAATAGAACACCTGCCTGGTCCTTGGAGGAAATGATGCAAGAGAGAGTTTAGCTGGCTGTGAATCTCAATAGGCTCTATTGATAAAAGTGATAAAAGTAAATGTGATCAGTGGTAAAATGAAGACTGCATATGTATGTGTTATTTGGAATCATCTTGAAGTGGCGCCCTCATCTCTTCCAATTGCATGTACCCAGCGCGCTCACAGTTGTGCGTCAGTGGGGAAATAATGAAAACTGAGGTGTGGTTGTAATTGCTGATTAGCTGAACATAACGGAACACTACAATGACATGTAGATGAAGAAAACTGGGACATTTTCTTATTTTTCCTAGATTTTAATAATAATATCAATGCATCAAATGTATATAGCGCTTCTCTCGACACTCAAAGATGCTTTACAGATCATTATTCATTCACTCCATACCTGGTGGTAAGATACTATTGTAGTCACAGCTGCCCTGGGGCAGACTGACGGAAGCAGGGTGCCAATCTGCACCATTGGCCCCTCCGACCACCACCATCACTCATACACACCACTTTCTTATTAGGCAATGTAGGTGAAGTGGCTTGCCTAAGGACACAACAACAGGTTTTGCAACTGGTGACCCCCCCCTTTGGCACCATTTTCCCAGTGTCTCCCATCCAAGTACTTACCAGGCCCGATGGGATCAGGCTTTGACAATCCGGTACATTTTGTCAGACTTACAGCCCACCAGAAGCTGTAATCGCATCTTTCCAAACGTTTTTCTGGTTTGTGATGTAAGTGTGAATATTAGGACACGGGGTCACATTGGGTACAACACATAGATAAATACTTTTTTTGATCCCCCGAAGAGGAAATTCAGGTCTTGCTGCCATCTCAGGCACACCTTTAAGAAAAAACACCACAGCTTATCATGAGGAGAGGAGTTTAAAAATTAAACCACCCCCAGACTATGCTCCTGTGGGGAGGATAATGTGGGACCAGGACAAAAACACACCTCTGCGACATAAGCACATAATCAAACACAGGACAACATGAAGACTCGAGTTTCAAACAGTACAGGACCTTTGCATGCTGACATGATTTTGTCTCAAGAAAAAAATGGCACATACAAGTTAGCAACCCATTAATGTTGGTTTTATTCCACAGTTTAAAAAAAGAAAAATACTTTGAGACATTTAAAACAACACACATAAACACATATAAGTCTATAGGCACGTTTACATTCTTGCATTGTGACTGTTATTGCACGACTGAAAATTGAAATTAAACTATACAAAACAAAACACAGTCTTACTCTAATAATTAAAAATAATATTATAAAATTAATTAAAACATTAGAGTCAAAGTAGCTTAAAGGTGCGACACGTAACTTTTCTGGTGGAGGGCCTATCAATGCTTTTCTTTGTAGAGATGTTATTGCTTTGTCTAGAATGTTTCAGTGTGGTATTAAACCTTTCTATCTTCATGGAGATCAAACCAGACTAGGTTACGGGTCAGATCTTTGGAGAGGCAATCCCACTTACAATCAGAATGGCTGTTTATCTAGGTATTTTTGAGCTATAAAACTACTTGTAATTGAATAAATGTAAGGTCACACTGTGGAACATTCCAGGTAGAGCAATGACATATCCACAGGAACAAGCAGCAGACGGATCCCCAACAAAAAAAGTTACATAGTGCACCTTTAAGTGCCTTGATGAGGGAGGAAAAAAACAGTTCAGTGCTTGCGGTCGCCATAGAAACCAGTAAAACGATGATTTGGCACATTTTAACATCACATGCTTTTCCAGTCATAAAGGACCCTCGAGTGACTATTGCTCTAAATTCTGATTTAATGTTTGTAATTTAATATTGCGTTTTAACTATAATAAAACAGATTGTATATGGATGTAGAATTTATAACTATGACTTTTCACTGTAAAATGTTTTGCAGAGTTGCTTAGGTCTACTGAATTTTTACAAGAATAAAACATGAATAGTACAGGCAAGATTATTCATTTTTGATGCTACATCACAATATTTTGTGAATCTGACAAATAATAACCGTACTACATGACATGATATATAAAAAATACAATAAATTACCAAAAATAGCATACAGGAGAGGGCTCCCACAATAAAATGAACTTAAAGGCGCACTGTGCAACTTTTGTGGTGGAGGGTCTGCCACTTGTTTGTCTCCATGGAGATGTTATTGCATTGCTTGAAATGTTCCATGGTATGACATTAAACATACTGTATCCATCTATAGTAGCAGTTTTCAATAGGTCAGGCCTGACTCCCCTGGGGGGCGACAAAGAGCCACTGGAGAGGCACGACACACACAGACTAAACCAGGACTTATCCCAGGAATGAACCAGGAGGACAAAACCAGAACTGAACTAAGACTAAACCAGGACTAAACCAGAACTGAACGAGGACTGAGTGTCAGGGTGGGCCCAAAGGTGAGCCCGTGTAGACTGTCGGGTGAGGGCAGGCAAAAGGACTGGCGCAGAGCTCCGCACCCCACGGGGGTAACCACAGCCACCGTCTGATTGTGCTTTGCAGACCCGCTGCTCCACGGGCTCATGGATAGGGGCGACTCTCCACAGATCTGAACTGTAATGCAACGTAGTGATATAACCTGCTTGTCTCCCCTGTGATGGATCGGTATAATCTACACCGTGGAACATTCTAGGCAAAGCAATAACATTTCCATGGAGATAAGCAGGTGGCAGACCCTTCACTAGAAATGTTACACAGTGCACCTTTAAGGAATACCTCTCACTCTCTCTTATATCTATCACTCA
This sequence comes from Boleophthalmus pectinirostris, assembly GCF_026225935.1. Classification (NCBI taxonomy): domain Eukaryota; kingdom Metazoa; phylum Chordata; class Actinopteri; order Gobiiformes; family Gobiidae; genus Boleophthalmus; species Boleophthalmus pectinirostris. Next base: position 9,951,869 of record NW_026570970.1, on the reverse strand, counting down.
TTAATGCATTGATCTGCAGGTCTGAAAACAGATACAGAACTTACAGATGCAGATGAATAAATACAGTCACATGCAGAAACATATAGACAAATTAAATAAAGATAAATATGACAAAAATATGAGTTAGTCTGAAATATTATCTTCCAAGGTCACACTATAGATGCAGATATTTAGATAGATAATAATACATATACACCAGTCAAAAGTTTGGACCTTAGGTTTCTTGATGCAAGATGTATGGAATTATGTAGCAAAGAAAAAACTAATGTCTTTTTATATTTTATTTTCAATTCTTCGCAGTGTCCACCCTTTACTTTGTTGACAGCTTCATGATGAAGTCTCCTGAAATGGTTTTCACTCCATAGCTGTTCCAAGTCGCGGTCAAGAAATGCCAAAAGTGCAAACCAGTGTTCAAAGCAAAGGGTGGATACTTTTAATTTGTTCAAAATCTGAAACAAATTTTGAGTTTATTTTCATTTGTTGCATTCCATATCTGTCCATTCATAGTTTTTATGCTTTTAGGGAGAATCAGCAATGCAAATAATCATGGAAATAAAAATAAAAATGTGTCTAAAGTTTTGACTGGTAGTGTACTTTGTTGCATTGTTTCTGAATTTCCAACAGATGAGCTGTACCCCCCTGTGATCAGCAGAGGGCAGTGTGTGGTGTTCAGTGTTGGACGTTATCTCAGAACTGTGTGTTGTTATCATAGTCCTTACTCTTCTCCGCACTGTCCTCATTCATTTCAAATCCACCGTTCTCCAAAGGCTTTATTTTTCCAGCTCCTACCTCTCCGTCCCCCAGATCAGGCGTCTCACTGTCCTCAGACACGTCACCTCTGCACTTCCTTTTGTACAACTGGAAACCTGCAAAAAAAATGAATTTAAAGTACAAATACAAAGTTCCACCACAATCAACATGCGATTTCAGAACTAGCCAATACTTAAAGAGGCACTGTAACTTTCAGGTGGAGGGTCCACTTTCTGCTTGACTTCACAGAAATTGCAGTTTTGCTTTGGAATGTTCCACAGTACGGCATTAAACATCCATTTTGCATTTATTCAATTACAGGTGATTTTATTCCTCCAATATACTTTAAAAAACCTCTGCAGATTTGAACTGTAACTTGGCTTACTGACATCCCACATTTGTCTCCATGGAGATAGAAAAGCTTAATCCCATACTGAGGAACATTCCAGGCAAATAATAACATTCCATGGAGGCCTCCACTAGCAAAGTTGCACAGTGCTGCTTTAATGTGCTGAGTAAAGAGGTCGAAAGAAGCTTTATCTAAAACTCTTGACAATAATATTTTATTTTTATTTTATAAAGATAAATTTGATCAGTATTTTTCCATCTTGACAGGTCTACATACATCCTACAGCTGCGAGGGCTGCAACTATCTGGAAGATGCTGTAGATGAGTGGGAAGGAGAACATGACTTCCAGGTCAGCAGGAGAGAAGGACAGCTGGGTTATGGTGCTGCACAGTTGGGCGTTCTGGAAGCCCGTCTCCAATGCAATGGTACGACACCTAAAAAGAGACAAGCAAGAATGGGCACTTTCACACTGCTTGTTTGATCATTTGGTCCACACCAGGCAATAAAATTTTGATTATGTAACGTATAGACTACAGTGTGGTCCGCTTTCACATCGGTAAATGAACCAACATTGGTCCGATTGACATATATCCAAGGCTCCTGCGCACAGCGGGTTCAACTGCACGTGGCACAGGGACGCTGAGGCTCTCTTGCACGCCAGACCTCTCGGAAGCGAGGCCAAGTCTCGCCCAGTGGCCTCCACAGGCTACAGACGGCGCAGGCCGGTCTCTATTCCCTCCGGGCCCGGGGAGCCTATGGACTGCCAGTTGTGGTGCAGATGACCCCGGCCCCCATCGGCCCCACCACCACACTGGGGCTATCTGGTTGACCACAGTTTGAGGTTTGCCCCATGTCTTCTTTACTTACCATAAACAGGAAATTAAATTATTGGTTTGGATCCGAATTTGCATTTTCAGCAGAGTTTTGTGTGGAGTCAAGAGGATCGAGACCACCTCTTATTTGAGGTCTCAGTTCGCTTGATTTAGTACGGATCTGAGTGCGATTGATGATTTCACACCAACGAAAACAAATTGAACTAAGAGCTTTTGGTTCGAATGGAATGTTTGGTGTGCACCAACTGCTGTCGGTGTGAAAGCACCCTGACTATCATTATTTTCGTGTAACATAATTGCTGTAATGTCAAGTTCTAGGTCTTACCTGAACCAGGGCTGTCCAGTAAAGCGAGCGAAGCAGAAGCCCAGCCCACAGCCAATAAAAGGGAAGATGGTCCCAATAATCCAGAGTGATGGGTCAATGTCCCATGAGGACTGATAGAGGATGCCTCCCACCACAGCAATGACAACAATCAGACAAAATCCAATTATGGAGCCAATCTGAACACAACAAACATTTGGAAGCAAATTCAAATGATATGAACATATGTGTAGTTATGTGATTCTTACCTTGAGGATTTTTTTGGCTGTCTGTGGCCATTTGCGTTTGACTAACATCCCAAATCCAATGGGAACCAGGAGAGCCACAAGAGTGATTCCTAAATTACAATGTTTGAAAAATGATGCTGCACAATGGAAATGTTCAAAATTTGGGTGCAGTTCCGCACTAACCGATGCTTTCGTATGGGATCTGGATGGTCTCCGGTGACACCCACAGCGAAGTGTAGATCAGAAGACAGAGAGGCATCATACCCAGGGCCAAGATGGAGGAACAGGCTGTCATACTGATACTGCAACAGAGAAAACACATAGAACGTTCAAATGTACTGGATTGAATGGTTGTAAAATGAAAACTCAAGTTGTTTTGCTGCCCAACATGTTCACTGACCTGAGGTCCATGTCTCCCTCGAGGTAGTAGCAGATAATATTGGACCCTGATCCTCCAGGACAACAGCCCATGATGATGATGACCACAGCCTGCACAGGCAGCACATTGAAGACCAGTGACAGGAGGAAGGCTGTGAACGGCATGATCCCAAACTGACACAAAAAACCAATGGTGATGCCCCAGGGTCTCCGCAGGTGACCCAGGAGTTTGTCCAGGTCCACAGAGCAGCCCATGGAGAACATGACGAATGCCAACATAACCGTTAGAACAGTGCTAAGGACCAAGCCCAGAATGGCGTTGAAGTTACTGGGAGGAACCAGACAGCTGGTCCCTGAACAGACTTCAGCTTCAGCATGACAGTCCATTGGCTGTGCTATAATCTCCCTGAACAAGGCCATGGCTCCAGATTAATTCCAAAAGGTCCTCTTTGTGCTCCAGGGAAGGCTGGTGGACTGTGGAAACACCTGAGGTTTACTCGACCCTTATGTACTGTACCTCTGAAACTATGGGAGGGAAATGGCCAGAAAAGAACAATCAAAAATTAACCAATTCTTTATGAGTATTGTAAACTTGACTAAATGTGATTGCCCTATGGTTGGGCTTTTACAACTTGGAGAGTCTTTAAAGTTTATTGGGAAACATTTTCCTGCAGCAGCATCAGTCACAGTGAGAAGATGCTTGCAAGACACAGCCCACACCTTATGTGCACAATGCCATATACTCTCACACCTGCCTTTTACAGCATTTCAAACATAAAATTGCTGGGAGAATGTGATAAGGGTTTATTTCCTTCTGATCAAAAAGCCTGTGTAACAATGATTGCAAACTTTCAGTGACTTAAATGATCATAAAAGCACCAAATAAAACAGGTGGTGTATGGTTTTGAGCAGTGATTTAACATTTAAAGGATCCATGTTACATAATTTTTTTTAGCTGGGAGAGTGAGTTGTGTTTTGTTTCTTTCGCATATGTTTAACAAACAGTTTTCAGTTTGTTCTTCTCTCAAACTGAAAACAGGAAACTGGATAAATCTTCACTAGAATCTTTTGGATGATTTCAGCCCTGGAGTTGCCAATCTCTACTGAACAAAAGGTAAAAGGAGCTGTTAACTTGAAAAACGTATCTACCGCTTCATGATATGACAAGGTAATAATAAAGAAACATGTGTGAATGAAAAAAAACACAACTCCAGGTCGGTTTGTGATGAGCTAACAGTGTAACAAAGACCTGTAAAGCACCTCCCTAAAAAACTTTACATTTTAACTTTAACTAAGAGGTGAACCTGAACCTTTCACTGATACAGTAATTCTGACCAAGAATTATAATTTCAAACATACAAAACGTGTTTAAAGAAATCAACAACTCAATGTATGTATTTGTTTGTTTGTTTTTTGCTCAATTTACTGTTAAAGGTGCCAAAAATAGTAGGGAATAAAATATATCTATCTCCATGAAAACTAGAAGTGGCACAACAAGGCCAAGTTACAGGTCAATTTCATAGGGCACTTCTATATGAAGAATCAAATACGTGTTTCCAGTGAACGATTTAGAGGGACATGAGGCACAGAAAATTCAAAACAGCTGAACCAAAATAGGCTTGTAATTAATATTTTGCAACCTACAGTACATTTAGGTAAAGGACAATTACTTTTTAACATTTCAGAAGCTGAACTGAGACAAAAACAATGTAAAGAGTAATATAAAACAGAACCACATTATAAGAAATGTTAACAATGGAGAGATAGAACTTAACTAAATATGTTTTTTAATGTGGATAAGATTAAGAAAACATGTTTGTTAATCCAGTCGAGCGAATCGCTGCCTTGTTATTAATTTGTGATAGTGCTGAAATCACAGGACAGTTAGTAATGTATTAGTTAGAATTTAGAAAAAAATTACTTTACTACCAAAAAGTTAATTGTACAGTACTAGTTAGTTACGATCTATAAATGATTAGAAATAATAATAATGATGATAATTGTTTGTGGGATTTCTCTAACCTTTCAGAGGTCCTGCTTCTGTAATGCTGTCTTTCTTGCATGTGAGCAAGTAATGGTTAACTACAAAAACTAAAATGGGATGAGTAATTTATAATACACCATGGTGTTGTTGGTTATTAAAGAAGTACAAGTACAAGTACAAGTACAACCTGCCCCTCTTGAAAATACCTTAGGTGTATTCACATAATTATCAACAGTAGATTAGATTGAGCAAAACAATATATTAATAATTCTTATTAATACATTTTAAATAAATATATTAAAAAATATTTTGTCTCAATTTAGTTTTAGCTCAATATGCATGTTACTCCACAATTCTCTTTCTCACTGCATGTCTCATCTTAAACTTTAATTGTCGCCTAAAGTCCTCCTCCCTTTCTCTGGACTTGGCTTGGTAATGAGTTACCAGTAGCTTTAAACATTATCTGTACAGTTTTAAATGCCACAAGATCATTCAGGTCGAGAGTTTTGAATGGAAAAATGATGAAGAGTATGTTCATGCAACCTGACATTATGAATAACTGAGAGCTTGCTTCTGTACTGTACGCAGTGACTAGAATCCTCTTTTCTAAGCGTTCGCCAGACCTCAAAACAGAATAATAAATATGGCAGGATAAGTGAACTGTGCAGTGCACATGGCTGCATTTGATCTGTTGTAAAATTTGGTTGCCATGTAACCAAATTTACTAGGCAACCCAATTCAATTTCACAACGGATATTTAAAAAAAGCTTTCTGCAACTTGCCCTACTTTGCATGAAATCACACTTTACTTGAACATTTATTTGCAAAACATTATAATATGACACCATTTTATAATTGCATGTTTTGTGCAATATATTTGAGAAAAGTAGAATCAGATGTTTATAGCAGTTCATTTTACTGGAATGGAAAAAGCCATTTAGAAAAGCATTGCCCATAACATAATAATTCCAGTTTTCCAATACTGTACAGGACAGTGACCCTCCACAGTCTTATCAGCTGTCACCTTTTGTCTGCTTTCTCTGTCACTCCGGCTGCTGTAAAGTCTGTGCCTAAGATCCTGATGTGAGTGTCTAAACATTTGATCTGAACAGGTACCACCACCGTCTTTTAGTTAAAAAACGCAGTGGCATAAACGCTAAACACAATGTACGAGCATCATCGTCATCACCTGTGCAGTTTCTCCAATTTAGTCAAATCAGACCCATAAAAAGTTCTTAGGACTTTTAACTCAAGCAAAAAACTAAAGCAACATATATAAATGTACTTTTCTTGTCTTTGAACAACAGACAGGAAGGAATTTAAAGCAGCATGGAGTTTGTCGCAGTGACCTTCACACTCGTTCTCATAAAACCTTTACGAGATTGTGGTGGCTCCACTGTTTGTCTTTTAGTCATTTTTGATTACTACATGAAATTCTATCACACATTTTGCCAATCATGAAAGAGACCAGTTGTCAATATATTAATATACATTATCAGTCACATTCTTGCTCAATAAATGAATAAATGTTCATTTTGTCCAACATTGTTCATTATAATTCATGTCCAAAATTCAGAGAATTGTTGTGGCATGAAGGCAAACAAGATTTTATCAGTTTTATGGGGTAATTATCTCATTGGGGACAATAAAAATACCACAAAGAAATCATGACAGAATTCTAAAGAATATTTAAAAAACAAAATTTTTTAATTATAGAATATAAGACGGAATATAAGAAGTCACTTGAATGAAATGTCTTCACTGCAAAACTTTTGTCCAGTTAACAGAGTAAATTTTTTCTTTTACTACAGTTCTTTTGGATCATACCTGGGCTGAGGGATCACAGAGACAGCAATAATGATGCCTTTTATAGAACAACATAACACCTTTGAACTTTGAACTTACAACACCATACAATAAAATACCTATTTATGCCATTATAGGTTTTTGTTATTCAAGATCCTTCCATTACCAGCTTTTTTTGGACATGTTACAAGTATGCAATCATAAAGAATACTTGAGATATTGTCCACGGTATTGAAATAGATGAGAAGTATTTTAGCTTCTGCTGTTGTATCAGTGGTTCAGGTTGCTGTGGTTGTATTAACGTGGCATATTTACTATTAATTAAAGGCCCTGTCCTCGATTTTTTCCTATGTTTTTGAGCAAAATGTGTCTTGCCCCAGTATCAGTTTATTGAGCAGCTCTTCAGATCAAAATAAGTCCCCTGTGTAGTGTCTGCATGTAATTATAAAACAGATTTTTTTTTGATAATCAAGTGTGTGTTACCATGCTAGTTGTTGTTAACTTTACCAACATGGCAAAAGCTGTAAAAACTGCTTATAAACTCATCACAGTGAATAATTTGGGTTGGATGTTCTGAATGCACAAGATAAAACTACTAACTCTGTTTTTCCACATTTTTAAGACAGCAAAAATCTAATTTTTGGCTGAGTGGCTAGCACTGAAGCCTCACAGCAAGAAGGTTCCGGGTTCAATCCGCGGGTCGCCCGGGCCTTTCTGTGTGGAGTTTGCATTTTCTCCCCGTGTCTGGATGGGTTTCCTCTGGGCACTTTGGTTTCCCGCATCAACACAAAACATGCTACATAAGTCTCCAGGAAGATTAATTGATAGTCAAGGTCAGTTAAATATAATCAATCAATGAACCTGCCCAGGGATGTCACAATAACCGAAATATCGTGATATCGTATCGTCAAATGTCTAACAATAATATCCGCGGCTGTCACAATATATATCAAATTTCAAGTTCCTTTGCTTAAATGCATGGTTTTACAGTACCAACAGCTTATAAACACCGGAAACGACATATTCCATGATTCATTTCAGTGCAGACAACATGAAGAAATAAGAAATATGTTTTTTATTTGAATTCTTGGGATTATGATGGAGATAATTCATACCAAAATCTTGTCAAGGTATTTTAAAAGCAAAAGCATTTCCTATCTACAATTATCCTCTCCAAAAGATCACAATAAATATCATATCGTGAGATGCATATCGTGATAATATTGTACCGAGTTGGATATCGTTACATCCCTAGTAAATGGTCACATCTTCATATAGCACTTTTCCACCTTTATGGCACTCGAAGCTCTTTACATTAAAGAAACACTCAACCTTTCACACACACATTCATCCACCAGTGTACGCAAACACTGGGGGCAAAGTGGGTTAAGTGTCTTGCCCAAGGACACAACAACAGCTCTCATCTGCAGGTCTGTGGATCCATTCGTTTTATGTCAAGAGCGGGATTTGAACTGTCAACCCTCGGATCAGTGGACGAACTACCAACTGAGCTACTGTTGCCCCTAGATAAGATGACCGGATAAGATGACCTTGAAGTGCCACACAAAGTCCTAAGTCCTCGTCGTTTGTCAGCTCTGGGCCGTGTTGGTCAGCTGGACTGCTCCTGTGATGTGGGCCACAAAGCACCGGAGCAGGTAGATCCCCCAGAAGTTCAAGGAGCTGTTTCAAAAGAACAAGAGATAGAAAGTGTCAGAACATTTCGATTTGTCAATGTTCTTATCTTTTAAATAAACATACCACTGTGCATCGTAACATACATGTTTTACTGCATGTAATCTTTGAACCCTCTTTAAAAATGCCAAACATACAGTCTTTGTCATAAACGTAGTTCATAAGTTAGTTCAGGGCCGTAATGTGTTTCTGACTGACTAGAAATTCATTTTTTGTGTCATTCAGGCTGCTGTAAACTCCCCTTGACTTTCTACTGCTCCTGACGTGACGGAACTCACATTAGAAACATGCCGACCCATAATTGTAAATTAAAATGTAAACTGTTAAAAAAGTATATCTGGTAACATTTTATAATAAGGAGACATATAGAGTGAAACTTTCAAGCCTTTATTTCTTGAAATTTTGATGATTATGGCCTTCAGAAAATTTTAATATTACATAAAATAGGATATTTTAAAAATAATGGTCAGGCTTCTGAAAAGTATATATTAATTTCTGTGCACTCAATACTTGGTTAGGCCTCCTTTGGCATGAATTACTGCATCAGTGCTCCATGGCATGGAGGAGATCGCCCTGTGGCAATGCGCAGGTGTAATGGAAGCCCAGGTTGCTTTAATAGCGTCCTTAAGGCCAATCAAGCACAGTAACACCATGGTCATTGAACCAGCTTTTGGTGCCTTTGGGCAGGTGCCAAGCAAATTAAATCAGTATCTCCATAAAGCTTGTCAGCAGAAGGACGCATCAAGAGCTGTAAAATATTCTGGTAAATGGCTGCAGTGACTGTGGACTTCAGAAACACAGTGGACCAACTCAGGCAGATGACATGGCAGCCAGATCATCACTGACTGTGGAAACTTCACACGAGGGGTGAGCAAAAATATCAAAATATCGATATATTGTATCGTTTAATGTGATGATCCAGTATCAATATCAATGGCTGCTGTACCGAAATATCACCAAGAGTATTTTTTGGTATATTGTACAAAATTATTTTGTTACAGCTCTACAGTTTTGTTGCGTATTTCGAGGAAGGAAACTCATTTATGCGACACATTTGACATTTTTACTGTTTTGATGAATAAAATGGGCGTGTTTCATATGAACTTTGCACAAGAAGTGGTTTAACAAAGACTTTTAGTATCACAGCCATCATTTAGCCATTATTTTTTATTGAACCATATCGAATAAATTATAAATATTTCATATAGAACCGAAAGTGCACTGTATGTACATGATATGTATCATATCATGGCCTATGGATCAAGGTATGTATAGCATCGGCAACTTGTTAATGGTGCCCAGCCCTTCTTCACACTGGACTTTAAGCAACATGGATTCAGTGCCTCTTCACTCTTCCTGAAGACTCTGGAACCTTGATTTATAAAGAAAATGCTAAATGAACTTTCCTCTGAAAAGATGACTTTGGACAACAAGTCCAAATCCACCAACAGTCCAGTTCTTTTTTCTCCACAGCCCAGGTAAGACTGTTTTGACGTTGTCTCATCTCCCGTACAGGCTTTGTCAGTGGCTCTTGATGAGGTGAGTCGATTTTGCTTAACAATCACCTCAAGGCTGGAGTCATACCTTTTGCTGGTGCATCACCACATTTTTCTTCCACTCAAGTTTTTCATAAATATGCTTAGATACAGCACTCTGAACAACCAGCTTCTTTAGCAGTGACCTTTTGTGGCTTTCTCATTGTGGAGAATGTCAGTGACTGTCTGTCCAGTCAGCAGCCTTCCCATCATTGTGCAGCCCACTGACCCAGACTGAGAGACCATTTAAAGACTCAGGAAACCTTTGGAAGTGTTTTAGGGTCTGATTACGGTCTAACTCCATGACCTTCTAATGTTAAACTTTTTCACAATATTCAATTTTTCTCAGACACTGAATTTTGGGTTTTCATCACCTGTAAGCCATATTCATCAAAATATCAAAAACTAAACAGTGATGCTTCACTCAGTGTAATGAATCTATACAATATACAGATTTGACTTTCTGACAGGAGTGACAAAAATATTTCACTTTTTCATGGTATTTGGGGATTTTTTTTTAGATGGACTAGCATTACACAATATAGAACAAAACCTCCAAAGCCATCTCCATGGACACAAGCAGGTGGCATTACGAGGATCAAGTTATAGGTCAGATCTGTGGAGCGATGACCCCACTCACTGTAAGAATAAATGTTTTTCCAAAGTATTTTTGAGCCATAAAATCAAATGTAATCAAACCAAGAAAGAACTAGAATTTGTATTAATCATTAGAAGATGTAGGCCTATATTTTAAAACAGAAACTTCATAAAATGCCATAACAGATTGGTATACCTGCTAAAATGTATAGACAGTCATGTTGACAATAAAATCTTTGCAGTGTGTGACTTACAGTAAATACTCTAAATACTATTGTCTATTACTCACATCCTGCACCATTCTCCCCCTCCCTCCCTCTCTCCTTGAACTGAAGCATAAAATCTTCTGTACATGACTACACTTCTTTATAATAGCATGTACATAACTCCATACAGTATATCTTTATAGTAAATAGTAAATCTACATTTATGAGATTCCAGCAAACGTGACAAATACAGCGTCGTCTGTGTGATGTGTGAGTCCTGGATCAAAGCTCACCTGATCAGGAAGGGCTGAGGAAAGCAGCTTGTGGTCTCACTCTTAATGACTTTGTGAACACTGAGAAGGTTCAGTAGCTGAGTGCGAGGGCCGCCTTTGTCCATTTTTGTCAACACGATCTAAATGTGAAGACAAACGACGCATTAGGACTTCAGAGGTTTTAATTAAGCACAAAAAACTATCAATCAAACCTTTAAGAGCCCATATTACACTATTTTTTATGTTATAATGTTGTTTCCTCATCAAAAACACACCCGGAGTTGTATTTTGTTTCATTCATACATTTTTAACAAACAAATCCTGCATATTTAGGCTGAGTTCCTGAAAACTGAATACACTCCACCTTGTGATGTCATGGAGTAATGCGGGAAGTGTTGCACTGTGTTTTTAAACTCCACACACATTCACTAGAATCATATGGATAATTTCAACCCTGGAATTGCTCAGCTCTACTAAACAAAAGGTAAAAGGAGCTGTTAACTTGAAAGCTATTGCTTCACGACATCACAGAGCATTCTGAGCTTTGGAGACTAATAATACCAGGTTCTCAAATTAAACAAAACACAACTGCAGGTATATTTTTGATGAGGTAACAACATTATAACATGGCTAAAGCTCACTGGAGTCCATTTTGTGTAAGATAGAACCTTTAAGTGGTGTTCAAATATACAAAGCACACACTTTGTGCTAATATACATGAGCATTCACACATAGTGGCTCCCTCTTTTCTGCTTCACTCAAGGAAAAACTAAACCTAAAACACAACACTACCCATGCCAGTCCATCTTTCCCACAATCAGGGAATAATTTAGCTCCATAAAATACTTAAACTGTATCTATACAGCATAAGACAGGGCACGGTTTGAAGGGAAATCTCCAGAGTTAGACAAAATTTCTTTAATATTACCATATGGTCTTTATATCTGGAACCTGCCTGGATGACTGCGGGATTACACATAATGGTTTTGTCTATGTGCTCTTATACTTGTTCTGATACAGCTCAAGATCATTCTAAAACTATTTAGGAAAGGTTCATTTCTGTATTGTGAATGTGACTTTTTTAGTATCAAAACCTGCTCAAATGAGTGTCTAGTTTTGATTCTAGTTTTAGTATCAATTAGTATCTGATTTTCAATTTTGTTTTCAGACTATCATCTGCTCTAAAACTGTTCTTTATCATCCTAAAACCAGCTTAACCTGGTCTATAATTAATCTAAATAGGATCTTTCATAAGACTAAACCACATAAAAGGTATTTCTGAATAATGATTAACCCTAAACGAGGACAAAACAGGATTTGACACTAAATAAACATGACCGTGTACACTTTCCGCACTTTGAGAAACAATGACATAGACAATTAAAAGTATCCCTCAAGCTGCTATTTAAAAGCTGCCCTCGCTTGCACTGAATAATGGTGCCAGTGTTTAATTATATGACATAAATAATGAAGGAGAACCATCACAGAGCAGTGTGGACAGCAGTTTAAAATAGCCAAGTGCCCGCTCAGCCTTAACTCTCTGTGGATATATAATGAACAAGACCGAGGAGTAGGAGGGGCTTAGAACAGATGTAAGACAGCAAGTGGTGTTTGGTAAATTTTTCTGTCTGAACATACACAACTGGTCAAAGGTTTTAAAACACGCACATTTTTCCAGTTATTTATTGCAATTCAAGTTGTGCAAGTCCAATGAAGAGCTTGAAATGGTACAAAGATAAGAACTGAACAGACAGAGGTTTAAAAAAAAGATAAAAGATTACAAAACACAAGTCCAAGCTCTGCCAAAACTACTATCAGACATCGAGCTGGTTTGGGATGAACTGGACAGAAGAGTCAAAGCCAAGAAACCTACAAGTGCCGCACATTTATGGGAACTTCTGCAACAGACTTGGGAAGAACTTTCTGAAGAATATTTGATTTCTATTGTAAAAAGATCGAGCCACGAGTTTGTTCAGCTGCCAAAGATGGACACTTTCATGAATCAAAAGTTTACAATACATTTTGGGCAACAGTAAAAAAAAAAAAAAAACTGGAAACGGTGTGGTGTTCTAAAACTTTTGACCAGTAGTGCAAATTTTATATTTCTTTAAATTTCTGTAATTGTCCTTAAATGGGAATAACCCCTCTCAGACATGGGGAGAACATGGTGGTTTCTTATGGTTCATATGGTTTCTTATGAGGGACCCCGGCAACTCAAACTTAGATAAGATTAAATGAGATAAACTTTATAGTCCCAAAGAGGAAATTTGCCTTGGACTCAGCTTAAAAACACAGTTATTTCAGAGGTCCCATGGTATCCCAATTCGAGCCATGCCCCTATTTACTTGTACACTTGTATTTACATTGAAGACCACACGCATTATCAACTAATGATGGCTAAATAAAAACACCGGGATAACTTAGAGCAGGCTAATAGAAACATTGTAAGGTCAGAATGAGTCTGGCAGCAGCAGCTACAGAGAGAAGGGCAATGTTTGTTTGTTTTTTTAATAGAAGCTTCATAGTGCAACAAGAATCTATGTCATTATTACTCAGGGTATCCCCAGGTTTGACTAGCCCAAATTTAAGACATTTTTAAGACTGTTTTAAGACCACTTAAATGAAAATTAAGACCAACATCGCACCCATTGTCTGGGCGAAAAACACCAGATCTAATTCTAATAATGACCAACCAACTACTATATTTAGAATCTAAGAGCCACTGTGGATTAAATGTGCACTTCCCCATGATCCATCCAATGTCTTCCTTCACTCTACTGATTGTTTACTCATTGCCGCCGGCACCAAAAACCAACGTAATGTTTGCGTATACTCCAAATTACGTTCATTCGTAATTTCACGATGTTGTTTTTTTTGTCCCTCTCTCCATTTAACATTGCACTGAAACAACAGGCTAATGAAATTTAAGACCTTTGTGAAAAAAATAAGACTTGGACAACATAATTTAAGACTTTTTAAGGCCTTAATTTAGAAACACGAAATCTGAGACCTTCTTAAGACTTTTAAGACCCTGCGGCTACTCTGTTTCTACAATGAAATGTATTTTGTGTATCATACCACATACGGCCGCCTGGTTTCTTCACACATCTCCAGAGCAATGCGGTCTGCAGGCTGTAGCCCCACACTGCCATCCACCAACAGAAACGTCCTCACCAGGCTGAAGAAGAAGAAAAGAAGAAAAGAAAGAATATATAAGAAAAAATTAGGGAAGGCAAGTTCATTTGTATAGCACAATTGGTACACAAAGTAGTTCAAAGTGTTTTACAGAATAAGAAAGACGTTAAAATCCAGCCAATAAAAACAAATCAAAACATAAATAATCATCATAAAATTAACATTAAAAGAGAAGAGATACATAAAATATTTCTAAGTCAAATTGATACACACTTGCTGGACTACAAAATTAGTTTAAAGCATTTGCAGATTTATCCCAAAACCGTTCCTTTTGTTATTTTTTGTACATTAACGTCTTGGGTTCTTTTCAAAGACATCTCCTACTGTATTGTCTTTAAAAAGAACCTAGAGTTAATTTGCAGATTTACACTGATTGGCGTACTTAGTTCTTGTGAAGAGGTACGGCTCCACAATGTCCACAAAGTCCTTGGGCGCCCGGTGTCCATACCCAGGCATGTCCACGATGGTGAAGGATCGGCCCACTCGGAAGAAGTTCATCTTCTTTGTGTGACCCTAATGAAAAACCCATGTGAGTATGAATTATATTACAGGACAGATGTTAGAAATATTAACTCATAAATACAGAACACAGAGGACTACAAGGGAAATTTAAAGTTAAGTGAAACTGTGATGTGTGGTGATTAGGGAACTGATGTCTTCTTTGGTCTAGTTTGAGTTCCATAATATCTAGTAAATCCATCTCTATATTTATTTTATCTAATATATCAACAAAATTAAGCAAAAAAATCAGATTTAAATGTCACAAATATATGCAATTTGTGATTTTATTTTACCCAGAAAATGCACTATTTTTGTATGAGAACATAACATGATGAAAACCATGTAATAGATTTTTAAGTATACAGAAAAAGCTTCAAACTGATAGCCATATATTTAAGATTTTTCCAATTCCCCTGCAGTGTCTAGCTTTAAGATGAAAACAGCGAAATGTAGGGCTCACAGTTTTCTTGCATGTCATTATCTGGATATCCACCTGTATATTTATTTTTGTATATTTCATCTGTTAAATCTAAATTTTTAGAGGATGTAACCAAATTATAATACTGTTTCCTTATTAAATCATATAAGAAATAGTGTGTTTGACTGCTTAATCTGGCATATTTGGCACAGTGCTTTATTCTGGACACCTTCACTAGACTTTGTAGTTAACCAATGTCCGTTTGCCAGCAGGTTGCGTTTTTGCGCCCTCTGCTGGCCAAAATTCAACTTTTCAATACGTTTTTATGTGAATGGATTTATTTAGAGGGTTTTCTTACGGGAGTTTTGGAGACCCGGACCTCGACCTCAGGCGTCAAAGAGAACAAAGCTTTGATCAGGGACGATTTACCCACATTACTCCGGCCAATGAAGCACACCTGCAAGACACACACAATACAAAACAGTTTTCTTCTGAATGACACCACTGTTCTTAAAGGGATAACTTCATGATTTTATTGTCAATTGGAATTTGTCTGTGTTGATATTTAACAGCTTCTTTAATTTCCAGAGAATCAGAGGACCAAGGAAAGAAAAAAAATCACTGACTAATCACTTTTTCTTCATATTTCCAAAGGTTTTTATTCAAAACAGCACATTATCGCACTACACTTTAGTATTTAAAATTTAGGGGTGCCCAAATGTTTTTTACAGTGGACCACATATTAAAGCTTATACAGAGCAGAGGGCCACAAATACAAGAGAATGATGCTGATGATGATCATTTAAATGTTGTATTGTGGCAGCTTTAATAAGGCTAGGCTTTAATGTTCAGTCTGTATTACATCAAAATGTTTGTTATTTAAGTTAAAAACATTTTCAAAATTTGCTGCAAAATGAACTATCTTTGGTAATTAGGGTTAATTCAGCAAAAAACATGATGGCCAACAAAAATTGAGAGCCATATTTGGCCCCCGAACTACAGTTTGTGCACCCCTGATTAAAATAAATAGCTTTCAAAGTACCTTTCGAGACTACATTCTCAAATATTTTTTAATAAATATTTAGATAAATATAAAATAAAAAGAAATAAAATAAGAAAACATTTGTCCATCATATTTTTCCATTATTTTCTGTAATACAATTTTCGGTGGCAAATTTAAAAATGTATTCTTGATCATGAGATTCAAAATGAGAGGAGAAATCTTCGACTTTCCATTCCTAAAGTCTAGTTAGATTTACCAGTAAATATATTTATAACATATATAAAAGAAGAAGGCTGAAAATACCTCTGGCTGTTTGAGGTCAGGAGCATGATCCATCCGCTCTGCAGAAGTGTAATAATCGATGTGATGAGACGGTGAGGAGAGGAAGAGCTTCTCTGCTCTGAGCATGTCCTCTACACTCGGGTCAAACAGTCGGAAATCTGACCTGTTCACTGACCTGCAAAAAGAGAAAAAACTGAGGTCCCATATAAATGTTTTAATAACAAATTTACCATTATACAAACACTAGGGCTGCACAATACTTAAACAAAACTGCACTTTGAATGGACAAAATTAGCCAATCACAAAGACTGCAATTGTTTAAGAACCAAATTCCACCACAAACAACAAAATATATAAATTCTTCAAGCTTATTCTGAATAAAAACTGCTAACCTTGTAGTTAAGATCTGTACAAACATGTTCTGAAATGTGATTCTTGTATTAGTTTGTCAGCTCATATTTCAATCTTTTTGTCAATTCTTCTGGATTTGTTTAAAATGTAAACTTTGAAGAGAATCCTATAAATTGTAAATCACAATTACTGAAACTAAAACGGCAAAGTTTTAATTATTTTTCCAAAACATTCATGCTCTGAAATGCATGGGATTCTTATATTTGTTCAGTATGTATCAGTATTCTCTCAAATGTTAATGCTTCTGAAGTTATCAGAAATTTAATCATCACAAATCCAATAGCAGTCTCAATACTTGTCAGAAAAGTTGCAATTTAACATTTTTTCCCCCTCAATATCATACAGGCCTGACATTTACTCACCGGTCGAGGTAGGGCTCGATGTTATTGAAGGGGTACACTAAGCTCTGAGCCTTCTTGTGAGGAAATGAAGTCACATTTTGGAGCGAAGCGAGTTTGTGGGCATTCATACGAGCAAAGGTCCAAACTTCAGGGAGAGTCTTTAGGCGTAAATGACGACAAAACATCTTCTCTTGTTTAGTCTTTACAGTTGTGACCCATTCAAATCCATTACTTCTTTTCGAAAGCCTACAAAACAAAAGACAGGAAGGCGTTATGTTAAGTGCACAGTGTATTAAGTTAAATGTATAGTTAATTTTTGTCTCTTATACAGACAATAAGTCATAAGTGAAACTGTAAACACAAACTCGCTGCTTTTGCTGCTTTTCTTTCTTGAAGTTCTGTCATTGTTTAATAAGGTTAGGCGTTATAAGTACGTTTTACTTCAGCCTAAACCCTTTCAGTCATGATCCATGGGGTTGTAGTTTATGTTTTGTTTTGTTTTGTAGTGCTGCAGAATGACCGAATAAAAACTACTAAATGTAAAAATAAGTTAAACACCTTGCAGTTATTTATACACAAGGTATCAGAGGTGTGTAGAGTAGACAAATATTGTGCAGGATATGAATTATGCCAAATTTATAAAAGCTTTCTTGGCACAAAGCAACAGGTTTTTACATCAGCATGAGTAAAAACTGTAATTTCTAATTTCTTTGCATTGTTATTAACTATTGTGCCGACTATAATACATTTATACAACAAAATAGAAAAGGGAAATGATCAAAATAAAATAATAAATAATCAGCTGTGTTGCTTGTAGAAAAAATAAAATGCAACATCATGAATTACTTTAATGCTATTCATTCGTTTGCTCCTTCTATTTTTAATTTTTTTTAAGTTAATATTTTACATACATGTGACTAATTTTAGGCTTAAATGCTTAAAAAAAACATCCTTTCCACTATTATTTAACAATATTTACAATAAAGTCTCACAGTTGAACGTGCACGCGCCCAGTCACATCCGGGCTACTGCTAAAACGCTAGCAAAATATTAGCATTCGCGAGAATAAACGCACCATGTCTGGAAAACCATGCATAATAATCATAGTGTTTATAGTTCACCTAAAAGTTATTTATTTCGCGTGGGAATAACCCAAGCAGGTCGTGTAGTTTCGCTTGATATGAGGTTTATTTGAAGATATTATTCCAAAGTTTACTCCTGTTCTCCATGTTTGGTGCAGCGCTCAAATGTGTCCGACCCTATCACAAAAAAAGACATTAGTTCCACTTTAGGGTGTTTTTATTTTATTTTATTTGTATTTATTTATTTGCGTCTACGTTTGTCTACATTGAATGTATATAGCTTACCATTATTTAATTGTATTTGTATGCTGATTGAAAATAATAGTGAAATCATATTGGCGGTATCATTATTATTTACAAGCAGGGACAGACTGGCAATCTGTACATTCAGGAAAAGTCCACAGTCCAAACAGCAGAGGGCGCTAATTTGATAATTTGCCCATTTGTCAAGCCTAAATTGCACAAGCTTGAAAGGCGACAAAAAAGAGTGGGTTATTCAATGGTTTCAACCAATGGTGGAGCATTCAGTGGTGAATTTGGTCCCCAGTTTTCACTATCTCAAACTGCATCACCCCCACCCGCCTCCCACATCCAGGGCTGTCCCAGGTCATCCCTGTTTACAAGGAAAAGCAGCCAAAAAAATCTATTATTCATATGATGATGTCCTGGTCTATTGGATTTTAATATAGTGCAATCTGTTTTGTTTTGCTTTTTTCTTTCAGTGTTAAAAAAATTGAAGTAATCAAAATTAGAGCACACTGAATGAAAAATTAAACTACTGGGTTAGTCTAAGTGCCCCAACAACACAGAACTATCATTAGGACTCATTAGTTTAAAAAGATTTAATGCAATACTGTGGGGCATTTCAAATAACATTTCTGTGGAGACATGTGGCAGACTCTTAGCCAAAAAATGTTTTTAAATGGCTTTACAAAAAATGAAAGCGAAAGGAGTATGTTTGAGAGCTCTACTTAATGGGAACAATATTCTCACATGATTCAGAGTTAAAAGTGTTCTTTAATATTTTTCAGTGTTGCAGTGGGACAAGTGTAGACTCTGATGATAATTTAAGTTAGTGTATCTGTTCTCGTCTTGAATAATGGAGTTAAATAATGTGGCGCATAAATAATGAAGTGAGCCCTCTCAGAGAAGTGTGGACAGCAGTTTAAAATAGCCAAGTGCCCGCTCAGCCTTAACTCACTGTGGACATAATGAACAAGACCGAGGAGGAGAGACACCAGAGAACAAAGCACTTCTCACTGCATTATTCACAAAGTCAGATACATATGGCCTACTTGAGTGACCTTTTATAGAAATTGTACTTGTTGGCAAGGGTGGAAATGAACTTACTAATAAGTTAATTCCATAAAATAACCTGTACCAATCTTTGTCATCAAATATTATCAAAAAGTCTGCAACTACAGGTCCACTAATTAAGTTTTTTTGTTTGTTTTTTATTATCTGTTACATAAGGGTGAGTTGTTGCACAGTTGTAGGGAGTATTATCCATTAAATAAGGGCGAGTTGTTGTACTCTTGTAGGGAGTATTATCTTTTACATACGGGTGAATTGTTGTACAGTTGTAGGGACTATTATTCGTTATATAAGGGTAAGTAGTTGTACAGTTGTAGGGAGTATTATCTGTTAAATAAGGGTGAGTTGTTATACAGTTGTAGGGAGTATTATCTGTTTCATAAGGGTGAGTTGTTGCACAGTTGTAGGGAGTATTATCTGTTACATAAGGGTGAGTTGTTGTACAGTTGTAGGGAGTATTATCCGTATGTCGTTGTACAGTTGTAGGGAGTATTATCCGTATGTTGTTGTACAGTTGTAGGGAGTATTTTGTATGTTGTTGTACAGTTGTAGGGAGTATTATCTGTTACATAAGGGTGAGTTGTTGTACAGTTGTAGGGAATATTATCCATTACATAAGGGTGAGTTGTTGCACAGTTGTAGGGAGTATTATCCATTAAATAAGGGCGAGTTGTTGTACTCTTGTAGGGAGTATTATATTTTACATACGGGTGAATTGTTGTACAGTTGTAGGGAGTATTATTCGTTATATAAGGGTAAGTAGTTGTACAGTTGTAGGGAGTATTATCTGTTACATAAGGGTGAGTTGTTATACAGTTGTAGGGAGTATTATCTGTTTCATAAGGGTGAGTTGTTGCACAGTTGTAGGGAGTATTATCTGTTACATAAGGGTGAGTTGTTGTACAGTTGTAGGGAGTATTATCCGTATGTTGTTGTACAGTTGTAGGGAGTATTATCCGTATGTTGTTGTACAGTTGTAGGGAGTATTATCTGTTACATAAGGGTGAGTTGTTGTACAGTTGTAGGGAATATTATCCTATGTTGTTGTACAGTTGTAGGGAGTATTATCCATTACATAAGGGTGAGTTATTGTACAGTTGTAGGGAGTATTATAGTACGAATATAGTCCTGTATCTCTCACTGTTTATTTGGTTAAATGGAGGTTTAAACTGCCAGAAAAATGTGTTCCTTGTACATGAATTGTCCTTGCATTTATTTTCTGTGTTGATGACATGTCCCATTTCAGAACCCACTGCTACTTCATGTATTTTTGTACCTTTTCCTAGATTTTTTACCCCACAAACTGCCATTTAACTGATGTAAAACTATGTTAAATATTTACCACAGGTACTACCCACCAAACCAATTATTAGAAAAAAACTGAAAACCTGTCATTTGCTTTTTAACATGTGTTTTCATACAACTTCAAACGCAAAGACTAGAACAAGGTCAAATCCATCCTTCCTTTCCCCTCTGTCCACGGGGCCATTACAGCCAAATTTATTGCTGAGAATTCTGTTTTAGATCCATTCGCATTCCTCTGTGTGATGTATGTGCCTGGTTCAGCGTACATAAACATTCTTGCGGGCCTATTTGCAGTGCATGATGGGAAAATGTCAACAAGTGCACGGAAAGGTAGGGATCCAAATGCACCATCCATCCTCGGACACCTCTCCCGATTATTAAAGATTATGACAGCGGAGTTTACAAGGAGCGGAGAGCCAAAGAAATGTCTTTATAATTTGGGGAGAGGAGGTGATGGTGATGAGGGAGAATTTTAAAATGGGAAATTATCAATAGTCTGTGGGAACTATTTGTATTCTCATGACAATAACAGAAATAATAATAATAATAATAATAGTGGGGACGTTTTCCTATAACATCATATTGATTTTAATTAAAGGTTCAGTATGTAACTTTTCTGCCACCTGCTTGTAAAAATGGAGATGTTATTGTTTTACGGTAGGACATTGAACTCTATATTTTAGTTATGCTATTAAAACTACATTGCGCAACTTTTTTGTCTTAAAAAATAAAACTAAAAAGCATGTTATGTTTTTCCTTGTTGTTTTTTGCATTGAAAAACCTAGAAAAATGTGTCCCTGCTGTGAGCGAACCTGCATCTCCACAAGCCTGACTCTTATTTAATTGTTTCCAGAAAGTTACATATTGTACCTTTAAAGGTGCACTGTGTAACTTTTCTAGTGGATGGTCCCCCATCTGCTTATCTCCATGTATTTGCTTTACCTCAGTATGGTATTTAAAATTATATATATCTTGTAATTATTCAATTATGGGTGCTTTTATTTCCAAAACTAGCACAAAAACACTGCGTTATTATTGTGAGTGGGCCCACTTCTCCACAGATCTGACCTGTAACTTGGCCTGATGATATCGTCTGTCTGTCTCCATGAAGATAGTAAAATGAAATGCCATACATTCCTGGAAAAAAAAAAAGCATCTTTAATCATACGAAGACATTCATCTTGTGTTGTACTCTCTTATCTCTGGGACTGTCTTGGTTAAATAAGGATAAACACAGATTTCAGTTACATGAGATTTATTACTCTAAAAATACCTTAAAAAACACACATTTTTACTGTGAGTGCAGTCACTTCTCCACAGATCTGACCTGTAACTACCTTGTCCAGGTGAAGTCCAAGGGAAGTTGTTTACACGGAGAAGGAAAAGTGTGCTGAAAAAACAATACTTGCCATACTAAACAGAAATTAAATTGTACCAGAGATATTTGAATACATATATTTTTTGGAGTTTTTGAATGAATTATACAAGTGTCTTTTGTCCCATGTCCAAATCAGTAAAGCCATTTTATAAGAGCTTGCTTTGGCTTTTGTATTTTTGGAACACAAAGCAAATCATTTTAACATTTTTAACACACCTTTAATGACTTCTTATACAGGTCCATGGATTGTGCCAAATTCCTGTAATAATGTAAGTAAGATATTGCCTTTATCCATTATGTCTTTGTGGGGTCATTAAAGATTTTATAAGTTTATTTTCAGTTTATTTGTGCAGTGTTGACTTCTTGATGCACATGAACACTGAATATTTTATGCAGATTTACCCACTTTATATAATATTTCAATGCCAAAACTTCTCAAATTCTCCGTTGAAATTAATGGGATTCCTGCTTAACTGGAAGTACCACCACAAAGAAAACAAAATTCAGTCACATTTACAGCAAAAGTGGGTGGGGCAAGAGTGGGCTGGTGGAATAACTTCAATAAAATCTAAATTTGGAACATACAGTATCTCACTCATATTTTGTGTTGACGTCTTACTCTGTCTTTCCACTAGATGTCAGCGTAGACCACTGAATACCTCCCAGTTCCTGCACGTGTGTCTGCAGTCTGCAACTCTTAAGTGATAAAAGTGTAGAATTTAAAGCTGCACTGTGTATTTTTTTCTTCTGAAAGGTATGCCACAGGCTTGTCTCCATGGAGATGTTATCACTTTGCCTTGAAGGAATCAATTACAATTACAAGTTCGTTTGCTTAAATGCATGGTTTTATAGTAGCAACAGCTTATAAACATGGGGAACTACATATGCCATGATTCATTTCAGCTCAGACAACATGAAGAGATATGTTTTTTAGTTTAATTCTTGGGATTTTGACGAAAATAATTCACATCAAAATCTTGTCAAGGAATTTTAAAAGCTAAAAAGTGTCCTACAATCTACAATGATAGCTTATTATATCTTCAAAATATCGCAATAAATAATATCGTGATAATATTGTACCATGAGATTTGGATATCATTACATCCCTACATATTTCAAATTTATACAATATTTCTCTTTTTTTCATTTTTTTTTTTTTTTTTTTTTTTTTTTTTAATGTGTGGCAATTGTGAATGAATAAAACTTGTATAATATCTTTGGCCCAATTTGCATGCTTATTTAAAATATTTAATCATGTCTAAAACAGTTTATAAAAGAGTATACATTTCTAGGGAGGAAGAAAAAGGTATGTATTTGAGCAAAATGTGCCCCAGTCCACAACAGACTGTTAACTTCACATATGAGCAGTTCTTCAGATAACTATAGCATAAACAACAGAACAGAACAAGTTTACCAAATTCTTCATCTCACTCCAAATCACTAAATCCACTGAATTCTTCATCCACTGTGTCATTTCTGAGCAACTCCGCGACCTCTGGAGGTAAACAGAGCGCCGCTTTCTCTTGTAGCTGTCGTTAGACTCAGCATCAGTTCCAGTTAGAATTATTCTGGCCTTTCTGAATCCCGACAGGATGGTTTCTGTTGTCACTGAAGTACAGACTTGGTTGATCCATCCAGTAACTTCCAGGAAAGATGCATGGCGCACCCTCCCAGTTACTGTGAAGCTGTGTTCTCCATCCCCACCTTTCGCCAGTCTCTCACAAGTTTCTCATTCACTCCCAACTTTCTTTCTGCTGCTCGATTATTGTTTCTGGCTGCATATTTCACCACTTGCAGCAGGACAGCGGCTTTTTCTGCAGGAGACATGTGCAGCAGAGTGAAGTGACAGTGGTACAGGAGTAATAGGAGCAGCAGATACTGACACACAAGACTAGAACCTCTCGCCGCTGTCAGTGTGAAAATGTTAATATATAAGTCACACTGGAGTATAAGTTGCAGAACCACCCAAACCATGACAAAAAGTGCGACTGATAGTCCAAAAAATATGGTAAGCAGCTCTTGAGATTAAACTATGTGTGCAGGTCT
This sequence comes from Boleophthalmus pectinirostris, assembly GCF_026225935.1. Lineage (NCBI taxonomy): Eukaryota > Metazoa > Chordata > Actinopteri > Gobiiformes > Gobiidae > Boleophthalmus > Boleophthalmus pectinirostris. Next base: position 9,927,642 of record NW_026570970.1, on the reverse strand, counting down.
ACATCTAATTAGAAAGTTTTTTTATTCTCTGGTAATCAGGAAGTGTGCATTAGCATGGTAGTTGTTAGCATTACTGTGAGAGCAAATCTTCGGTCTCTGAGAGTTGAGAAAAGTGCTTCTAAACTCAATGTGTGAATATTTAGGATGCTGGAGGATAACTACAAAACATTTAAAATGAAACCAGTTCTATTTTGCATGTTTGTAATACAGTTTAATCAGGTACAGCGCCTTTAACCGTCCAGTCGATAGCGATACACTGTTCAGTTCATGTTTCTTTAGCGAGTCTTTCAAGCTCAAAACACTGGAGCGATTCCAGTAGACAGTGAGGGATCAGCAGCAGCGGTGTGGGCAGATTGATGTTAAAGGCACGGGCGGTTGGGGGGGAGTGAAAGGGGCGGGCGTTCCATTTTTCAGTGAGCCGGAGAGCCCGAGGATCAAATGCCAGACCAATCAATCGTGCACCAAACAGCCGTCTATGGCCCGGGCTGTCATGGCATTTAGCTCAGTGGGGAGCATATCGATAGAATAAAAAAGACATCATACAAAATTGATGGTGTCCTGAACAAGCCCCGCAACAGATGTTAGGTCGTATTAGAACCCAGACAACGGAAGAAATGTGAGGGCTGATTTTGTGAGTTGTTTTATTAAAGGACCCATATTACAGTGGATTCTGATATTTGTCATTTGCTTTTAAATTCCATACAACTTCACTAGAATCACTTGGATAATTACAGGCCTGGAATTGCAAATCTCTACTGAACTAAAGGTAAAAACTGCAGCTTCATTACATCACAAGGTGGAACAGAACATTTTGAGCTTTGGAGATGTAGACAGACTAATAATAAAAGTTACTCAAACATGTGTGACTGAAAGAAAACACAACAGGTATATTTTTGATGAAGGAAATCTGAATATATTTAAGGGTGCTGTACCAGATTTTTACTTACTGTCTTAAAAAAACTGAAGTAGTTCATTTTAACTAAGTTTGCAGTGGTCCAAAGTTCTTCCTCACCTTACCTTATGCATTCAGAGTTTCCACGTAACATGTTTAGTTCACCATGTGAGCTTTTATTATTTTGAAAATGCTATATTTGCCAGAAACAATGTACCATATTTTTCGGACTTTAAGACGCACTTAAAATCCCTTCATTTTCTCAAAAATCGACAGTGCACCTTATGTGTTATTTCTGGTTGTGCTTACTGACCTCAAACTGATTTTATGTGGTACATGGGGCTCAAAAATCTGTCAAAATGTTTTAGTACGACTTTAGTTAACTGCGAAGTTGCCCCGCTTGATGGATTGTCGGAGCGTTATGATTACTGTACTCAAGAACCTTGCAGAATAAAGCCCAATTTATGGTCCTTAGTCCAACAGAAGCTGACAGTGTCATCACACAAAGAGCGAGTTGTTTTTCAGCGCTTATAGTTTATGCAAATGAGCCATGTGGTTTTAAGTTTTGCTTCTGTAAAACGTAAACAAATGTGTGCTAAGCTGCATTAAACACATTATTACTCAATGAATATATTGAGTTCTCCTTGTAGAAAATAAAACAAAGTTAAATTATACTCCCACATTCACATTCATAATACACATTCACCAAGACAGGAAGGCAACGCCGGGCGAATTACACCACGATCTGCCAATGGATCGTGGACGCCTGGGCTAAGGATCAATCTCAAGTGTCTCAAGTGAATGATGACCAGTTGGTTTTTAAAAAGAAAAGAATCAAATTGGGTTGAACTGGAATCCTTTACATGTAGACCTATCAGACTGGAGACTATATAATACATGCTTGGTGTGGAAAGATATAAAAAAAATTTGAATATTCCATCAGTTTTATCTATACGATCTCCCCTAAATTTAAACCCCGATATTTCTGAACAAATCAAAGGTATTGGTCTTTCAAATTGGGTTTCGGTTGACATTACTCATTAAGTTTTGTCCGTTTTTTGCTTAATGCGCTTTATAATCCGGTACGCTTTATGTATGAAAATAGACGAGAGAATTCAACATTACTGATACTGCGCCTTATAATCTGGTGCGCCTTATACAGTCCGAAAAATATGATACAGCAACTCAAAGCATTAAAATTAAAACATATACTGTATGGGTTTTTAATGCTTTGAGGCCCTCCTTGTTTCTTGTTTTGTTCTCTGCACCAAGTCACTCCCCCTTTAGAGCACGATCACATTACAGTTGGTGTGCATGATAATGAAAGTGCTGCACATCGCATCAGGTTTATGAAGTTCTTGTGTACAGTTTTGTATCATGTTTTTGTATATTTATGGAAAATTGCCATGTAGGAACACAAAATTGTAGAGCTGACCATAAGGAGGGTTTGAATAGGGCCTTGAAGAGATCGCTAAATTACTCAAACATGGATTAATGACACATAAAACCTCTCTTCAGGCATGTTTTTGATGAGGGAATGTCATAACACGTTTTTACGGATTGTAGTCCATAAAAAAATTAAATCAAACGTGGCACTTTTGCGTTTAAAATTTGCATATTGTTATTGCTTTGAAACAGGACTTGTCTTGAGAACCTTCTCTTGAAAGCTTCAGGCTACTTTCTTTGACAGTGAGGAAATGTCCCAGCTGCACGGCTTGACTACTACCGCCGCCCGCCCACACCCTCGCCCCACCACGACACTGACTTATCGCCACATTTGACCCGGATGCCCTCCCCACGGCCACTAAACTGGTCATTAGCATGTTAACCAGGGGACGTGATGACCTGCCCCCCGCCCACACTCTGTCCCCCCGCCTCCCGCTGCCACAATAACACAAAACCCACGCAGTCGTCTTCCTCCATTCTTTACTCTGGCCTTTGTTTGTGTTTGTGATGAAGTAGGAGTCAGTTCATCGAGACAAGTCAAAGCATCAATATCAGGGAAATACAAATGTGCGTGACTGCCACTTGCACTTGCCAGAGGTGAAAATGAAAAATATTTTGATGGAGTAATATTTGCAAATGAGGTATTGTTGTGTAACCCCAGCTGGAGGACACTATAGGAGGAATACTTCAGTAGTGTTAGTGTTTAAATGTAGACGGTGTAGAATGAACACAAGAATGAAAGAATGAAGCTCCAGAATGACCACAGCACTGACACTATCTAGTGAAGAAAGAGTTACTGTTGAATATTGTAACATCAAGCAACACTCACTACACTATTTCTACTTCATAAAGTGTTAAAACAAATCAATATAGTGTTATTAGCTCTTTTTTTAGCACTAGTGAAAAGAAAAAAAAAATCTTGATCAGTGTCAAATTACATCACTTTACGAGTGTTGAGTCTTCTACACTTTGGAAAGTGTAGTTTTATCTCATTTTAATGTGGACCACATATGACATGGTAAAAGTGTTAAAATTAACAACATATGTTGGGCTGACACATTTGCTGTGTACCTGATTTTTACTGTCTTAAAAACATGAAAAATTACACAAATTTAAAACTTTGCAGTGGGTCAAACTTAATCCTCATGTTCATAACACAGTCCAGGCATCTTAATTATTCACCATGTTGAGTTAAAAGCAAAAGTTTGTGACTTTTAAAATATGGGTCCCCAGAAAAAACATAAGGACAACTAAAGGACAGTAGGGACAATGATTGCAAATGTAAACACAAAAATCCAAAATGACAAAAAAATAAATAAAAACCCTGGATAAATTTCAATAAACTTAAAAAAACATTCAAAACTGTAGCTACCTGTGCGTCATGAGCCCCACACACAGCTCCCCTTCACAGAGCTCAGTTTTTAAAAGCAGTGTGGCCGCCCTAACACACGACAAGTAATTAAAGAACGCACATCCTCATTCACATTCACAACGAAAACGATTTAAAAGCCCACCAATATCCTTAGCCAAACACACATGCGTGGTTCCAGCAGTCCACCTGGCCTCCTACGGAAACTGACACCTCCTGGGCAAACAGCCAACTTCCCTTAAATTCTGCAGGTCTGTGGCCCAGCAGCGACACTCAGAGGTACCACCCACTACATAAAGAAGGTCTATTATCATTTCATATGAACATGAGAGATGTTACAGGTCCTATCTTACTCAAAATTGACTATATAATTGTTAATATAATAATTATAATTGTGGCCAGATGTTACCTCTTCAAAAAAAGATGTGAAGTTGTGTTTTGTGTCATTCACATGTAATGTCCTGTGGTTTGATTATTATTAAAAGTGTAAATTAAAAGCCTAATTGAGTTAAAATGTCTGTAAACTGTTAAAATCAATGGGAGAGAGCCACTGCAGCAGAAATAAAGAACGCAGAGAATAAAAATATAAATCATTTATTACAAAGGTAAAAAAAAATATATATATATATATAATTTAAAAAAAAAAAAAAAAAAAAAAGGGATCCTGGATAAAAACAGTTTAAAAGGGCCTGGTTAAAATGAGGGGGCAGCTCGTAGTGCGATGTAGGGGGAGGGGGTCCAATGCTCAGTCGATTAATCTGTGTCCCACAGTCCCTGCAGACAAAAGCATAGAAAATCAGCAAAACCCCACGCACAACAGATAACTATTTCAAAAGTTTCTGGAGCAAAAATAAAAACAGATAAAAACATGCAAATCTACACACAAATAATAAAACAAGCCTCCCATTACATAGACGTATCACACACACGTCTGAATAATCCTTTATTATTAGTCTATCTACATCTCCAAAGCTCAAAACGTTCTGTACCACCTTGTGATGTCATGAAGCTGCAGTTTTATAGTTAACAGCTCCTTTTACTGGCATTTGCAGTTCTGAAATGATCCAGATGATTCTAGTTGAAGCTGTATGGAGTTTAAAGACACAGTGGAGCACTTCCTGTATTACAACATAACATCAAAAAGTAGAGCAGTGTTTTTTGTCTGAGAGAAGAATTCAGCCTAAATATGCAGGATTTGTGTGTTAAACATGTGCGACTGAAACAAAACACAACTCTGGGTACGTATTTGATGAGGAAACTTTATAGTATAGATCCAAAAATAGTGTCATATGGGCCCTTTAAGTTTAACTGCCCACAAAACAAACATCCGTCCTTCGTCTACTTTTTCAGCGTGTCATCAGTGGACCATCCCATATCCTGCAGTTTTACATTTCACACAGCACATACACTTACTCTAATATTAGATTTATGAGAATAGCCTTGTCAACATACAGACGTCTCCAGGACGACTCGAGCCGTCCCAGCACATGTCAGACACAGCTGAGCAGTGATAAGGCTCAGGTCAAGGTGAGGGGGAGTACTACATGTATCTCACACCTCATTTACACAAGCGCCGCATAGGCTCCAGAAAACACCATAGTCTTGATCAGGGTGAATGACGACAAGAAGAGGTGTTCAAGCTGCTTCGGAGTTCTGAACTTACAGGTTTTAATTAGAACTGACAACTATGTATCTATGTGCCAATATATGGTCATGAAGCAGCTCTATTACTGTATTTTTGGACTATAAGTCACACTTTTTTATGGTTTGGGTGGTCCTGCAACTTATTCTCTGGTGCAACTTATATATTAAACTTTTCAGACTGACATCCACAAGAGGGCGCTCTAGGCTTGTGTGTCAGTACCACAGAAATTTTTGAATTTAAACAAACTTATAAAGACGACTGAGAAGATTGAACACAAATGCCCCCCCCTAAAAAAAAATCATATTTTGCAGATTACAAACTGCAAGTAGCAAAATATGCAGACGAAAACGGTAATCAAGCAGCAGAAAGAAATTTTGGAGTGAGAGAGAAACTTGTGACACCGGGAGGGTGCAACATGCAACTTTCCTGGAAGTTATGGATCGTCAAAGCTTGGACTTCAGTGACAATCGAAACCATCCTGTCAGGATTCAGAAAGGCTGGAATAATTCTAACTGGAACTGATGAGTCTAACAACAGCTACACAGAAGAGGAAGCGGCGCTCTGTTTACCTCCAGAGGTCATGGAGTTGCTCAGAAGTGACACTGAGGATGAAGGAATCAATGGCTTTAGTGATTTGTAGTGAGATGGAGAGTTTGACAAACTTGTTCTGTTCTGTTGTTTATCGTATAGTTATCTGAAGAACTGTTCTTATGTGACGTTAACAGTCTGTTGTTCTCTCTTCTATTGTTATTACTATAATTTGCCTTTCAACATGAAATGTCTATTCCTGGTCTCTGATTTTATAAAATAAATTTCCCCCAAAAAGTGGGACTTATAGTGTGATGCCACTTATATATGTTTTTTCTTCTTCATTACACATTTTTTGGCTGGTGCGACTTATAATTCAGAGCAATTTATAGTCTGAAAAATATGATATTTGAATCTACTCTTGAATCTACTGTCTTAATCACGTGAAACACAGAGCTCGTTGAAAAAAAAAATTGTTTGCAGTGGTCCAAAGTTAAATTTTTATAATTATTTTCATTATGTCATAATTGCAGACTTAAACTTAGACAAAATGTATTGATCCACAAGGGAAATTACTTGGACACAGTAGCTCACACATCACAATATAATATAATAACAAAGAGGAAAAATATTAATAGTATAATAAATTCTAAAAAAGAAGCAGAAATAGCAAGAGACAGGTGTCAAATGAGGCATAAGTAAATAAATGGATGTGTACAGGTAAAAATTAAATAAAAATATAGAAATAAGGAAAGAAAAGACAATTTTAAGAATGAAATGATTGAATGAGAGGACATAAAGTAATATATCTGTCTATATTTATTGCAATTAGTTCATAAGTGCTTTTTACAGACCTTCCTGGAGTTTTGCCCTCGCAGTAAACCTAACAACAACCAGCACAGTAATTCAATTTGGACTCCCAGTTCATGATATGATCAGTTAATCCAGTAGGGAGACCCAGACTTCCCTCACCCCGGACACTTCCTCCAGCTCCTCCGGTGGGACCCGAGGCGTTCCCAGGTCAGCCGAGAGACATAATCCCTTCAGCGTGTCCTGGATCCATCTACCTCCTCTTTTCTCAAACACATATAAACTTGGGACTGTACATTTCATAAGAGCGATGATTTGACTAATTCTTCGTGTATATATTATTCTACATTAATCTCAATAAAAATCTAACCAAAACTAAAGTATAGAAAACAGTTTGAAAGCTCTTCACTATATGACCGTATAACAAATGTGCCTGCAGATAACCTGTAGTAGATTCTCACGGTTACATTGGCTGCAATTCAACAAATGAATGGTCATAAATTCACTTCTGGATAAACATTAAGAGTTAAGACTAGACACTTGTGCAGAATACAAAGCGGCTCAGGTGTAGCAGCTGGAGCTAGCAACCAATATGTCTTTGAGTGAGTATGGGTCTTGGAAGAGCACTATCGCAAACTTTAATCTCCCTGCTTATCTGTGCATATAAAGAGGAAGTCTTGCTCTTGGCAGATTTGTGCAGGTCTGTAAAACATGAATTTAGTGATGTTTTCACTAAGTCATAAGTCATAAACTCATCTATAGGTTCATCTACTACATATGTTTACATTTACATTTAAATATGACTTATACTGCAACTACGGAAAAATTACATAACATAAAAATAAGAAAAAATATTATTTAAAATGCAAATATCATGTAAATGTTCTACAGTATGTCATTAAATTATCTTAGTTATTCAATTACAAGTGTTTTTATTGGGGAAAAAAAAACAACACTTGAAAAACCTGCATTCTTGCGGGCTTGCCTCGGACCTGGCAACACGTCCTTCTCTCTGTTGGGATGGATTTTTAATTGCATATTGTGGAACATGCCAGGAAACACAATAGAGCAGCACCATTAAATAATGCCCCTATAACATAGGTTACTAGGGTTGTAACGGTACACAAAAATCACGGTTCAGTACGAACCTTCGGTTCATTTTCAGTACAGTTTGGGACCAAAATGTGAAACCAATTGCTTGTTGTTTATTTGTGTGTTTATTAAACCAACAAATGAGAATATAAAATAAATGCAAAGTGCTGCTTGGTAATACTAATAAGTTAAATAAAATATTCTCAAATAAGCGACAAGTGTGTGAAATATATATATTTTTTTAAATTGTAAAAAGTAAACAAAACTTTTCAAAAAAAGTAAAATGCAGCACTAACAGTTCCAGTATGAAGTTTTACTCAATCTTCATATTTTTTGTCAGAAAAAACAACTTGTCCATATTGTCTACAGTAAGTGTAGATCTGCGGGGAGGGATTCTATGTCGGCGAAAGGCGAAAGTGAGGACTGGGGCGCGATGACCGTAGTTTTGTGAGGATTCACGTGGTTTGGAGGAATGTCGTCAAGGTGGGGGACATTTCTTGTCAAGGCCCTAACTATAAAGCGCTGCACGAAACATTGTCACCCCAATCACGGATGAGTTCCCTCATGAATATTAAAGAGCCTTCAGTGTAGCCTTCAACTGCACATGTAATGGTGGAATGTAAACACACACAAATTGTGCAAACTCACTCGTGCACAGCCACACACCGAACTGAACATCCCGTACTGAAACGGTTCAACATGAATACATGTGCCGTTACACCCCGATAGTTTACTATGTTATAAATTATCTGAGACCTTCCAGAGGAAATACTTTGAGACAATGAACCATTTCATCACCAACCGAAGCTGGAGTAAGAGTGAGGCCTTTCCTTTTGTATTCACCTGGCGCCCCCTGGAGGCTGCTGTGATGCTGCAGGACACAGTATTTATTATAACTATGATAATCTGTTCAAATATCTTATTATGGATGGATGAAATTAATTGTTTAATGTGTCAAATTACATTCACTCTAATCCGTATGTCCGTATGTATCCGTAAGTATGTCATAGTATATTCACATAAGGCCTGCCACTACTGTCAGTATTACTTTGACCTCGCACTACTTACTAACACTTACTGCAGTTTCTAAGTACTCTCCCCACCTCCGGCTGCTGGTCCATTTCATCTGAGACTCTTTAGTCTAGTTCACAGTCCAAGGTCTTCCTCCTCACTGAATTCTCTGAGCCTCTTATTGATGTGAATGTACAGCTCCATCTCCTTGTGCATCCACATAAAAGTATAAACATAAAGGACTGAGAAACAGTGTGGATTTTCTCAGATTCAACAACTGAAGATTCAACTTCTCTCAGGTAAAAGAAGTTATATATTTTGTTCTGAATGACACAAGAATTTTGGAGAGATGTCTTCTGTATTTGAAATATAAAATTCCTAGACTGGACTAGACTAGACCAATATTCAACCAGGTCTAAAACTCACCTTTTTAGAACCACAGTACAAAATATTTCTGTTCTTTGCATTCCTACACAGCCTCTCATCCCTCTGACCTTCCTCTGTGTCTCTCTCTCCATTCCACAGGGGTGATTTACAGGGCCTCCTCCCTCTCTCCTGCTCTGCCCCAGGGTCAGAGTGGAGCTCCATCATTCTGTCTGGAGCCTTAATCCCACAGCGGAGACGCCCGTGCCAAACAGATCCAGAGCTGATACAACAACACCGCCAAGGCCAGAGTGGAAAAATAAACTCAGGAGAGAGAAGTCCAGGAAGAAGAGGCCATTGATTCGTGGAGGTAAAAGACAAGTGTACAGTGCGGTGGGCGATAGAGGCAAAAGATGTGAGCGAGCAAAAATGGACAGTTTAAAGCGACACTGCATAACTTTCAACTGCATGACTCCACAGAAACAGAAATTTAAACCCATACTCTGGAACATTCTCCATAGAGATAGATACACATATATATTATAGGAAGATTTGTATAATATGAGGATGTTTTTGTGGAGATGCAAGCCCAGTCTAACCAGGTTCTTGCTCACTAATTTGTAACTCTGAATTCTACACATGTAGAATCATCAGCCGGTTTCACTTCGAGGAAATCGTCTGACCTCGCAGCATTAGGATCAGTTCACTCGACGGTAGGCGGGAACTTTTTTAATTTAACCAGTCGCTGCTATTTGGGCGTGACATATGTAATGCACCAAATCCTGTAGGAAGAAGGGCAATAACGTCTTTCATTGATAAAATTCTCCAAATATTCCCTATGTTCAGGCTTTAAATCCTCGATCTCAGGATTTGTTGCCAACACAGAATGTCTGTCTTCTTCTACATCCATCTTGACGCTTTGTTTACTGTTGGACTGTACCACAAAAGGGACCCAGTCATGGCTTCACAGCTCTTCGCTGATTGGCAAGTTCACGGTCTACAACTTCTTGCAAACCGTCTAGTGTATTCTGACTCCTGACCTAGTCACTGGAGAGAAATGAAATCGAGCAGAGGCACTAGGTGGCCCCAGCCTGGCTACTAAACCCCACCACCTCCAGCTAATCATGACTCAGTGCTAGTGCAGCTTCTGCAGTTCAGTGAGTGAATCTGGAGGTTCTGAGCTTTCACATGAGGCCTGTCCATGTGCTGAGAATGAGAGATACTTGTGTGTTCTCTCTCTACAGGTTAAGACAAAGCATAGAACATCATTACGCTGTCAGGTTTTGTCGTACTCCCTCGGTACAAAGAGAGCATTATTATTATTATACGTTATTCACAAAATTTCCTCTTCTAGTGCGCACACTTGAACCTAAACTTTCACACCTGTGAGGCCACAAGTGTTGAATAAACAGTTTAAAGTCCTCCCTTTTGTCTGGTTCTTTACACAGTCTGGGCCCCCTGACAAAAGCACGTCTGCCATTGAACTTGTGTCTAACCGCTGCTCTCACAGTGTTTATGGGACTGGGGCCACATAAGGGTCGCCTCCCTTTGGCCTCGGGGCCCCTGACACAGGTGGGGGCCCCTACACAGGTGGGGGCCACGGTTGGAGGATGAGCTCATCTTTATAGAGACGAGTGAGACCGGAGACTCGAGACATAATAGAAGGATGTGAGTGTGAACATGTGAACATGTGAAAACGGACATTAGAACATTACAACACATAATATTATTAAAGTCAGTGAGGTCAGATTTTCACATTGAATGCGTTTAAATGCACATCAGTGTCCCAGTTATGTTCGGGTTTTTTGAGTATCCCGGTTTTGTCATGGTGCATGTACACGCAGTATCCCAGTTTTAGTATTCAGTATAGTATCCCGGTTATGAGAAACCAGGACACTGTAGCTGGCATATTCCGATAGTAACAGAGATACTGTGACATGTTTACGCAGCGTCCAGGTTACTGCAACATAAAGTTGAGTGCGCATGTGTCCAAAAGACCAACACTTCCCAGTCTTTTCACCGCAACTGTAGTTACATAAATAAAGTGACCAACATAAAAAAGTGACCATACATGAGTGAAATTACTTTAAAGAGCTGCGCTAAACCTGCACATGTACAATCTGCACATGTGTGACCTGCACACGTGTGATCTCTGAAAAATTAGACATGAATCATCTCCAATGTGACACACACACGGAACAGACTTACCATCAGCAGCACATCCTCTGTGACAGAAAGAACACACTTATTCCACTGAGTTCTGTCCTTTAGTCCGACAGAAGTACATGGAGCAAGCTGTTTTTTCAGCGCTTACAGTTTATGCAAATGAGCCAAGTTTTGTTTCTGTAAAACATAAATATATGTGAACACAGTTGCATTGTATTATAGAGCTGTTACTCTACTATAGAGCTGATGCGGCTCTGTAGTGGTTATGGTTTATATGTTCTAAAATTGAGTTTATTTATGCAAAAGACATTAATTAAGAATCTGTTGCAGTGTGTTTGTAAATGTTCAGTCTGATCTGTGCAGTGGATCATAGCTAATTAAACCTCCTGAGCTTCCTATGCTTAAGAAGCTCATGATTGTTTGTGTGTTTCCTTTTTTATTATGTATATGATTTTTGCACGTGTGCATTTGTAAGATTGTGTCAAGAAACCGGGATACTGCATATTATCATGTATACGGGGATAGGAGAATCTAATAACTGGGAAACTGATGTACATGTATATACACTCATTGGTGCAAGAGGAGATCATAACACTTTTTTAAAGACAGAAAACATAAAAACTCAAAATGTCCTTTTTCACCTTGTGATGTCATCAAGCAGTAGTTTTCAAGTTAACAGCTATGTTTTACCTTTAGTTCAGGAGAGTTTAGCAGTTCTAGGGTTTAAAAACACAATGGGGCACTTCCTGTATTACCACATGACATCAGGGTAGAACAGAGTGTTTTCTGTTTGAGAGAAGAACTCATCCTAAATATGCAAGGTTTGTGTGTTAAATATGTGTGAATGAAACAAAACATGACTCCAGAAACAACATTACAGAACAAAACAGAAAATATGGGGCCTTTAAACTAGTTTTTTGGAAGATAACCCACTTGCTGTTCTATTCAGTTGCTACCTTGTTCAATTAATTGTACAACTGATTACAATAATGATAAATTATAAAATATACTATATATTGCTGTGAATTTAAAGTGTAAAGGTCTTATGTACAGAGAAAGATGACAGTTCACCAGTAAATATTGCATTCTTTCACCAAGTACCACGCAATCCTTCCATTTTGGACTTGCTGAAATTGCCCAAATATGTCTTAGCATTGTAGATTGTTGGCTCAGCTTGTTCTGTTACTCCCAAAGCAGATCTCAAACTTCGCAGAAATCTCAAGTTCTTGGATGTATTTTCTCACTGTCCGATGCCCAAAAAATGTGTCCAGAAACCGTCACGACTATGTATTTTTGACAACTTTGAGCTCCGCGGAATATGTGACAGCAGATTCAACACTTGATGCCAAAACAGACCCCAAAAACAAATTACACTGCCAATCAAATGGTACCATGACAATGCTCTTATCCCCGAGAGAGGGCGGCCGCTCCAACTGTCCGTCATCTGTTTCACAAATTGGTGAAACCACTCAGCCGTTCAGTGGAATAAAAGAAAAATACAGGAATTGGGGTTTGTCAAATCCCAGTCAAAATGAAAACTGTTACGCCCTTTTCTACCAAATGTGCCAAAGCAAACGAAAGAACAGTGTGAGAAACGATTTGAGACTCTAATTTGAGCTACTTAGATTTGATCTCTGTATATTAGAGTATAAACTAATTAGAGAATGACTAAACTGACAAACACATTTTGAATAGCTGTATTGCTTTCTTTTACCAAAAAAAAAAATGTTTCTCTAAAGCAGACATGTCAAACTTAGGCCCAGGGACCAAATTTGGCCTGCAATATAATTATATTTGGCCCGCGAGATAATTTCAAACATGTATTAGAGCTGCCGGCCGGCTATGGATAGGCTATAGAGACATTATTTATTTAAAAATGTTTTATTATTTTGTATTTTGCTTGTTCTGGATTCAGTGTTTAAGCAAAACTATTATTAAACATTTATTTGAATGAGAAACAGTTTAACATGACATATCTCGAAAGAAGAGATGCAACATTTTCAATAAATATTTAGTTTGGCCCACGACATAGTCCCAGTTTTTAATTTCAGCCCTCTGTGAATTTAAGTTTGACATTTTTGCTCTAAAGCATTGTTTCCCAAAGACTGGGTCGCGACCCTCAGGTGGGTCGCAAGAGATTTTTGTGGGGGTTGCCTTGTCATGCAATAGACAGTTGTTTACATGGATCTGTGATATTATCGGCATTCTGGATCAGCATTTCGTCAGAATATCCTGTCCTCCGTAGAGCCAGTATTTCTATGCTTATTCATTTCACTACTACATATATGTGTGAACTGGGATTTTCTGTGCTCATAAAAATGTAAACAAAGCACAGAAACAGACTGAATGCTGCTCCTGATCTGCTGCTGCGCTCTCCTCCTGCACCCCGGACTGCAACACTCTACAAAAACTCACACAGGTCCACCTATCTCATGAGAAATGTTGAAATGATAAGACATGTTTTGCACAATTTCTAATCTTTCTGTAACTGTTTTATTGACTATTCTGTTCCAATATTGCTGGTTCAGTTGAATGTTGAAAAGAAAAAGAAATTACATTTACATTTAATGTCCAAATAGGCGACTTATGGATCCTTTTATTGCTGCTTCAATGACTGTTTTTCTTTGTTTAAAACTTGAGCAATACTAATTGTTCAGAGACATGATCACTCAATCAATCAACAATAAAATATCCTCATTAATGTTCAGTAATGATCAAATCCTTTATTTTGTGATTTATGAATAATGTCTATCGACTTGGGTCATGAAGGTTTGTGATTTTTAAAATATGGGTCCCTAGAAAAAAAGGTTTGGGAAACACTGCTCTAAATTGTTTCCTGCATTGTTTCCTTAAAAGCGACATACTACATAAAAATGACTTTAAAAGGGTTTTATAATAGTGTTTCCTCACAATTTGTATTTTGAATGATTCGTACTTGTGTGAGTAATCCTGTAATGTTTTTTTCACTTTCCCCCAATCTCCGCACACTTCTTTGTACTTCTTACAGAAACTCAGCTTCCGGGTCGTACATGATGGGTTGAAAAATATCACGTTTTTAACAATAAAAAGACGTAAATGAAAATCTTATCTATTGTGGAGAGGTTGACCCATCAGTTGTACACAGGAAGTCAGTGGACCTTTTTCTATTATCAAGATGTTTTGGTGTTTTGATGTTTTACAATATCAGTCTGAATCATTTTTTTTTTTTAACCTACAAACATAAAAGCTTTTCCTGCAAAAGATACGACACAATAACATTTTTTTCAAATAAAAGCCACGTTTTTGTGAGTGGTGTTTGACTAGTTGTATCAAAAAGACTGAAATATGAACTGACAAACTAATCTGTGTATTATTCATTCGTTCTTCAAAATAAAATAAAAAATAAGAACATGAAAAAACAACAATTTTCTTCATTATTTGTCTCCAAAACCAAAATGAAAAAGCAGATAATGATTACTTTTTTCAGTTTTCAATTTTTTGTTTAAATGAAAAATGGAAAAAAAAAAACGGATAACTGATGTTTCCGGTTTTCTTAAACTGCGATGCTGGACTTTTGAGTCGCATACGGACTGAACCAGAACTAAACCAGGTCTAAACCAGGACTAAAACAGGCCAGGCTAGGACTGAGACCGGGACTAGACCGAGAGCGAAACCGGGAGAGAGACCGGGTCCATACCGGAACGGAGACCAGGACTGAACCAGGACTGAATCAGGACTAAAACAGGCCAGGCCAGGACTGAGACCAGGACCAGATTGGGACTGAGACCAGGATTGAACCAGGACTAAAACAGGTCACCAGGCTGGGACTGAGACCAGGACCAGACCGGGACTGAAACTGAGACCAGACCGGGACTGAGACCAGCACTGAGACCAGGACTGAATCAAGACTGACCCAGGACTAAAACAGGCCAGGCTGGGACCAGACCAGGATCAGATCAGGACTGAGACCGGTTTAGTTCTGGTTTAGACCTGGTTTAGACCTGGTTTAGACCTAGTTCAGTCCTAGTTCAGTCCTGTTTTGGTCCTGGTTCAGTTTTAGTTACAAAAACGGGAAATGAAAGCTAAAAAAAACAAATCGTTTTCATTTTTTTCATTTTAGTTTTGTTTTGGAGACAAGTAATGAAGAAAATAATAGTTTTTCATTTTCTTCTTTTTGGTTTTATTTTGAAAAACAAATGAACAAATGATACACGGTGTTACGGCCCCAGGCCTTAGTTCTAATATTTCTGCAGAGTTCTCTTGATTCCTGCTGCACGAGCCCTGGTCTGTGATTGGTGGGGCAAGTCCACGCCCACTTCACCTGCAACCACCGCCCCCTATTTAAGGAGATTGCCAGCACCTGTTCGGGGCTGCTGGCCTTGGTGGCCAGTCTGCCATTTCATGTTTGTGTAGTTTAGTTTAGTTCTGTTTTGTGCCTTTTTTGATTTGGTCACTCGATTCTGTTTGTGGGTTTATGTGGTTTAATTTGGGGAACTTGTGTTTAGTTTAGTGTGTGTCCCTAAGTTTTACCACTTTTTTGTGTAAGCCTGCGTGACCCCTTTTGTGGCACAAAACTCTGTTTATTCTGTTGTTCTGTTTCTTAGTTTAGGTTGTTTTCTGTATATTTTTAGTCTTTTGTTAATTTACCTTTACATTCCTGTTAATTAAACATTATTTCATTTATTCCATTTTACATCTTGGTTTTATTTTTGTTACTTCCCTCACCCCAAACGAGCTGGGTCGTAACACACGGATTCAAACTATCTAACTAATAACAGATTTACTAATAACTAACTAATAAAAGAATCGAATTTCAGAACATGTTTATACAGATAATCTACACGGTTAGCAGCTTTTAAGCAGAAAAGATTAGATATTTTGTTGTTTTTGGAGTAAATTATGATACTTTAAAAATTCCAGCCTTTGCGATTTGCTAATTGTGTCCTTTCTGATTGCGATTTCGATTCGATTTTACAGTTTCTCAAAAGTCTGTCTAGCTCTAACAACCCCACAACCACATCTCCCATCTAATATTTAAGTCGTTGGGAACAAACTCGGCTTTCTTTGTCAATTCCGTCTCTTTTTATTGTCCCAACATGTGCTCTTCTCCCCCAAACTTGCACTTGCGTCCTCCTGCGTCTTCTCTTCGGGGACACTGCGCGCTGTCTTGTTACCGTGGTGATTGATTGAGCTGGTCTGTCCGTCCGGAGCCCCCCTGCCCGCTTCATTTGTTACACATTTATAGTTCATAATCCATCTGCTCTCACCTTGTCACGGGGAGGGTCATTTTTCATCTGGCTTTTGTATCTGGGGGGTCATTTTTCAAGACGCGCGCGACAGGATGTTTGTCCGTCATCCGTAATTGGCCCAGATAGTGGGAAGGCTCGCATGTGGTTGTCATTAGGCGGAGAGCAAGCGTGTACGGGAGTGTCGTTACACAAAGCAAAAGGTGATGTTTCAATCATGGTGGAAAATGGCTTTGTTAAACGAGACTTATTAGGGTTTATCACATTTGTGTACATATCTTAAAGGGACAGTCCGAAATTTTGGACATAGGACTTCATTTTCTAGTGAGCCAGAGTGTTGGAGATGTGTGGAGACGCTTTTTAAAAATATTCCATCCAGTCCTTGTATTTGCAGAGGTCGCTGGTGCTAGGCTAGTGCATGTCAATGGCCATAGTTATCCTGCCACTGAAAACAGTCTTACCCACTCCACAAAACACCTGAAGCAAATCTATTATTACACCAGACGGTCGATGTAAATGTCTGTGTTGATAGAATAATGTTTGAAATAAAACTAACCTTGCATCGCATGAATCGTCGCACGTTGAGGGACTATTTTCTCATATATCAGTCCGCCGCTGCCAAGCTTTCTATCAGGAAGTACAACTCACTGCTGCTGCTCAGACATAAATTCTTCAAATGCAAGGTTGGTTTTACTTCTAAAAATATTCAGACATTCACATCGACAGTCTGGTGTAATAATAGTTTTGTTTCGGGTGTTTTGTGGAGTGGGTAAGACTGTTTTCAGTGGCAGGATAACTATGGCCATTGACATGCACTAGTCTAGCACCGGCGACCTCTGCAAATACAAGAACTGGATGGAATAAATAAAAAAAGTGTCTCCAACACTTTGGCTCACTAGAAAATGAGGTCCTATGTCCAAAATTCTGGACTGTCCCTTTAAATGGCACATATTATACTGTATTGTTACTGAATCTCTGTTATAGCGCTTTTTTCTCATCGCAAACAGACCTGGAGTTGTGTTTTGTTTTATTCACACATGTTTAAGACAAAAATTCTGCATATTTAGGCTGAGTTCTTCTCTCAAGAAAACACTCTGTTCCACCTTGTGATGTAGGGTGACCAGATGTCCCTATTTATCTGGGACAGTCACAAAACCAGTGATTTGTCCCAGTTATACAAGAAATATCCCTGGTGTCTCTATTTATGACCAATTTGATCCCAGCCAACAGTAAAGAGGCATAAACTGTCATTTGTTTAGGTAAAATACAGAAAAACATGCTTAAAAATCACCAAAACACACAAAAAATATGACTATTCTCATTTACATGTTAGTCATCAATCAGTCATGAATGCTGAACAATTTTCCTTAGTTATGCATTTGTTTCACATTTTTATTATTACCTACCACCACAAACCGGGGTGTCCCAGTTTCTGATGCCATGTGGTAATACAGGAAGTGCTCCACTGTGTTTTTAAACTTCAGACACCTTCACGAGAAGCATTTGGATAATTGGATCCCCAGAATTGCCGATCTACTAAACAAATGGTAAATGTTATCTGTAAACTTGAAAAAACGACCGCTTTATGACATCACAAGGTGGAACTGAGATGTAGACAAGGGTTACTCCAATAATGTGTACATAAGACAAACCACAACTCCAGGTTTGTTTTTGAGGAGGAAACAACATTATAACATGACTTAAAGCTGACAAGAGTCAATTTTGTGTAACAAAGATCAGAAAATAGCTCAAATGGGCCCTTTATGTTACCATTGCCCAAGTAATATTGCTGGAGACAATGTGATATATATTTACAAAACTAAATTAACAAAAAAAACAATTCTACAGAAGAAAAAAAGAAAATATATATGTTTTTTTTTTTCCTGAGGTAGGATAGATTTTTATTCAATACAAAACCAAAACAAAACATCTGTTATTATAGTGTGTTTGAAATATGCAAAATTAATCAGAATTTTGAATCTGAATTTTTTAATGCTGGTAACCTGAGCAAGACCATATTTGGTCCTTTTCACTCCCATCTTGTCGTCTCCTCATAAACCTTTACACTGTATTTTTAACCCAACACAAAGGACAGTATTCACGGCTTCTGTACTACCCTGCCTGACCACCTGAGGGCACCACAGACCATGGAGTGAGTGAGTTTGGAATGAATTACCTTTGTTACCATTTCTATCCCTTTGAAACCCTTTGTGTCTTGTTGGAGGATTTACAATTTAGTTTGAAAATGTAAATTGTTGTGTTGTAAAAAAAAATACTTTGGGCTATATTATTTTTTAGAACATGTAATAGTTTCATTCAACAAAGCTGTGCATTCATAGCATTTAGCTTCCTGATCAAAGCAACATTGTCTGGACTTTTCACAATGTTAAAGAAACCATATTTTTTGTTTTGAATTGTTAATCACTATGGCAACCGTGCAAATTTTTCATCATTCAGAAAACCATGCATATGTTGGTTTTGTAGAAAGCTTTAACATGATTTTGCTCATCTCCATGGCTATATTTGTCTGGAATGTTTCACTGTATGGGAAGTTACAAGTCAGATCTGTGGATAAGGAGCCACACTTTATAGTAAGAATGCATGTTTTTCAATGGATGTTTAGCAATAGAACCATCTGTTATTGTATAAATACAAGCTATATTTATTTACATTTAGTTTATTGCACAGGAGGTAAAGCAGTAGCCTACTTAGGGTGACCAGATTTTCAAAAGCAAAAACTGGGACATCCCTTAATAATAAAATTGTTTAACAAGTGCGTAATTAAGGACAATTATTCCGCACTTGGAACATTCATGACTAATACGTGAGTCACTGTAGCCACATTTTCTTTGTGTTTTGGTCATGTTTAAGCAGCTTTTTTGTAATTTGCCTCATCAAAATAACATTTTCTGCCTCTCTTTCAGATCAAATTGGTCAAAAATAGGGACACCTTTGACATTTTTTGTATAAAACTGGGACAAATCACAGGTTTTGGATAAATCTGTGGGTCAGGGGAGACAGCGCTCAAAACTGGGACTGTCCCGGGTAAATAGAGACGTCTGGTCACAGTAAGCCTACTATCTCTATGGAGACAAGAAAAGAGACACAGTGCACCTTTAGTTTTTATTTCAAAAAGCATATAGGAGTGTGTAGCTGTTGTGATATGTGATTTTGGACTGACTGAGGTTTGTTTTTCAAATGTAAAACACAACACACATAAAATCGATGACTATTATTATTCTTATTAGTAGTAGTAGTAGAAAATTAATACAAAAATTTGACCATAAGTATTTGTTAGTACTTGTAAACTGTATTTGGACTGCAGTTTCATCACACAACACTACAAATCTTTTAGCTGGATAGATTTTCTCCGGTTATTCCACACTCCGGCCAGCAGGGGTCAGTGTTCCCCCACACATGAGCACGCTGGGGGCTGAGTCATTGACGGCTGACCATCTGTTGCTGTCACAGTTCCAAACACAGGAGGCAGGTTACCACTTGTATTATGTTTTAATATTTGTCCGTGCGCTTGTTTTCCCTGCTCGCTCCTAAATGAAAGTTGTATGACAGGACCTCTGGCAGTCTTCAGCGTACGCGGATCACTCACCTCCGGTCCAGGGACGAGGAAATGAACAAATGAATGAACCTCGTAATAATACAAGGGTCTGGCTCCGTTTATTTACTGACAAATAAAAAAATAAAATAAAAATACAAATTGTGAATCTGTGTTGACCCCAATACAGATAAAGTGTAAAAACTGCTCTCGAGGTCAACATACGTCCACCGTGTGCTGTCGATGTTTAATTAGAAAGCATTTCGTTGTCTGATAATCAGGAAGTGGATGTTAGCATGCTAGTTGTTGCAAAAAAGAACGCATGAGTAAGTGAGGAACAGCTTTGGATCACTGCAAATAGATTTAAAATGAACAAATCGCATTTTTCATAGGGATTAATTAACAGAAGGGCTGGGTATCATTAAGAAGTTGCCGATACGATACGATACATACCTCGATACAGTGAGCTTTTGATTCGATACGATATATTTCAAATCAGTTCAATACAGTTCCATAAAAAATAATGGCAAAATCATGGCTGTGATCCAAAAAGTCTTTGTTAAATGCACATTTTAATCATAAAAACCATGAAAATGTCAAATGTGTTGCATATACATATTTCCTTCCACTAAACAAGCAACAAAACTGTAGCGCTGTAAAAAAAATAATTTTGTAAAATATACGAAAAAACAAGATATATCGATACAGCAGCCCACGACATCGATATTTTATCATCACATTAAATGACACGATTTCTCAGTCATACTGTATTATTGTGTGGTATGGTTAGATTACAGATAGATTTTTGTTATTGTTTTTACGGTGTAGACAGGATTCCTTTCTTTTTAAAACCCGTCATTCCCATAGTTTAGAGTAATGTTGATTAAATTGTCTCCAATTGTATCTGAAAATTCAATAAAAGTATGTTTTTACTTTGTGTATCGGTAGAATTTCAAACAGAAATAATACAAAATAATACCAAAAAAGAAGTGTAGAGAACCTTCATACCATAAGTATGACAGAATTTTGCCATTTATGGAGTTTTACTGAATGTCACAATTTGAACAAATGTTAAAACAGCTGAAAAAGCTTACATTTATTGTTATTAAGGCTGCATTATAAACCAAATACATTTACAATACTTAGATAATTCATGCAACACATTTTAGAATTTAAAGATTTTTTAAAGGTTCTATTATTTGGTAGAATTTCATTAGAACTATTTCAGATTTATTTATTTATTTTTTCACTTAAAGGTGCTTTGTGTATAGGACTGGGTATCATTAAGAAGTTGCCAATGCAATACATACCTCGATACTTAAGCCTCTATACAATACACTTTTGATGTGATACGATATATATTTCAAAATGATTCGATATGGTTCAATAAAAAATTAAGGCTAAATCATGGCTGTGATGCTAAAAGGATTTGTTAAACCACTTCTTGTGTAAAGTTCATATATTTTAATCCTCAAAACAGTGAAAATGTCAAATGTGTCACATAAATGAGTTTCCTTCCTCTAAACAAGCAACAAAACTGTAGCTCTGTAACAAAATAATTTAGTAAAATATACCAAAAAATACTCTTGGCGATATTGATACAGCAGCCCACGATATCGATACTGTATCATCACATTAAACAATACGATATATTGATATTTTGATATTTTTGCACACCCCTAATTGTGTAACGTTTCTGATGGAGGGTACCACATTGTTGTTATATGTTATCGCATGGTATGTTCCACAGTAAAGCATTAAAATTTTATCCAGTCTTCTCTTTATTAGATGGGATTTTATTGTTCAGAAATAAATTAAAAAACTTGCATTCTTGTGTGAACGGGACCAACTCACCGTCGTACTATGAAACATTCCAGGCTGAACGGTTAAGTACATCAACATGGAAACTCTCATATGTCGTACTCTCCCCCCAAAAAGTTACGCAGTGCACCTTTTAAAACCCTAAAAACTACTATCTCTTTGCAAACGGACTTTCACACATTCTTCACACTACAAAGAGTTCACTTGAAGTCCACGAGCGTCATTAATATCGGGGGTTTCTGGGTTCACGGTGATGTCTCTAAAAACACAACTCCATCAAGATTAAACCAGATGACACGGAGGTTTGTTGTGACAAGGACCAGAGCTAGTTCTCGGCAGAGTGATGCTAGTTAGCTTCAAAACGTCAAGTCCGCTCCACATTAGTCTGAGGGAGATTTAGCTAAAGTGCTACAATAACAACAGGACCTTGGACCCTTTGTCTGAGCGGTGGGCTGTTTGTGACGACTGCCGACTGTCAAATGAGTCCATAGAAAATAATAAAAGTCTTATAGTTCAAATTTAATGGACTTATGTTTAAATAAAGTATCATTTATTCAATCAATTCAATCACTTAAAGGTGCATTATGTAACTTTTCGGTTGGGGTCCGTTGCATTTTTGTTTTTCTGGATACAGTATGTTAGCCTGATTCATCAGCCGGTTTCACTTTGTAGAAACCGTCTGACCTCGCAGCGTTAGGATTCGTTTGCTCGACGGTAGGTTGGTACTTTTTTCATTTAACCAATCGCTGCTATTTGGTCATGACATATGTAATGTGCCACTAACAGGACTAACTGGTATATTATATTATTTTTCCCAAATCCCGTAGGAAGAAGGGCAATAACGTCTTTTCAACTTGATCGAACCAAACATTCTCTTTGTTCCGGCTTTAAATCCTCGATCTCGGGAATCGTTGCCAACACAGAATATATGACTCTTCGCTGATTGGCTGGTGCTTGAACTCGCACTTCTGTTGTTGTTTTTTTGCGAACCGTCTCATGTATTCCAATTCCTGCCCAAGTTGCCGGAGAGCAATGACATTAAGCGGAGGCACTAGGTGGCACCAGCCTGGCTAAAAGTATGTCATTGCTCTACTTCAAATGTTCCACAGTATGACATTAAACAGCTCTACCTTACATTTAATCAACTGCAAATAGCCTTTTTGCTCAAACATTCTTGGAAAAATTGGGTATTCTGTTAAAGTGGGGTTGCCTTTCCACAGATCTGACCAGTAACTTGGTCCAGTTTGGCCTCCATAATGATAGAAAGGTTTAAAGGTGTACTGTGAAAAATTTCGGACAAAGCAATAACATCTCCATGAAGAAAAGCATCTGACGGACCCTCCACCAGAAAAGTTACACAATGCACCTTTAATCAACAGTCAAAGTTTATTCATAGAGACTTTACAACAACAAAAAGAAATGTTTTAAAGGTCCTGCAAAATTGACTCTTGTGAGCTTTAAGTCAGGTTAGAATGTTGTTAGCTCTTCAAAAACAGAGCTGGAGTTGTGTTTTGTTTCATTTTCACATTAGTCTGTGTACATCTCCAAAGCTCAAAATGCTCTGTTCCACCTTGTGATGTCACAGCTACATTCTAGGCAAGGCAAGTTTATTTGTATAGCACAATTCGTACACAAAGTAATTCAAAGTGCTTTACAGAATAAGAAATACATTAAAATCATAATAAAAACAAATCAAAACATAAATAATCATGAAGATTAAAATTTTAAAAAAGAGAGACATAAATTGGAGAGAAGAGTGCGGAATGAAAACCTTTCAGTTATATGCACAGTTAAACAGAAATGTTTTGAGCCTGGATTTAAACAGCGTCACAGAAGAGTCTGTCTCACATGTTCAGACTGTTCCAGGTTTTAGCTGCATGAACCTGAAACGCTGACTCCCCTTGTTTAGTCGTGACTCTGGGCACCAGCAGGAGGCCGGTCCCTGAGGTCCTCAGAGTGCGAGATGGTTCATATGACACTAACATGTCACAGATGGACTTTGGTGCTCGGCCATGGAGAGACTTGTACACAAGCAGAGCTGCTTTAAAGTCTATTCTCTGAGGCACAGGAAGCCAGTGCAGAGACCTGAGCACAGGATTTATGTGCTCGTACTTCCTAGTTCGAGTAAGGACCCGAGCTGCAGCGTTCTGGATGTTCTGCAGCGTCTCACAGCTCGTTTGGAGAGACCAGTGAGCAGAACATTACAGTAGTCTAACCTACTGGAGACAACGCATGGATAAGTTTCTCCAAGTCTGCTTTAGACAGTAAACCTTTGATTTTCGCTATGTTTTTTAGATGGTAAAAGGCTGCAGATGTTACTGACTTGATGTGGCTGTTAAAGTTCAAGTCTGAGTCCATTATTACCCCTAGATTTCTTGCCTGATTTGAAGGTTTTAGAGAGAGAGACTGGAGGTTCAGTAGAGATTGGTAATTCTGTTGCTGATAGCAAAAGAAAAAAATCAATTCAGTCAACTGGACAAAAGTTTTAAAAGCGGCTTTTTCCGTTCTGGTCAGCTCACATGCCTCGCAAAAAACCCCAAAAGTGACAGCCAGTATGCTCATAAATGTAAAAGCACCCTTTAAACCAGTGTTTCCCAAACTTTTTTTCTGGAGACCCATATTTTAAAAGTCACAAACCTGTCAAGTCAATAGACATTATTCATAAATTACAAAATAAAGGTGGATTTGACCATTGTTGAACATTAATGAGGACATTTTATTGTTGACTGCGTGATCGTGTCTCTGAACAATTAGTATTACTCACGTTTTAAACAATGAAAAACAGTAATTGAAGCAGCAATAAAAGGATCCATCAGTCGCCTATTTGGACATTTAAACGTAGCTAATTTCTTTTTCTTTTCAACATTCAATTGAACCAGCAATATTGGAACAAAATAGTCAGTAAAATAATTACAGAAAGATTAGAAATTATACAAAACATGTCTTAACATTTCAACATTTCTCATGAGGTAGGTGGACCTGTCTGTGTTTTTGAAGCGTGTTCCAGTCCGGGTGCAGGAGGAGAGCGGAACACACATGTCAGGCGCAGCATTCAGTCTGTTTCTGTGCTTTGTCTTCATTTTAGTGAGCACAGTATACAGTTCACACATGTATGTTGTAGCTGAGGTGAGGACTTGCAAGTTGGACTCGAGTCAGACTTGAGTCACTATTTTTAGGACTTGAGACTTGACTTGATAAAATAGACAGAGACTTGAGACTCAACTTGGACTTGAAGGTCAGTGACTTGGGACTGGACTCGGACTTGAACTCTGTGACTTGAAAAGACTTGATGCTTAGACTAGTTAACAAATTAACTGTTATTAAGCTCTCTTAAATCTTAACTCTTTCTGTTCTGACCATAATAATTTGCAGTCCTGTCAAGACATTTAAAAAGGAAAAATTAGCATTTCTTAGCTCGTATATAAATATTCGTTAAGTACAATTTAGTTTAACATTCATATAAATTTAAGCTATATTACTATATATACTTTGGTTTAAAAACTTGAAATGACTTGAACCTTAAAGCAGACGACTTTGATTTGACTTGGACTTATGGGCCAGTGACTCAAGACTTGACTTGGACTTGCCTGTCTTTGACCAGGGACTTAACTTGGACTTGAGATCAAAGACTTGAGACTTGCAAAACAAAGACTTGTCCCACCTCTATGTAGTAGTAAAAAGATTAAGCAGACCTACATGCAGATCGTGACAAGGTGATCCAAAAAATCTCTCTTGCGACCCACATGAGGGACGCAACGTAGTCTTTGGGAAACAATGCTTTAAAGCACAGGTGTCAAACATAAGGCCCGGGGGCCAGATCCGGCCCTCCAAGACCTTTAATGTGGCCCTTGGCTGATTTTCTAATAAAATATTTTAATCATATTTTCTATTAAAATATTGGTAATTTTCTGTTCCGCTTAGCAGAGCAGCGTTTCCAGCGTCTCTGTACGTGGCCCCTCCCACCAGAGCAGCACAAATGAAGACTTGTCTCTTTCCAAACGCTCTTAAAGGACGATCGTTTTGACTGTTGACCGTGACACCCTCATCAGTAAAATGTAAAAAATAGAAAAGTGGAGCCGAGTGCAGGATTTTACAGGAAAAATTTACTTATTCCTATTTGAAATTAAAACATTGAAATAGCATTTTTTCTAATAATATTATAATAATATTATAATATTTTGTAAATATTTTGAGTGTAAAAGAAAGATTTCTCTAATAGATTTGTGTTTCTCTGCACAAATATTTGAACTTATTGCTGTTTTTGGGGTTTATATGCCATGAGTTTTCTGATCCGGCCCCTTTGGGATCAAAGTAGGTTGGATACGGCCCCCGGACCAAAATGAGTTTGACACCCCTGCTTTAAAGGCTTGTACGATAACGTTAATATGACTCGATGACAGTTCACACTTAGCGCATTTCAATAGACTTTGCTGACAAACAGAAACTTTGTTAAATAGGTGTGCTAGTGTCAGTGTAAGTCAGTTATCTCCTCCCTTCAGACAGACATGAGGCAGGGTCCACCAGCAATCTGATCTGAACTGAAGAAGCCGCTTCATTGAGCAGTGAAACGTCTCCACTCTAAAACTTTTGTCCAGCTGACAGAACTTAACTTTTCTTTTGCTATGATCCCCCACAGTTACAGTTAAAACTAGAATTCCTGGTGTTCTCATGTATAAGAGAATCTATTGTAAAAGTTTGTATCAAAATTAGACCTGCTGTGACTTTAGCTGCAATACACACCAGGTACTGTAAATATAAAAATACTTCACACGGACACACTGACACAGACACAGAGCTGGAACCAGGACCCGTCAGCACTTCTGCACAAAATTGGTGGTTACATTTGAGCATGAAAATACTTAGAAAATATCCCTTTTGTCTGTACAGTCTGCCGTTCCCCTGGGCCCTGTATAATGCACAATCACTTCCTTAACAAAAGCACAGCGTATATTCTAAGACGGCCCTCGCAGGTTACCATGGCAACACTACTTCAAGCTGCTTCAAGCCACATTAGCCGAAGGTTTGATCACGCTTTTACGCCAATTTACAAAGAGCATGTGTACCTTGATATACTGCTTTTAGATGTAAAGATTATTGTTATTTTGCCCTTGTTTCATAAGTGGAGGCCATTTCTTTGCGTCTGTATGGAATTTACAGAAAGAGAGAGAGAAAAAAGAGAGATATTAGATCGTGAACTATGACAGCCGGTTGTGTCTGGTCAAATAGCGTTCTTTTTTGGATTCAAGCTTTGAAACTGTAACCAGCCAACAATGTCTGGTAGATTTTATTTTTCAAACTCCAAATACAACAGAAATTACAGAGCCCATATTACACTATTTTCCGATCTCTGTTATAATGTTATTTCCTCATCACAAACGTACCTGGAGTTCTGATTGTTTTGTTGTTATGCTGAGTTCTTTTCTCAGACTGATAACTCTCACCTTGCGTTGTCATGTAGTAATAAAGGAATTGTTGCACTGTACACATTTACTAGAATAATTTTGATAATTTCAGCTCTAGAATTGCCAATTACTGCTGAAAGGTAAAAGGTAGCTATTAAACTTCAAATCTACCACTTCATTACATCACAAGACAGACAAACAGAGCATTTTGAGCTAACTAAGACTATGTTTACACTGAAATGAATCCACGTATCACCGTAACAGAAAGGATCTGTGTCCGCAAGTCCTCCCTCTCCACACAGCTTTGAGCATATTTATTTACGAGATGTGTGAAGAATCACTCAGTTGTCCAAGTAAAATCCATGGTGAGGTGAAAATTCAGTTTGTTGACTGGACAAAAGTTAGTTTGGTTGAAGACCTGGCTACTGTAGGTGTAGCCAGGTTAGGTCCAGAGGTGAGGGAGCGCCCATTATGGCCCTGAATTGTTATGCTAATTAGACCCCACACCCATTACAGGTCAATATGTCTAACTAACTAGAAGAAACTGTAAACAAGTAGGTGTGTTAGTTTCAGAGTTGTTAGTTAGCTCCTTCCTGCAGACAGATATAAGAAAGTGTCCATCAGCGTCTGACAGAACTGAAGAAGCAGCTTGGATGAGCTGCGAAACGTCTTCAACCAAACTAACTTTTGTCCAGTCGACAAACTGAATTTTCTCCTCGCCATATTTGTTTATTTGGCTAATTTACATAAACTGAGCGCTCAAAAAACAGCTCGCTATTGTGCGCTGATGCGGTTCAGTTTCTGTTGGACTAAAGGACACGACTCAGTGTGTTCTTTCCATGACAGAGGGGTGTTCTGCTGATGGTGAGTCTGCTCTGTGCTTCTATCATGTTGGAGATGGTTCATGTGAAACTTTTCAGAGATTATACGTCTGCAGGTCATACACACAGACCGTATATATGAATGAACATATATTCTAGCCTCTTAGCGTTTTGGCTGTGAATTGCTTCGCAGTGCATAGACCTACATCAGTGTATCAGCGTTTTCAGGCGTCCACACAGTGCCGGGTCAGATCCATACTCAGATGAATTGAAGATGAATGGGAGCTGGCAGCACAAGATCGTTCCGTCTCTGAAGCCATTTTCAATCGGATTAGTGTGGACGAACAATACATCCACAACAAAAAACACTCAAATACGTACTAATGTGGATGGGGCCTTAATGACTTATAATAAAGAGTTACTCCAACATGTGTGAGAGAAACCACAACTCTGAGTGTGTTTTTGAGGCGGTAACAACATCATCACATGGCTACAGAGCACAACCTTTAGTAAACCAGCTATTGTTGAAAATTATGTCTCATATTTAAAGTTGAAATGAGATGCAGCCTGGATGCAGTGAGTTCACTGTGCAGCTAAGGCCCCAAAAGAATTTCCCTCCTATGGAAAAATGTACTCTACAGAATCCACAGCCTCCTCATGTACTGAGCATAATTAGTCTTAGCCCAGTACATAAATATTCTATAAGCAGCCTTAGGTATATTCTGCAACTTATTATATTATTAAGTGTTTTCATGTTTGATAATCAGGAAGTGTGCATTAGCATGCTAGTTATTTGTAAGAATCCGGTAGTGATTTTGATGTAAACAGCACTAGTGTAGATATAGTTAATACAGAGTCTAGTGGTTCAAAAAGATTTTAATTAAAGATATAAATTACTTACTTCACATATCACTGCCTTAATTAGTCCTTAATTTTAGCTGTGTCCTTGTGGATTTAATAATGCTTTGGAGTTATTCACAGCTTTTGTGCAGTCTAAATAAGATTACATTTATTACATTATTCATTCAGTCCCCACACTCAGTGGTGAGGAGCTGCAGCCTCTTCTGCCCTTGGCTCTGTCTGACATGTGGCTGACGTGTCTTGCCCAGTGACACAACTCTATTAAGCAAAGGTTGAAAGAGGAATCACACTAATTTTCCTGATGTCAAGCCTGATATAAAATACCATTTAGTGGTTAATATCACAGAAGGTACAGTATGTAACTTTCTGGAGGTGGCTTCACCTGCATGATTCCATTGAAATAGAAAGTTAAAATGTAATTTGGAACATTGTCCATGGAGATAGATAAGTATTATGGCAGATTGTGGAAGATTGTTAGCCAGGCTGGTGCCACCTAGTGCCTCCATTCAATTTCATTTCTCTCCAGCAACTAGGTCAGGAATCAAAACACAACAGACAGTTCGCAAAAACCCTGGTAGTGCAAGTTCAGGCACCAGTCAATCAGCGAAGAGTGATATATTCAGTGTTGTCAACGATTCCCGAGATCGAGGATTTAAAGCCGGAATAAAGAGAATGTTTGGTGAATTTCATCAAGGGGAAAGACATTATTGCCCTTCTTCCTACAGGATTTGGGAAAAGCTTAATATACCAGTTATACCTTTACATACGTGATTACCAAATAGCAGCGATTGGTTAAATGATAAAAAGTACCCGCCTACCGTCGAGCGAACGAATTCTAACACTGCGAGGTCAGATGGTTTCTGTGTTCTAAGTGAAACTGGCTGCTGAATCAGACTAGAAGTTTGTAGCCCAATGAACAACATTTCCAAGGAAACAAGAGACCGTTCTCCAGGCCAGATATCAGTCAGGTTTGTGGAGATACAAGCCCACTCAGAATAATTATGTACATTTTTAGTGCAACAAACACAACCAAATGCAGAAAAAAACAAACATGCTTTTATTTTAGTGTATTTTTTGCTAAAAAGTTACATATTATAGCATTAAACATTGATACAATAATATTTTTATTAGAAGTAATTATACATTTGACCTTTATTTCTAACATAAAAACAGAATCTGTGTAAATAACCTACTAAGAGATTCTGTGAATGTATGGCCACAACATTTATCTTCTTTCCATTAAAGCAAAAGAGTGAAATTCACTAGGCCTGGTTAAACATGCGCATAACTGAGAAAAAACAAAACTTCAAAAGACACGCGCATGCATTAGCCGCTAAGCTAATGTTAAACACCTCCGTCGCTAATGAATTTTTAAGTCAAAAGACAACACAGGGCCTCTGTCTAGACGCCGCTTCAAAGCCACTGCAATTTCTCTTCTCATAAATATCCTTATAGTTTCGTATTCAGCTGCTACATAATTCCCCTTGTTATGTTATTTCACATTTTTTCACTCGCCTGTTACTTAATCGGTTTAGCAGACGGGCTAGCAGCGAGGCCAAAAACAGCAGGGGCAGAAGACAAAGAGACAAATGGAGGAGAAGTCAAAGGTGTAGACCGTAAGTGACAGAGACAGATGCATGGACTGGTACGTGGCGAGGAAAACGCAGCACAAATGACAAACTGACGGGTCAAATGAAAGAAGCGCCGCGTCGTGTCCGTTAGCTTAGCGCGGTGTAAAAAGTAGTGTTGCGAGAAATTTGGCTATAGCTAATACGGACAGTTCTGGACCGCGGTGGAAATATGATGGAATAATGGATGGAGAACTGTTAGTGAGCCAAGAGTAATTCATTTTAATTTATGTTTCAATACAGTGTTTTTATGTGTTAGACAGTAACTCAGATTAAATGACAGATGAGACAGATCTGGTGAAGAAAGCCAACAAATGTCAAAGTAGTTTCTGACAAAGAAACATTACAATAACAATTTAATTTAGCCAGATCAGTGGGTCTATTGGCACATTCTGTTGTGCTCGGGACTCGGGGAAAACTGACTTTCACCTCGAGAAAGTGCAAAGGAACGGCCAATAAACGGGGTTACGAAACTTGAACTCGGGCTAGTTCGGTGCAGACGGAGCCGGATGGACATTAAACTTTCTCTCGAGGTCAGCTGGTTTCACTTCGTAGAAACCGTCTGACCTCACAGCATTAGAATTCGTTCACTCAACGGTAGGCGGGTACTTTTTTAAAATTTAACCAATCTCTGCTATGTCGTAATGTATGTAATGCACCGCTTACGGAGCTAATTGATATATTAAGCTTTTCCCAAATCCCGTAGAAAGAAGAACAATAACGTCTTTCCCCTTGATGAAATTCACCAAACATTCTCTTTGTTCTGGCTTTAAATCCTTGATCTTGGGAATCGTTGCCAACACAAAATGTATGGCTCTTTGCTGATTGGCTGGTGCCCGAACTCGCACTTCCGGGGTTTTTGCGTATTCTGATTCCTGACCTAGTCGCTGGAGAGAAATGAAATTGAGCGGAGGTACTAGGTGTTACCAGCCTGGCTAGGAAAACTGACCTTCACCTCAAGAAAGTCCAAAGAAAAGAGCAATCAAATCAGGGAGTCGGATGGACATTAAACTTTCTTGGGCATACATATTTTCCCCAATTGTTGTAATGGAATGTATTTACAACTAGGGCTGGGAATCATTAAGAAGTTGCAGATACAATACACACCTCGATACATAAGCCATGATATGATACACACCTCGATACAGTGCACCTTCGATTCGATATATTTCAAATCAATTCGATACGGTTCAATAAAAAAATCAAGGCTAAATCATGACTGTGATACTAAAAGTCTTTGTTAAACCACTTCTTGTGCAAAATTAATGTGAAAAACTCATTTAAATTGAATTTAAATTCAAATGTATTTGTTTGGAGGATAAGCCCCTTGAGATGTCTTGCCATCTAGTTTTCGAGGGGGTCCTCATAGTTACAACTGCAGAAGACAGATACAGTAGGAAAGACAGTCAACTACATAAATTCAAATAAACAATCAATCAAAACAACAAAATCATCACAACCACACACACACACGACTGTTAGACACATAATAAATCTGAACAAAAACTAATATAATCATGAAATACAACAAAGCGCAAAGCTGCATCATATTACTCACTGTATATATGAGTCGTCCAAACTTAAATTATCCAGCCACATTCACATTCATAATACATATTCACCAAGACAGGGAGGCAACGGCAGGCGAATTACGCCACGATCTGCCAATGGATAGTAGATGCCTGGGCTAAGGAATCAGTCTCAAGTGTCGTTCGTTTGTTTCACTTAATGTGCCTCATAATCTGGTGCACCTTATGCATGAAAACAGATGAGAGAATTCAACATTATTGATATTGCATCTTATAATCCGGTGCGATTTATAGTCCGAAAAATGTTTTTTTGACCTGTAACTTGATCTATTTTGGTGTTCATGAAGATAGAAAGGTTTAAAGCCATACTGTGAAACATTCCAGACAAAGCAATAACATCTCCATGGAGAGAAGCAGGTGGAAGACCCTTTGAGTTCTTTATTGACTAAACTATAGAATTTAAGTACCTCTTCCGACACTGTTTTTCACATTTCTATCTGTAAAAACGAGTCCGGCGTTTGCTCACCTCAGAGCAGCCGTGCCTCTTGTGGCCCAGAACCTGTGGGAGGACTTACCCATCTCCATTTGGCAAAGAGCTGAGACACAAAAACACCTCCATCTCCAAAGCAAAAGGGGCTGGTGAAGAATGCACTCTGTCCAGGCTGAACCTCTGCACAGTTAAAAATATTTGGAACACCAGATTACACTGGTCGGTGTTGATTTATGGCAATTTACTGACTCATCCCTGACACGTGGATCCATCCGAAAAGTGAGGTTGCATTAAAAAACAACTTGAGGTATTTTTAACATTGCAGTTTGACATTTCAAAACATGAAAAAATAACAAACCAAAATCTTTGAAGGTGCATTGTATAACTTTTCTGGTAAAAGGTCCACCACTTGCTTATCTCCATGGAGATGTTATTGCTTTGTCTGAAATGTTTCATCGCATAGTATTAAACATTTCTATCATCATGGAGACCAAACCAGGCTGGTCAGATCTGTGGAGAGGCGACACCACTCACAGTCAGACAGAGGTGGGACCAAGTCGTCGTTTTGTAAGTCTCAAGTTTTTGACCTCAAGTCCGAGTTAAGTCCCAAGTCAAATACAGGCAAGTCGAGTCTCGAGCCACTGGTCCATAGGTTCAAGTCAAGTCCAAGTCGTCTGCTATGAGCTTCAAGTCAACTGAAGTCTTTAAACCAAAGTTTAGATTTTTGTGATTTGAATACATTTTAAGATAAATTGTACTTACAAAGTCATAGTATATTTACATATGTGTATTTATAGAGTATATAAGAGTTGTAGAAATGGTAATTTTTCCTTTTTAAATGTCCTGACAAGATCTTAGTGTGAATCATTACGGTGAGAATAGAAAGAATTCAGATTTAAAAGTGCTTCTCAAGTCTTCTCAAGTCCGAGTCAAGTCCCAAGTCACTGACCTTCAAGTCCAAGTCGAGTCCCAAGTCTTAGTCCATTTTATCAAGTCAAGTCTTGAGTCCTAAAAATAGTGACTCAAGTCTGACTCAAGTCCAAGTCACGACTTGCAAGTCCTGAACTCTGCAGTCAGAATGCTCCAAATGATTCTGCTGAAGGTGTAAGGAGTTTATAAACACAGTGGAGCACTTCCACTACCAACTTGTACCTAGCACCTGTATTACCACATACAGTAACATCACAAGGTGGAACAGAGAAAAGAACTGAGTCTCAACATGCCGGGTTTGTGTGTTACGCATATATGAATGAAATAAAACAAAACTCCAGGTATGTTTTTTTGTGATATTTCTCCGACCCGAGCTCCGTTCGTTTTGTCGTCTGTCCTTGGCCTTGGAGTATGTGGGGGCTGGTTTGCTATGAGTGCTGCTGTAAATACTTTTTTTTAAGACTCTGCTTTGCCATTTTCACTGTAAATATTGCACTTTGCACGTTGGGCTGTGGTGTGAAAACCGCACTTAAGTGAAGTTCATTTCATTTTGTACATTTATTTTGGACAAATAGGTGACATTTTTGATGATGAAATAACATAATACAAAATACAAATCCAACAGAAAACAGCATAATATGGACCCTTTAACACTAGGGATGTCGTCAAAGTTCTCACAATAATATCGTGATAGAGTTATGGTGCAACAATAGCTAAAAAAAAAACGGACAGGGGGAACTACATAGACCATGATCCTTTGCTCCGTTTCAGTGTTAACTACATGAAGAAATAACAGTTCTAAGCACTTTTAAGCCTTTGGATTAAGTCTTGTCAAGGCATTTTAAGTGGAAAAAGCAGCATATTCAATTTGTTATCCTCCACAAAATATCACAATAAATATCGTACCATGAGATGAGTATCGTGAAAATATTGTACAGAGAGATTTGGATATTGATACATCCCTAATCATGAGCCTCCCCACCATGTCGTGAGCTTTCCGATATCGCAATAAATATCGTACCGTGAAGTTCATGCCGTGATGATATCGTGTCGGGCGACTTGGATATCGTTACACTCCTATTTAACACAATTTTACCCCTTGAAAAAATAGCCTACCAGGTGCTTGATTAACCCGTACCTTTATTAACTCAGATCCACAACGTCCTGTCCGCAGACTGGTTTTGGTGAATGAGCTTTGGAGAAGGGCGTGACCCCTGTGGCTTCTTAAGACAAAGGCCACCGCTCGGCTGTGAATGGGGGTGTGGACACAGACTTCGCCATAAAAGCGCCGTTCGGTTGTGGGGTTGTAGCCGTGTATGACACCATGACAACACCAATCACATCCTTTCATTCATTCAGCGACTTCACAGCGGCCGCTCGTCACTATGCCAACCAGGGGAAAAACGCTGGAAAATTCCGTCTTACTTTCTCGAGATGCTAAGGGTGAGTAGGTTATAACTGACTTTATGATCACATTTACCACATGTTCAATCATCATTTACAAATTAAAAGCGCCATAAACTTGAGCAGCTGCATCTCTGCTAATAATACTCTAGGTGGGTGAAATGAGTTGCCCAAGGACACAATAGTAGTAAATGCTAAATTGAATTGATTGGTGCAGTAGTGGAATTTCTTACGGTTAAGGTAACAGTGTAGTTAGATCTTCAGACAGATATAAGCCAATGTTCACCAGCGTCTGTCCAGAACTGAAGAAGCAGCTTGGATGAGGTTTTGCCACATGGATTCTACCCGGACGACAGAGGGACTGTACACACAAACTCATCAAAACCTCATCTCTTTTAATTTGTTAAAGGGACAGTTCAGAATTTTGGACATAGGACCTCATTTCCCAGTGAGCCAGAGTGTTGGAGACGTGTGGAGACACTTTTTTAAAATATTCCATCCAGTCCTTGTATTTGCAAAAGTTGCTGGTGTTAGGCTAGTGCATGTCAAAAACACAAAACACCCGAAGCAAATCTTTTAATACACCAAACTGTCGATGTGGATGTCTGTGTCAGTGAAGTAAATTTAGAAGTAAAACCAACTTTGCATTTGAAGGGTTTATGTTTGAGCAGCAGCAGCGAGTTGTACAGTCGCTCTATCGTGATTTACCTTTCACTGTCATGCTGTTTCACGGATTTTTTTTGTGCAGTTTTGCCTTGCGTTATTTTTAGAACATAACTCCCGCGAAAAACGAGGGACTACTGTACTTCCTAATAAAAAGTCTGAGAGCGGCGGACTGATATATGAAAAAATAGTCCCTCAACATGCAACAGTTCATGCGATGTAAGGTTAGTTTTAATTCAAACATTATTCTATCAACACAGACATTTACAGTCTGGCATAATAATTATTTTGCCAGTCTTTTATGCTTTAAAAATCATGTATCTAAAGTACTGCACCACATTTCACAAAAAAAATAATAACACAGTTTTGTCTTGTATCTAAACTAGAAGTGCAGTGCTCTGATGTTTTGAACACTTAAGAGTCTCAAAGTGAGTTGTTTTATTGTAGACAGGAAACAGCTCACACGCTGATGTGTCCGAATCTGAACCGAGCCCAAACATAAGTTCTAAATATTTTTCCAAACCCGTCCGAACCCGACGGGTCCTGTTGGACTTTGGTCAGGTTTCCATGCTTTAATACAGTCTATGGTGCAGACACAGCTGGTTAGAGGTGAGAAAATGCTGATAAATCTTGATGTGTTTATTTTTAGAACAAAGTAAACACATGGCAGAATAGGAAACATGTGTAATAAAAGTGATAAAGGGTCAGCTTAAGGCGTTTTGTACAAGTAATTAATATATTTGAGAGAAAAAGACATATCACACACTCATTCAGAACATATTTTAAAAGCTTTTTATTTAAGACCAGCGTGCATATATAATACATATATAAAAATACATATACATAGAAATATACAGGACTGAGCCAAGACTAAACCAGGCCCGGGACCAGATAGGAACCAGACCGGGACTGAAGACCAGGGCTGAGACCGGGACCAGGCTAGGACCGGACCAGGACTGAGACCGGGACTGAGACTGGGACCAGACCGGGACTGAGACCGGGACTGAGACCGGGACTGAGACCGGGACCAAACTGGGACCAGGCCAGGACCAGACCGTGATTGAGACCAGAACTGAGACCAGGACCAGACCGTGATTGAGACGAGGACTGAAACTGGGACAAGACTTGGACTGAGACCGAGGCTGAGACCGGGACCAGACCAGGACCAGACCAGGACCGAAAACGGTTTAGTCTTGTTTCAGTCCTGGTCCAGTCCCGGTCCAGTCCCTGTTCAGTCACGGTCCAGGCCCGCCTCAGTCCTTTTCCAGTCCTGTTTCAGTTTTTTTTTAAATATCTTTTTATTATATTGTTATTATATTACTGAAAATATGTTCCCTAAAGAGTACAGACCGAGTCAAACATATGAAAAACAAAAAGAGACCTGCACAAAATAATCATATATTATTTTTACCAAGGCTCAAACCCATGGTTAAATTGTCAGTCAGTAGTTAAAGTTTGGGACACACCGTTATAATGTGTTTTCTTGCATCCAAAACCCCAGAGAATCAAAAGGAAAGGGAAGAGTCTAAAGAGGAGCAAAGTGAGTTTTCTTCTGGGTATTTACCCTGAACAAACCTTCTCAAAAGAACTTCACATTCCTTGGCTAAGGTTCTATCCAGTGACTTAACTCAGAAGAAACTCCCTCACATTACCCCAGGTCTTAAACATCCTGGATTTTCCCCCTCCTCAGATCTTTTTTATTTCCCCCCGAAAACAGAGGGAATGGGGAAGTGAACATCAAGCCTCTTCATCGTAGTTAGCGAGACCATCATAGAAATATACATATACACAAACATATACATCATAGAAATATACATATACACAAACATATACATCTATACGCTGCTGGTAGCTGAGTAGAGATCCCACGAACGAGAATTCCACCCACACTCCCAATTTCCGAACGGTTTATCCACAGCATGATACAAGTCATCCTTGCACCTTTACCGTGCATGGTCGGTCTAATGGGCTGTCAGTCCAATGGTCCTCTTTTTCCAGACAAATGGAATGTCGGACTTATGGGATATCTACTCAGTGGTCCATTTTCGGACTATTGGGGTGCTGGCCCACGCTCACCACCAAACCTTTAGGAGGTTTTGTGGCTTTGGATAGGTGGAAGAGGGGACGGCCTTAATAATTCCTTTTTGCTTGAGACGTCAGTTACAGGGGTCAGATTGGGTGTGATCTTTGGCCTCATTGTGTGATCGCTGGTAAACAATTTATCTTCAGCTTGTGTTGTACTGGATAATTTGTGCAAACCAGAGTTGTGTGACTTCTCTTTATAATACGCATTTTTGAAATACCTTATGTCTTCTTTAAGCCGCTGGTTTTCTTTTTCTAATCTTTCAGTTCGAGCGTTGGACATTGTTAATTGTTAATTGTTCGAGCCTTTTATTTTTGTCTACCTCTTGCCCAATTGTGTTGTGTAACTCTGGAATCCTAAGGGCATCTTTAATGTTATCATTTTTTTCCTCTGGTTTTGGATTTTTTGGATTCTTTCTCCAACTTTCTGATTTTACGTGACATTAGCTCCTTCTCCTTGTCAGAGAGTTTTTGTTTTAGGTCAGTAGTAATAATACTGTTTTTTTGCAAAACCTGATTTTTTTTTTGTTCAAGCGTCTCAATTTCATCCTTCAGAAACTGCATATTTTTCTGCAAATTCAAAATTTTGTCTTCATAATTTTCTCTCATTTGAGATATCTCTGAATGCAGTTGTCTGTTTTGGGTTTTTATCTCCTCACAGTTTTGCATCATCAGCGTATCAGCGTTTTCAGGCGTCCACACAGTGCCGGATCGGATCCAAACTCAAATGAATTCGTGGGAGTTGGTGGCACCAGATCGTTCTGTCTCTGGAGCCGTTTTCAGTCGGATTAATGTGAACGAACACTGCATCTGCAACGAAAACTATTTGAATATGTACTAGTGTGAACGGGGCCATAAGATGTTCTGCACAGAAATGAATGTAGTAAATATTAACAGTGTGATAAAGTGTTTATGTGAGCTAAGTACGAGTTAAACTGATTTAAATACACACTTCCTGATGTGAAGATCAAGTACCCGAGCAAGTGTCTAACTGAGTTTACTATCTAACCTTCCTGTTTGACCCTCATGCTCTATTTTAAAATCAATGCATGGACTCTTACTGTTGCTTCATCTGCTATTTAATTCCAATATAAAACCCTATCACTATACCTTTCTCAACCTCCTCACTATCTATAGATCCTCAATTCCTCTCCTTTTTGCAGTGTATTCCTAGAAAAAAGTCTCTTCCAAACACATCTGAAGTGTCTAAAATAGTTTACACTGCGTTCCCCAAACTTCCGGACACGGCTCAGGTCTTTCGCTGACTCCCGGTCGGCTAACTGCTGTCAGTCGTGCGGCGAGTCCCAGACACTCTGAGAAAGTGACAGTTTGTTGACGACTTCATCAGAAGCGCAGATGGCGAGGGGAAGTGGAGAGGAGCTAGAACAAATGTACAGGGGGAGGCCGCCGGACCCTTTCACAGTCCCGGCACTGGCCCGGGTCCAGCAGCCTGTCTCGCCAAACTGTCCCCGCCTCATGAAGTCTGGAAGTCTGGCCCATGCTCTGATCCGGTAGGTGAGGGGTGAGTAAGGCAAAAAAATATATGAAAAGACAAATGTAATCGTGATTTTATGACAAGCACTTTTGTGATAGAGGTATTATGCAATTGTTTTGGAGCTTTCTACCATATTCATTGTTCCCTCATCAAAACACGCCTGAAGAGGTTTTATATGTCATCCGTGCATGTTTCCGTAATTTAGTTAAAAATTGAGTAATTTAATCTCATGGACCCTATTCGAACCCTCTTTACGGTTAGCTGTAAGATTCTGTCCAACGCTCAGCCCTCAAGCTTAAGTCACCCAGGCTCCCACAGTGTAATTTTCTATAATTATACAAAAGCATGATACAAAACCATACACTACAACTTCACAAACCTGATGCACTGTGCTGTATTTTTTTTTCAAGTGAAATGCAGTGTGATTATAATGTGATAGCGTTCTGAAGGAGGAGTGACAGCACGGAGAGCAAAGGGAGGGGGGACTACTGCTCTGTTTTCATGTTTTAAATGTTTTCGGTGAATATAGCTTTTTCAAAACAATAAAACTTAACATCGTGATCTAAATATGTCATGTGTTAGCAGTTAATACTAGTCAGGCTGGCGTCATTTCTCTCCAGCGATCAGGAATCAAGTCAGGAATCGGAATACAAGCTTTGTAGATGCTTTGCAAGAACCCCGGAAGTTGTAGACCGCGCGCCGACCAATGAGTGAAGAGCTGTGAAGCCATGACGTCAAACTCAAGCGCCTGTCTGGGTCCCTTTTGTGGTAGAAACAAAGCCATACATTCTGTGTTGGCAATGATTCCTGAGATCGAGGATTTAAAGCTCGAACAAAGAGAATGTTTTGTGAATTTTATCAAGTGGAAAGACGTTATTGCCCTTCTTGCATTACTTTCATCACGACGAAATAGCAGAGATTGGTTAAATAAAAAAAGTACCCGCCTACTGTCAAGTGAACGAATCCTAATGCTGCCAGGTCAGACGGTTTCCACGAAGTATCAGTTAATACTCCATCGAAGTGTAAAAACCCCCCTCTTAAATATTAGAATTCTCTTTAAAATAGATTGAAATATGAACTAATAATGTTTATACAGATATAAACTTCAGGGCTAGGAGTTTTTTAGCAATTTGTGGAGGTTATAGAATGATATTATGGTATTATCAAGATGACGTAACAGAAAAGCATGATGTTAAATGTTTACTCATATGGACATTGCAATGGTCCACTGAAACTTTGCTTTTCAACTGAGATTCAAAGCTGGCTGGACTGACGGTAAAAAATATTCCTGGATCATGTAAAAGAGATGATTGAAAACTAGATTAGATATTCACATTCTGAGTCTGGTTTAAAATGTTGTCGATTGTTGAACCAAGAATCTATCTGTGAAGATGAAGTGTGAAGAATCCCTCAGTCGTCCAGGTAGAATCCATGTCAAGGAGAAAATTCAGTCCGTCGACTTAACTTTTGTCCAGTCGACAAACTGAATTTTCTCCTTGACAATCTATTTGAAGGTTAAAGTGATGACATTTGTTGTATAGCAATTAACAGAAATTAACAAAATACTATAGTCGTGTCTCAATTCGTAGGCTGCAGCCCTCGAATTGGGACACGACTTATATCTTTTGAATGGACCAAAGTTTTCAGGAAGTCCTTTAAAACAGGAAGTTGTGTGTCAGCATTTAAATAATTGCATCGTTTGCTTTGTGGTAGTTTTTTTTTTTTTTTATATAGTGCATATACATTTTGAACAACTTTACCACAATTTTCAACAAATTTAGGCTATAATGATATGATGGTATTCTCTGTAACCTTGAAATTGCAATTACCTTACATCACCAGTGGGATTGGGAAATAGACTGCAACCTGGCACTTTGTACTTTCTTCACACACTCATTTAATCTGAACCTGTCAGAGGCAAAGACATGTAAGCTTTAACCTCTTCGTTCAAGAATAAAGTTAAAGCCTAAGTATGTTGTTTTTCTTTTTTTAAATAGACTATGTTTAAGCATGTTTTTCTTGCATCTACTTGTTCTTATTTGGCCTGGAGCATAGCCTCTTCCTGCTGTAAAACTCTAATGTGTTATTTTTATGACTTGTCACTGTCATTTCAAAGTAATTCATTACATTACAATATTACTGCATTTAAAATGTAAAACATTACACGACTATTGCAGCACTTTTACTCTACTCTCACTGATTGTGAAATAACAATCAGTGAGCGAAGATGTATATGGACTGAACCAAGAATAAACCAGGACCAAACCAGAGCTGAACAAGGGCTGAACCAAATCTGAACCAGGACTAAACGAGGACTAAACCAGGACTGAACCAGGACTGAACCAGAGCTGAACCAGGACTGAACCAGGTCTAATTCAGGACTAAACCAGGACTAATCTTGGACTAGGACTTGGAATTTAGGACCGCCCCTGAAAGGGTGTCCACAAAGCGCACTCAGGTGTCGGCTGCAATTAGCCCCATGCGGTTACCAGACAGTCTACGCCGGCACACTTCCGGGCGCGTCCCGACATTTGAAACCATAATGATGATTTTAGCAAATTTGCATGAAAAACAAAACAAAAACACCACTTCAATCCAGGTTAAAAATGCATCATAATGCGCATTACTGACATTTGTTCTGAGAAAAATATTAACATTTGTTTCCCTGTAATACCTTACATTACTGCGTTACAGCAAAAAGCAACGCATTACAGTAATTCATTACTTTCATAACGCGTTACTCCCAACACTGGTCAAGTAAAACACCACGATTAATCCAAACATTTTAAGACCAAAATGTCAAGGTCACAGCAGCAGCTATAGAAAGAAGGATGACAATTTTTCAATGTAAAGTCAATTGAAGCCAGAAGCGCCCCCATGCTCACTTCCTCTGCCAGGAATCAGCTATGCCCATTTATCTGTACCGTCTACGGTTTTGGAGCTCCTCTGTATTTTTGACACACCACTTCATTTCCCCATTGATCCTGTATTCCTCCACTGAGATTTAGCAAAAACTCTCCACAAAAAGTAAGCCCAAAATCAATGAAACTTAATGAGGTCAACACGGGAACCAAGAGGAGGATTGCCGCCACTTGGCATCGGCGAAATGTACGGCACAGATTGTCCGCAAAGACTATTTGGCATTGAGTTTTTTATTCCCTCTAATAAGAAGTCTGTGTCGTGCTCAGTAATTTCTCAAATGGACCACAAGGACAAATAAGCTTGGGATGAGTGACAACATTTCACCCATTTGCCGAACCTATCTTTTAAAATTCCAAATTAAACAAATATAATTATGCTCTCCAAGGTTTTGCGGTGCTGACGGGCCAAACAAAATCAACTTGGACGGTGGGAATGTACAAGGATCCTCATATGGTTCGTGGGAGATTGTCTAACACTTTAATTACAGTCGCACTGGGTTTTACTGTGTTGTTAACAGCTGCTAGCTTGGACGTAGAGCAGAAGTGCTAAATCTCTCAAGTCAAGGCTTTGTTTGTTCCAATGTAAAGATCAGTTGATTTCTAATGGGAGGTATTACAATGTTGGGTTTGTCACATTTAGTGTTGATTCTGGACTCCAAACAAGATTTGTTTGAAAAAAGGTTAGAAGAGGTTAGCGCTTGGGACTGTTTAATTAATACCACAACTTTGAATTTTTTTAGTTTGATTTGAGTTTTTCAACTTTTTACTGATGTCAACATTTTTTTTTGATATTTTAAAATTAAAAACTCAGAATTTTCAGCAGGGCATTATCTCATTCCTGCCTCTCTGAAGAAAGTTTTGAGATTGATTCTCGAATTTGCACGTTCTCTTTATGTCTGGGTCGGTTTCCTTCAGGATAATCTTCCAACTGGGTACTCTTGGCTGTTAATTAACAGTGCTGAGAGTAACGCGTTATAAAAGTAACAAATTACTGTAATGTATTGCTTTTTGCTGTAGTGCAGTAATGTTCGGCATTA
This sequence comes from Boleophthalmus pectinirostris, assembly GCF_026225935.1. Taxonomy (NCBI): domain Eukaryota; kingdom Metazoa; phylum Chordata; class Actinopteri; order Gobiiformes; family Gobiidae; genus Boleophthalmus; species Boleophthalmus pectinirostris. The sequence continues at coordinate 9,884,458 of NW_026570970.1, read as the reverse complement.
CAGGGAAAAAAATGGGAAATTTTACTTGCATGCATTTTTTACCTGAATTTAAGGGTTTTTTCTTCAATGAAGTGTTTTTTCTTCAATCAAATTCACAGCAATCACTGATATCAGCAGCAGTGAAACACCATCGTTACGGTTCCAAATGTCTGGACGGGCCCGGTGGTGCGCCCGCGTAGACCGTCGGGGTAACTGCAGGCGAAAGGACCAGTGCAGAACTCCACCTCGCAGCTAATCGCAGCTGATGCCCGATCGCACTTTGTGGACACCCTGCTCCACCTGGTTTAGACCTAGTTTAATCCTGGTTTAGTGCTACTTTACACCTGGTTCAGTCCTAGTTCAGTCCTGGTTCAGCTCTGGTTTAGGCCTGATTTAGACCTAGTTTAGGCCTGGTTCTGTTCTGGTTTAATCCAGGTTTAAATCTGGTTTAAACCTAGTTTAGTCTTAGTTTAGTCCTGGTTTAGACCTGGTTTAGTCCTGGTTCAGACCTGGTTCAGTCCTGGTTCAGTCCATATACAGCCAAAAGTTTGGCATCTTTGCACAGTTATTTTGGTGAGAGTAAGTTAAAGTGCTGCAATATTCGTGTCATGTCTTACATTTGTAACAAATGTAACAAATTACTTTGAAATGACAGTAACAAGTCATAAATAACACATTACAGTTTTGAAGTAACTTGCCCAACAGTGTTACTTAAAGCCATGAAGTATTTATTCATGTTTTTTATAACAACATAAAGCTTTTGTCACTTGTAAAAAGCAAAACTGTTGTTGCACTTTATACCTCATTTACACTTCTGCTCAGCTCTTTTGTCCATATTGTACTAACACCTGCCCTGTGTGAGCTGTATGTGTGTGTGTGGTCTTTTTAAGATACAATCTGTGACTGCAAACAGAATTGCCCCTTGGGGATAAATAAAGTTTTCCAAACCTAAACACATTAGCATATCCAATTTAACAAGTGGAGATTAAGAACGCAGTCAGGAATGCAATGACTATCACATTTCTCAAATATAAAACTCTGATGGTCATAAACAAAATGAATGAAATGTTCCAAAAAAAGAGCTTGAAAGAAGGTAAACAAATGTGTGTGGTGTCAAACTGAATAAAAAATCTTAAGGGCCAGTGGAAAGCATCCAGGGGAAGTGTCTGGGCTCGGCCACCTCCACAGCATATGGCACCGCCAGATAACTCAAATGAGCTACAAACTGGTGCATGTTAACAAGGCACCAATGACCAGATATGCTAATGGTCCGGTCTGCAGTGGACAGCAGAAATGAAAGAGTGGTGCTATCAGGGGGTTTGAAAGCCCTCCAGGGCGGTGGACCAAAGTTCTAGTAACATTTGGTTTATCAGAAAGCAAACATTATCTACAAAAGCCAGAGGCAGTTTTGTGTGGACATGTAATTTGAACATCACTACGAGTGTTTAACATATTCTGACTGAGCAAATGGTGTTTGTAGCATTCATTTGAAGCTTTGGTAAACTTGGCATCATTTCAGCCATAGTAATGCTGAGCAAGAACAAAGTGCAGACTCATGACAAAGGCTTTTCCTTTCTTTCTTTTGTTGGCTTAAAGGAAAGAATTTGTACCAAGAGAATAAATGCAAATGATTGTTTGGTGCGTTCAACTAGCAGACCAGATTTTCAAATGTGTATATGTAAATTTAATGATTAGTGAGTGTAGCTTGTGGCTGAGTGCACTAGCATTCATAACAAGAAGAGTTCGGGTTCAACTCTTCGCTGGGACGGAATTTGCATGTTTCTCCCCGCGTCTGGTCGGGTTCACACCGGCCACTCTAATTTCCTCAATCAACCCAAAACATGCACAATAAATCCTATCCTATATAATGATGAGATGATGAGATGTGTCCCTGGGTGTGGCACTGCTGTGACAATTAAGCGTACCTTACCATTAAATACAACGCAAACAATCAGCCAGTATAGTTTGAACATAAAGAAACTTTGAACTAAGGCTACGTTCAGACTGCAGGGCTTAATGCTCAATTTAGATTTTTTTGTGAATTTTTGGCGAGGTCGTTCACATTTCCAATTAAATACGACTTGTTTGTGAACTCCAGTGTGAACTTTAAACACCCCAAAAGTGTCATTGAGCACCTGGAGATTTTAAAGTTACTGTCGTACCGGAGCCAGAACATGTACAGCTTATTTGTTTTAAGGAGGAGATTGAGAAGGAGAAGGATGAGGTTTTTGGCCGTGACGTTTTGTGGGTTCAGTGGCAGCAACGTCTGTAGAAAGGAACATGTGGGTGCAGAGTCACAGCCAAGAGTGGTGGGATTTTCATATGATAAGATGAATGTTTGGTTACATTTGTGCCTACTTCAGCGCAGAACAGTGATGTTTGTCGCTTGTCGATAATGTGTAGGTGGGATAAATGTGACCTGGCCATTCAGACTGAAGTCACATGTCAAAAGATCGGATATGTATTGGTTTTAGGAGCACATATCCAAGTGGCCTGTGTCGCATTAGAAAAAAAACGGATCTGTGTCGTTCAGACTGTCATTAAAAGAACAGATACAGGTCGCATAGGGGTGAAAAAAATCTAATTTGAGTTACTTCAGGCTGCAGTTTGAATGTAGCCAAACTAAAAAAAACAGAAGAAAAAAAAACAAACTGACTTCTGATTAACCCCAAATTGATCAGATACAGGCTACACACAAAAAATAATTATAAACACATCAATTAAAAAAGAAACATAATGTATGTTGGTGTTAAGCATATGAAATCATATTGGCCATTTTGCCAGCCACTTCTTTGTAATTATGGTGCTATGAAGCCATGCCTTTGTGACCTGGTCAGTCTTACAGTGGACATTCTGGACCACCACAGCAAAGGCCTTCGTTGTCTTGTAAAAACTGGAACATGGCCTGACTTGCAGCTGCACTGACCATACACCCTGAAACTTGGCTCTGTGCGGTTACAATGGTCCGTAGAGCAAACCTCAATATGCAATAATTATATCCTAGTGTTACTCCTTCAACATTTGGATTGAAAAATACAGTGAAAACATTGGACGGACTGGGGCGCATTCAAGGCATGTCTCCTCCATTTCCTCCGGTTTCGACTCGATTTAAAGCTAAATAAGTTCACCCAATATGTCCCGTTTTGTAGTCCACCGAGCGGCCAGCCAGTAATGTGCAGGGCTGACTCGATGCATTCTTACCTAATGATAGCCCTGTAGCGCAAAGTAGAGTGGAAATGGATTGGTGCTGATGGACAAGTGATCAGGCGCCAGAGGAAAACAGCTATGGGGCTTGACAGATGTACCTTGTGTTTTATTCACGTACAGCGGGTCATTTTAATCACTGTACATGGTTTGTAAGTGGGTGAGTCTGTTCAGAATCGAAGTCCGTGCTGGAATATCAAGTTGACACGGGCTATGATAAAGTGCAGACAGTTATTTTAATAATAATTACCTTATGTTTTATGATACTCCCTGTGAGAATTGGGCTTGTTAACAGTTATGTATTGTGTTGTTCCAGGTGCCTTGCCAGATCAGTGGTTCTCAAGCGCTTCTTATTGTAAATCATCAGTGGTTTTAACTTGGCCTAGATTAGTTTTAAGGGTTATTGTTAAGACATAGTTTACTCTTTGGAAGCACAATATAAATAGTGTAAAAATTGGGAAAATTGGAATCAATGCCTCAAATATGATTATAACATTTAAACAGTAGTTTAATAGTAGGTATTATCCAATTTTTTATTTTTATTTTTTAATTTAGCTGTCTACTGTGTGTCTACAAAGTACCACTGTTTGAGTAATCTTGCAATCTCGCCCAGGGGACTATTCAGACTCTTCTTACAGTTAGTTCTAAGATTTTGTCCAATGCTCAGCCCACAAGTCTACATCATCCATGCTCCCACATGACAATTTTACATGCCGTATTTGTAGGATTATAAAGCACACCGGTTTATAAGGCGCAATATCAATAATGTTGAATTATCTCGTCTATTTTTACACATAAGGTGCATCAGATTTTAAGAGCATTAAGTGAAACAAATGGACGACATTTGAGACTGATCCTTAGCCCAGGTGTCCATGATCCATTGGCAGATCTTGGGGTAATTTGCATTGCCTCCCTGTCTTGGCGAATGTGTATTATGAATGTGAATGTGAGTGGATAATTAAAGTTTTTTGTTTTTTTTCTTACGAGGACAACTCAAATATACATTAAGTAATAATGTGTTCAATGTGTTTTTGTTTATTTATTTATTTATTTAGAGACAGTGCACAATATGAGACAGGGACAGTGCACAATATGAGACAGGGACAGTGCACAATATTCATTAACCTTAACAGGAGAGATGCACTGTACCAGGTTGTAACACCAGTGCTCATTTCCACCTGTAGTCCCTGGGCAGGTTAATTGATTGATCGTATTTAATTGACCTTAGCTATGTAGCATGTTTTGGGTTGATGGGGGAAACTGCGGCGCCCGGAGGAAACCCATCCAGACATGGGGAGAAACATGCAAACTCCACTCAGAAAGTCCCGGGTGACCCCTTTCCCTGAGGCAGGAGTGCTAGCCACTGATGTGCACATTTTACAGAAACAAAACTTAAAACCACATGGCTAATTTTATAAGCACTGAAAAAACAGCTCACTCCTTGTGCACTGATGTGGTCAGTTTCTGTCGGACTAAAGGACACGACCCAGCGAGGCTCCTGACTACAGTAGCCACAATGTTCCGACAATACATCAAGTGGTGTGGCTTCGTAGTTTACCAAAGTCGTACTAAAACATTTTGACAGATTTTTGAGCGCTGTGTACCACATAAAATTGATTCGAGATCAGTAAGCACAACAAGATTAATACATAAGGCGCACTATAAATTTTTGAGAAAATAATTTTAATTGCGCCTTATAGTCCAAAAAATATGATAATTATACAAAAAATACTTTACAAACATGATGCATTGTACAATAGTTTCATCGGGGGGAGGTACGCTGATTGTGTTGTGATAGCGCTCTGAAGGGGGAGTGATTTAATGCGGGGAGCAAAGGTGTTTGGGACTCAGAGCATGAAAAACTAGTGAAGTGAAACAAATATAGCATTTTAAAGGGAACATGTTAATCTTAATATGTTGTGTGTAAGCAGTTAATACCCCACAGAAGTAAAAACAAAAACAACCACAAAAATACATATAATCTTGCACAGCTAATCTCGAATTTTCCTTGGGATCAATAAAGTCTGTCACTCTTTAAAGATGTACTATGTAAATTTTCCAGTGGGGGGGGTGGAGATATTACTGCATTACCTTGAATGTTCCACAGTGTTAAACTGGTCTGCATGAAACAAAACACAACTTCATGTATGTTTAGGACGAGAAAACAACATTATAACAGAAATCTGAAAATATCATAATAATGTACTGCAATCACACAAAACAAATGAACAGCCCACATATAAATATAACAATAAACAGCACTAAAAATGATTTTAAAAGCCGATTCTAAACAAAACAATTACCTTCCTATACTTTGTAGTGCACTGGCAGACGCACAACAGTCTGTCCGTCCTTGTACATTGGCTGGTTCGCAGTTGGAGCTTGCGGTGCTGTCCTTGGTTCTGCTTTTGGACACTTTCCTCCTCCTCTCCTCTCATTGTCTCTGCCCTGTTGATTAACCTCTCCGCGCCCCTGGGTACGGCTCACACGGGCACCTGGATGGATTCGGAGCCGGGCAGGTATAGCACTACACATGGCTGCAGTTTCCTAATAAGATCCCACCGCTCAGAGCTCCAGGCTTTAGGTGTACCTGCTGCGCGTGTCACTGGCTTAGGAAAGACAGAGGGGCTGTGACGGGACGATAAAACAGCAGAGTCACTGGGCAATTATACCAGACCTGGGCCTATCATGAGTTTTAAAGTTTCACTGCGCAACTTTTCTGATAGAAGGTGTTTCATTATCGCAATATGATGTTTGTTAGGGCAGTGTTTCGCAAACTTTTTTTTTTTTCTGGGGGACCCATATTTTAAAAGTCCCAATTCTTTGCGACCCAAGTCAATAGACATTATTCGTAAATCACAAAGTAAATTGATGACCATTTTTGAACATTAATGAAGATATTTTATTGTTGACTGAGTGATTGTGTCTCTCTATTACTCAAGTTTTTAATTCCCTTAACTTAATACTCCCTACAACTGTACAACTTACCCTTATGTAACAGAAAATACTCCCTACAACTGTACAACAAGTCAGCCTTATCTAACAGAAAATACTCCCTACAACTGTACAACAACTCACCCTTATGTAACGGATAATACTCCCTACAACTGTACAACAACTCACCCTTATGTAACGGATAATACTCCCTACAACTATACAACAACTCACCCTTATATACCAGATAATACTCCCTACAACTGTACAACAACTCACCCTTATGTAACGGATAATACTCCCTACAACTGTACAACAATTCACCCACTGCACCAGACTATAGAGGGACACATAATACTCCCTACAACGGTACATCGCACTCTTATGTAACAGATAATAATAATAATTGTTATTATTTTGATGTGTGAGCTACCGTGTCCAAATAATTTCCCTTGTGGATCAATAAAGTTTGTCTAAGTCTAAATCTAACAGTGTAGTGCTTTCAGCGAGCTCCACACTCCCAAAAAACTTTAATGACATCAGCTGCAAAATATCAATAAAACCTTCAGTCAATTGAAAAAAGACAAAATATCCACAAATCGCAAACATCCATCATTGTTGCTACCGTAGGAACTCTCGTCTTTTGTCCATGTTGCGACCGGGACCACAGACACGTCCCCGGGGCCAGAGTGGAACAACTACAGCGTGTCGTCTTTATTTTGGCAAATGGACCATGGGATCACATCGATAACGGCTTCTCCGCCACTACTCCCTCAGTTTAGCGCTTTCGCCTTCTGCCCGCTCACCCCGTCAAGACCTCCCCAGCAGGACCCCCGCCTCACGTAATGGGAAATCAATTCTACTTTTCGTTGCCTGGGTAGCCTAAGGAATAATTACTGAAACCGGGGTAAGACTGCGGACATTTACCGTGGGGTTTTCTTGATGTGGAACCAATACTATTATCCGGTTAAAGCCACTGAGGACCTCTTCCTGGTTCGCTCGGGAATGTCGCGGCATCGACGTGCAAAGTAATGAGATTCCCGTTGGCTGCGTTTCGGAATTGCGACGGATTTCGATGTTTTCGCGTGCTGTTGACTTGTCTGTGGGGAGGTTGGCGAATGATTACACACTTAAGCACCCAAGTTCTCTGGCCGGGGACACTTCATTTGTTCCAGTCAGTCTGCTAAATCCCCGGCCAGCCACTCAGCCACCCACGCAGCAGACAATGGATACTAATAGGCAGATGTGACCAGCATTAAGCCAGGCCGTGATTGATCTGAATGTAGTGAACTTTAACCTGACCTTTGATAGACCGGCAAATGACTATTGACCAAATATAAGATGCACAAAAGGAAACCCAAATGGAACTGTGAGAAGATTTAATAAATATATGATAATAATTTGGGTTAAAATGGCAAACAGATGGATTGTATTCAATAAAATGGTAATGATTTATGGCCAGCAGTAAATCTTGAGGCTAGTTCGTGCCACAATAAATTGAGTTTGGACCTATTAATTCTCAGGAGTCACAACATTGAAGTAATGCTGTGATAAGAATAATGCTTTTGCAAGTACAAAATCAGATTATCATGAACTTGAGAGTAGATATTCAATTTGGTCGATCGTTCATTCAGCGCTCACATGATGGGTCACAATAACATTTACACAAAGACATCTTACTGTGTCCACTAGGGGTGTGTTACGACAGAACCAAGATGGAGAATGGAACTGAATCATGTTTAATTAACAGGAATGTAAAAGGTAAACTTAACAAAACAGACTAAAATATATACAGCACAATAACCTAAACTACGAAACAAAACAACAGGGTTAACATACAACGAGTTTTGTGCCAAAAACTGTGTCACGCTGGTCTATATAAAAACGAGTGATTAAACTAAGGGACACACAACAAAACTAAAACACAAGTGCCCCAAAGTGAAACCACATAAACCCACAAACAGAATCGAGTGACAAATAGAAAAAGGTACAAAACAGAACTAAACTAAAAAGTGTCTCAACACAACCAACAAAGTCAGACACGTACTAGTACAAACAAGTAACTGACACGAAAGAGACTAACACAAAATGGCAGACTGGCCAGCACCAAGGCCAGCAGCCCCAAACAGGTGCTGCAGTCTCCTTAAATAGGGGGAGGAGGTTGCAGGTGAGGCATGTTTAATAATGCTGTATATTTAGGCCGACTTTTTCTCTCAAATGGAAAATGCTCTGTTCCACCTTGTGATGTCATGTGGTAACACAGGAAGTTCACCACTGTGTTTTTAAATTCCATACACCTTCACTAGAATCATTTGGATGATTTCTGCCCTGGAATTGGCAAACTTTTGAACAAAAGGCAAAAGATTAACCAGGCTGGCGCCACCTAGTGCCTCTGCTCAGTTTCATTTCTCAACAGCAACTAGGTCAGGAATCGGAATACACTAGATGGTTTGCAAGAACCCCGGAAATTGTAGATTGTGCACTGGCCAATCAGCAAAGAGCTGTGAAGCCATGACGTCAAACTGAAGTCCCTGTCTGGGTCCCTTTGGTGGTACAGCACAACAGTAAACAAAGTGGTCGAGATGGATGTAGACGAAGCCATACATTCTGTGTTGGCAACAATTCCTGAGACTGAGGATTTAAAATCGGAACACAGAAAATGTTTGGTGATTTTTCATCAAGGGGACGTCACCAGTCATACATCATGACCAAATAGTAGCGATTTGTTAAATAAAAAAGTACCTCTCTACTGTCGAGTTAACGAATCCTAATGCTGCGAGGTCAGGCTGACGAACAAGGCTAGTAAAAGGTGGCTTGGTTAACTTGAAAACCCCGAAAAGCTTCATAACATCACACAAGGTGGAACAGAACATTTTGGGATTTAGAGATGTAAGACTAATAATAAAGGGATACTCAAACGTGTGAATGAAACAAAACACTCCAGGTTTGTTTTTGATGAAGCAACAACATATCAAGAGTCAATTTTGTGTAGTAAAGGACCTTTAACTAGAACCCAAAGTGGTAATGTATAAGACGAGATGTTTTTAGATCGCTATGGCAACTATTGTAATTTGCCAGTTCTCTAAATTGTTCTAATATTAAAGGGTCAGGAGGTTTTTGCAAATAGATTTTTCCTTATTCAATTACAGAACGTTAAAGGTGGATTAGGAACTTTCTTCGACTTTGATATTTGTCTAATGCTAATTAAACAGAACCTTACAATGAATGTAAATAAGCATTACAATATAGACCACAAGAGCCCATTGTCTCCATGGCATTAATCCACTAAATCCTCGCTAACATTCACACCTTGTTTTCCCTGGCGCTTGAGATTCCGATCACATGCTAATTCCAGACGAATCCTCTATATCAGATTGATAGAAAGGTGTTTGGGGACCCGTTCGTCTCTGCCATCGTCCAATCAGAACAGCGCCAGAAGCTACTGATGCTTGATTAACACCCTCCCTGTACCTCTACCCTGTTATCTCTCCGCTTTCCATTCCGAGACCAAAATCCGATTCCTCATTTCTTCCTCTCCTCCCTCTTTCTTTTCACCGACCACGCCAAACACAATGACGCTTCAAGCCCGCGCGATCCCAAGGTCTGGAAATCTGGATATCCTCAACCCAATTAACGGAGAGTCAATAGCGAAGCAAATTAAAAAGCCCCCGGGTGGTGAACCTTGCCAAGCGAATGCCAACCGAATGAAGGCGAGCGGACAAAACAAGACGCAAACTTGGGTACAGTCCTCGTGATTATGGCAAAGAGAGATTATTTAAGGTTTCTTTTCGTCCAGAGCCAGGCTAAATGAGGGGAGAGGGTATCCTTTCAGACAGGGCAAAGGCTGGGGTGAGGAATTGAAGTTGCTCAGTGAGGTGTGAAGAGGCCGCCCCATAAAGACAACATCCACAGTGGGAAAAAAGTACCGGAGGGGAGAAAAAGGATGACGACCAAGCAGGGGTCAAGGGTCAAGGAAAACAGAGACGACCTCCGGAGATCTAATAAAACGGTAGGGTGTGTATTTACTGTATATGTTTGGTTTTGATCCCCATGTCTGGTATTTGGCACACAGGGAAAAAAAAAAAAAAAAGTATGGCAAGTATTCTGACCTTTCAATGTGTACTTAGATAAGATTAAAGATGTACTATGTAACTTTTTGGTGCTTCATAGCTTGTCTTCATAGAGAATTGGAACAGTGCAGTGTGTGGAATGATTCACAGTTTGCCATTTTACTCATCTTTATCCGATGACACAATCACGAGATGCCAGCAGGCCAAATTAAAGGTCAGATCTGTGGAGAGGCAACCTCGCTCACAGTAAAAGTGCACATTTTTCAAGGCATTTTCAGCAACAAAAGTATTACTGTAAGCTGTAATTGAATAAATGTAAAAAGGATAAGTTCAATGCCATACTGTTGAACATTCCAGTTAAAGCAATAACATCTACGAGTGAATGAAAGTGTATACAGCCTGCACTCTTACTGAAAAAGGTATTCATAACTGAACCTGGACTATCAGTGCCTTAACCTGCAGATGCACATACCACTCATACAAGTGTTTCCTCATTCACAGAATATCATCAGTGTACACTGCAGTGGCAGAGTGACAGGAGTATAGGTAAGATAAGATAATCCTTTATTGTCTGGGAGAAATTTGTCTTGGGACAGGGGATCACATGCTTTATCAAAAGACAGGACAATACAACAACAAAAGCACCAAACAAACATCTACCATAAAACCTAAATAGAGACTAAATATGACCACGAATGACGCAGCAACAGGACCTTTAAGTCACTCTTTATAGGCAAACCCTTCGCAATCTTGTATTCTATTAATAATTGCACAGTCCATAAGCCTATGTGCAGTTTTAATTGCACATTCCCTTGACCTAAGTAAGGACCTAAGGTAGTGAGGATTCAGACTACAGAGAGTCCTTTCAAGTTTAAACCAACTCAATTTTAACACTGAAGCTGGAATCCAAAAAATTATGAACAGATGAGACATCAGGTCCCAATGTTTTTGTAATAAAGAATAAATTAGCATTACAATTTTGACTAAAAAGAAGCTGTATTTGATTTGAACATGTCAGGGGACAGAGATAGGTTAAGTTTATGGTACATATGGTTCCTCTAAGTGGCATTTTTGCCACGTAGAAATTGAGGGAGGACCCAAAATGCAGGACTGCAGTTGAAGTTCTTTAATAACAAACAAAAAGACCCAAAAATCCATAAATCCAAAAATCGAAACTTACTTGCCCTGACAAGACACTGACAATGACAACGACAATGACAATGGACCAACAAAGGGCAGAGGAGAACACAGGGTATATAACCGTGTTTGATTATCTTCTGACTCCACTTAGACCTCGGAGTTGATGTCACGTCTGTTTCGCGTGTAGGACTACATGGATTATGATTATGACTATTCCCTCATCTTATGAAAAGGCTGCCTCTTTAATTAATTTAATTTTTGAAATTTGCACTTCATTTTATGTTGTGATTTCTCTTCCGTTCCAACCTTAGGGACATTAACACACGTTAAATCAAGTATTTGTTCAATATTGGCCTCACCACAACACCGGGTCCCAAACCCACAGACAGTGATACGGATGTGATGTGGTATTGCAGTAATACAAGTGACAATTGTCATTTAAACCACTAAAGTGTCCAAATATAATGAAAACACTTCATAATTACACATCACAGTGGGCGTAGACACCTTGGATTCTCACTCGGAATCCTTGCTCGGTCTACTTTTTCTGCCACCGAGGTCTGAGTCATGCCGTCCCAGGAAAAGGGGTTTGTCACGCATGTCGCTAGGCAACTTCCTCGGAAAACCGTTTCAGAAGGATAATCGAATGTAAGGAAAGCACACATATACAGGTGTAACACATTAGGGCAGGACAAGCAATCAACAGACAGGAAGTAAAACTCAAAACTAGAAGCAGACAGGACAAATGTCAAAATAAAACATCAAGAGCACACAACGCTAAAGGAAAAAGTTACACCAAAATAAGCAAAAACAACTACAAAACATGAACTATCACACATTTTCTCCTTCTTTTTTGGTCACTTGGTTAAGCATCCACATCAGGGTTTACCAAGAGTACCAGAATATATTTATGTTGCAGTACTACTCAGCCTTTATAATTAGCCTTTATATATTTTGTGTATTTCTTGCAAGATAAAATCAGGAAAGCATTCACCTTAATGATAGTCTGGCATTAGCAGCATTACGTCACTTTGTACTTGTTCCAGTGCCAGTTTAAAATACCAACCCCAACAAAGCCAGACACTGTTAACCACCTCCAACACCATAAGCCAATAATCATTTTGCGTCGTGGTCAGGCTGCTTTCCGACTTGCGCGTAGCCTGAAGCGCCGAGCACCTCCACGGCACTCACAAATATGTTTACGGATCCTTCCAACCAACTTAATCTCCAGATGAGACAGATTTCCTACGCAACAATTCTCCCTGTGTCTGCAACTGTACCTCTATGATTGAAAGCGCATGCAAAATTATTTGTCTTGATGTCTCTAATCCTATTCATTCTCTGATTAAAAAACATATGTCAAGCTTTTTTTTCGCTCCCTGTGGATTTAATTAATTCTTGGCCTTTTTCAATAAGAGTTACACGTCTTGGTGGTCTGCGGAACGCGGTGTGAAAACTACCATGCACTTCCATAACCTTTGTAATTAGATCCCCTTCACTCTTTGCAGGCCTCTCTATACTATGCTCCCCCATGTCCAATTTGGTCACAGCACGGCGGAACTACAGCCCAGGGAGTCTTCCGCGGGACCCTTACCAGGCCAGACGATCCAGGCCTCATTTAGCCCAGCGGAGACACCTTTCACTGGGCATGGACCTCTCCTGGCACCGGGGCGAAGCGAAGAGAAAGCTAAACTAATTACTCCAGAGGCTACGTCTAAGCCAGGGTTTTAGTCGGACAATAGGGGCCTTTAACTGGAGTGGACTGTCCCGCTTTCAGATTCCTGTTTGGACGCTCCCACTCCCACAATGGGGCTTCCATTAGTGTAATTAGGGAGCGGAGTGAAGTGCAGCTTTTTTGCTCAAAACCTGGATTCTTTGGCGTGTTTTTGACCTCCAGACTTCGGGGACGTGTAATTGTAAGGAGTTTCAATAAAATAATGGAAGGAAGGACTTTTTGTTGTGGTGTGCATCTATTTTTTTTATTTTCGTTTGGCAAGAGGTAAGGGCAATAAAAATGACTTTGAATATCGTGGTTCAAGTCAGACACGTTTTAAAGAAGCTTTACCACATTTTTAAGATCGTAAAACATGAACAAAAACAGAACTTATTCTTTTTAAACTGTTTGTAGCACTACTACTACTACTACTACTACACTACTACTGCTACTACTTCTACAACAACTACTACTACTACTATTACATCTACTACTACTACTATTACTACTACTATTACTTCTACTATTATTACTACTACAACTACTATTACTGCTACTATTACTACTACTACTACTGCTAATGCAATTACTATTACTACTACTACTTTTACTACTGCTACAACTACTACTACTGCTACTACTACTACTACAACTACTACTACTGCTACTATTACTACTACTACTACTAGAACTGCTGCTACTGCAATTACTATTACTACTGCTACTACTACTACTACTGCTGCTATTACTACTACTACTACAGTTACTATTACTACTACTACTACTACTACTTCTACTACTACAACTGCTGCTATTGCAATTACTATTACTACTGCTGCTACTACTACTACTACTACTACTACTACTATTACTACTACTGCTACAACTACTACTACTGCTACTACTACTACTACTACTGCTACTACTACTACTACTACTACTACTACAACTACTACTACTACTACTACTGCTACTATTACTACTACTACTACTAGAACTGCTGCTACTGCAATTACTATTACTACTACTACTTTTACTACTGCTACAACTACTACTACTGCTACTACTACTACTAGAACTACTACTACTGCTACTATTACTACTACTACTATTACTACTACTGCTACAACTACTACTACTGCTACTACTACTACTACAACTACTACTACTACTGCTACTATTACTACTACTACTACTAGAACTGCTGCTACTGCAATTACTATTACTACTGCTACTACTACTACTACAACTGCTGCTACTGCAATTACTATTACTACTGCTACTACTACTACTACTACAACTGCTGCTATTGCAATTACTATTACTACTGCTGCTGCTGCTACTACTACTACTACTACTACTACTACTACTACTACTACTACTACTGCAACTATTACTACTACTACTACTACTACTACTACTACTACTACTACTACTACTACTACTACTACTACTACTGCTGCTGCTGCTATTACTGCTACTACTACTACTACTACTACTACAATTACTACTACTGCTACTACAATTACTATGACTACTACTACTACACCTATTAATACTACTACTACTACTACTACAATTACTATTACTACGACTACACCTATTAATACTACTACTACTATACTACTAATAGACTTATTTTGATCCTAAGAGCTACTTTTACCATAAGTACCAGGACTAAACAAATTTAACTTTTATCACGGGAAACAAATTGGAATTAATTTGTTTTATCAGAAAGAATATTCAAATTTCCTCCCTCCAAAGTCTGAACTCTGCTCCAAATTACACGTTTTTACTGCCACGATTGGCTGTAGAAATGCAAATTCACTAATACCAAGGGGATCACTGACATATTTGAACTATGGTGTTGGTGAAGAGGACATGGAGATGCTGAGGTGGTTCATGGTTTTGCTGCACAATGATGAAGGGACAGTAAGGGACTTCTAAGGACACATAACTCAAGAATTATTTTAAGAAAACTTTTTCCCTATATTACATTTCTTACACTATTCTGATGGGTGTACTGAGTTTATAATGCTATTAAAATAAAATGGGACAGTTCCAGTTTTTGCATTTTAATGAAATTTTTGATCACTCAGTAGTTCCTATATAAGAATAAATGATGCAACCACTGAATATTGGTTAACTCAGGTTGTGAAAAATGAAATGATATACTTCCGTGCTCAATTTTTATGACTGGAAAAGGAGATAGAAGTCTCTGTAATGAACCATGAATCACTGCTTTTGAATTCTGTAGGGTGCTGCTAGGTATGTTGCCGTTTTTTTTTTTTTTTTTTCTGTATTTGACCCATCTGGTGGGTGATGTGCACGCCAACTCCATGACAAAACCAACTGAAGGAGACACCGGTGGATATGCACTCCCCAAATAAACAAGCTGTCTTAATTATAGCACTTTAAAGGTTGTTTGTCTCTATGGAGTTGTTATGCTTTGCCTAAAATGTTCATTAATATGGCATAGGGTTGAATGATCTATTGATTTAGACCAAAATCGCAATCTCAGACAACACAATTTTGGTGTCAAAGCCACTTGTTTTGCAGTGCTCCTAAAGCCCAATTTAAGGACAAAGTTTAGTTCTGCATTGACTCAACACATACTGCCGCCGTCGCCTTGTCGCCATAGTTTTTGATCCATGGATCTGTGTCAAGGTCTATGCGCCGCGAAGTAATTGAAACCACAACACGAGGAGGTTAGGGTTTAAACCTGGTGTTCGTGTAAAGTTTCACATGAACCATCTCCAACGCGATAAAAGCACAGAATAGACTCACCATCATCAGCACAGCCTCTGTCACAGAAAGAACACTCATATTCCACTGAGTCGTGCCCTTTATTCCAACTGAAGCTGAACCGCATCAGCGCACAAGGAGCGAGCCCTTTTCTCTTATAGTTTATGCGAATTAGCCATGTGGTTTAAGTTATGTTTCTGTAAAACGTAAACAAATGTGTGCAAAGCTGCATTAAACACATTATTACTCAATCACAGCCCTTATTGTCTGCGTAAATTGTGGCCATACTGGCTTGTCAAAGCCTCATCCCATCAGATCTCAAAGCAAGGCCGGGACACTTGGATGGGAGACTGCTTGGAAAACCAGGTGCCACAGTGGGGCGCCAGTTGTAAAAACTGTTGTTGTGTCCTTAGCAAAGACACTTCACCCACATTGCCTAGTATGAAAGTGGTGTGTGCGCGTGAGTGGTGGCCAGAGGGGCTGATGGTGCAGATTGGCAGCCTCGCTTCCGTCAGTCTGCCCCAGGGCAGCTGCGGTTACAATAATAGTTTACTACCACTGGGTATGAAGTGACTGAATAATGCTCGGTAAAGTGTCTTTGAGTGTCCAAAAAAGCACTATATAAAACGGAAGCATTATTTTTATTCCTAAACTGAGCTTTACGGTCCAGCGTCAGATCGTTGATGCAGGACTGTGGTGTGATGTAAGTTTCTGTGATGTTTGCAAATGTTCATGTGTACTGAAACTTGATTTGGAAAAAAAAAAAAAAATCACAATATCTGCCAGAAAAATTGCAATTCCTTTTTTTCTTAAAATAGTTCGACCCTAATATGGCATTATTGGAGACAGTTAAGAGACACCATCAGGCCAATTTACAGCTCAGATCTGTGGAAAGGTGACCTCGCAGTAAGCATTAAAACACCTGTAATGGAATATATGCAAGACAGATACATTTAATGCAATACAGTGGAACATTCCAGGCAAAACAATAACATCTCCATGGAAACAAGCAGGATGCAAATGCTCCATCAGAAAAGTGACATGTGCACCTTTAAGGCAAATGTAAAAACAGAATTTCGATTAAAACAAATCAGTAAGTGGATGAACATACAACACACTAATAAAAAACACCAGTTCCTCCAATTGGACTTCCATTAGCTTAATTTGAAGACATCAGTACTAATAAATAACATGACGAGGGTCTGGATTTGTCCTTATTTCATCTCTGATACGAGGACCTCTAGACTTTTTAGTAGCTTTTTGCCCGCCTTTCGTTGATAATGAAAAAAACCCGGGGCACAGAGCCATATCTGATGAAGCCTCTTGAACAAATCATCTTATTCCCATAGCAACAACCAGCCTCAGAGAAGATAATGCAAGTCCAGATCTTAAAACCATTTTGTGCACCACTAAAATACATCTGATGTTTATGCCACACAGTCAAGGGTTGTCAAAAGTATCGGAAATCAGATACTAATTGATAAACATGGTACTGAAAATAGATACTAGCTAAAAAAAAAGTCCTAAAACTAAAAAAAAAGTCACATTCACAGGACAGAAGTGAACCTCTGAGCTGTATCAGAACAAGTATAAGAGCACATACAGTAGTATACACCCATGGATAACTGTGGAACCTCCTTGGACCACTGGGGGATTACACAGATATAAAGGCACATGAAAATACATATACAAGAAAGTACTACAATTTAATGGTGAAAATTGCATTCTATTGTCTAAAGGAAGAGCATTTTTTATTATACCATATTTTTTGGACTATAAATCACACCAGAGTATAAGTCGCAAAAATGCATAACGAAGAAGACATATTATATAGTAGTATAAGTTGCACTTATTTTTTTTTTTTTATAAAATTCGAGTCCAGGAACCAACATTTCATCTGTCATCTTCATCTCAAGTTACAGTAATAACAATAGGACAGAAAACAACAGACTGTTAACGTCACATATGAACAGTTCTTCAGATAACTATAGCATAAACAACAAAACAGAACAAGTTTACCAAACTCTCCATCTCACTCCAAATCACTAAATCCATTCAATTCTTCATCCTCTGTGTCACTTCTGAGCAACTCAGCGACCTCTGAAGGTAAACAGAGCGCCGCTTCCTCTTCTGTAGCTGTCGTCAGACTCAGCATCAGTTCCAGTTAGAATTATTCCAGCCTTTCTGAATCCTGACAAGATGGTTTCAATTTTCTTTGTAAGTTTGTTTAAACTGTAACTTTTCAGTGGTACAGAAGTAATGATGCGATCGACTAACATGATACAGAGAGGACAGCGGCTCTTTCTGCAGCAGACATGCACAGTAGAGCGTGAAGTGACAGTGGTACAGGAGTAATAGGTGTAGCAGATACTGACACCCAAGCCTAGAGCGCTCTCTTGTGACTGTCAGTGTGAAAATTTTAATATATAACTCGCACCAGAGTATAAGTCTCAGAAAACACCCAAACCATGAAAAAACGTGCGACTTACAGTCTGAAAAATATGGTAATCTCATTTAGTTTGATTTTATTTAAATCCTCATTAGCTGTTACAAAAAAGTAACTAGTATTCTTCCTTCCTTCAGACAAAGGATGTACATGTACCTTATTCACACTGATTATGGAACTAAAACTAAACTAAATCAAGTTCCAGAAATTTTAAAAGGTAACAAAATAATAATAATAGCTCTACTTTTGTTCAGATTAAGCAAAGCATGATGAAACTGTTAAACCCTACATAAGGCTGCAAAAAATTCACAATATCACCGTTACTATAATTTAACTTTTATTATTCTTGAGTAAAAATGAAGGAATCGTGGTATCAGAATTGGTATTGAGTATCTATTCCTTAGTATCAAAATTGAGTTTGAAATTGTAGTATCCTGACCATACTAGTATTCTCACATTGTTGACATTGGGGGGTTGAGTCTGGTTTTTGTTTTTGACCACAGCCCAGACAAAACATAAGAGTCACGGTCAATATTGACTGTCGGCGGGACTCAGAAAGACGCGGTGTTTACCTCTTCAATGTCAACGTTTTATTTTTGTTTTCTTGTTTGGAATTTTGAAGAAAGCCTGGCGAAAGTGCTTAGAAGTTCAGAGGTGTTAAATGATATGTTTGGACCATTGTTGGCGGCTGCTTTGACCTGGCTTGTGTTTTGAACAGAGCTGCCAAAATATATAGTTTAATTCCATAGGTTTTGCAAAGTGGTTGGGACAAATTTGCTTTACTGAAGTAAGCACATTGCAAAATATATTACACAAGGAGGAGTATAAGAATGGTGTCTGAAAACTCAACATTTCTATCCTGATTTTACTGTTTTAAAGACATGAAAAGCACAACAAGTTTGTTTTAAACAGTTTGCAGTGGCCCAAAGTTATTCCTCATTTAGCTTCTGCATTTTGAGCATTCTAATTACCGTATTTTTCAGACTATACGTAAGTCACACTTTTTTTCATGGTTTGGATGGTCCTGCAGCTTACACTCTGGTCTGACTTATATATTAAATTGTTTACACTGATAGCCGTGAGAGGCACTAGGCTTGTGTGCCAGTATCTGCTACTCCCTGTCTGTCAGCCTGTCACTTCCATATGGTCACTTGGCTTTACTGCGCATGTCTCCTGCAAAAAGAGCCAATGTCCTGTCTGTGTCATGTCAGTCAATTGCACCGTTACTTCTGTACCACTGAAAATTTAAACAAACTTATAAAGACAACTGAGAAGACTGAACACAAATGCCCCCATAAAGAAAATCATATTTTGTAGATTACAACCTTCAAGTAGCAAAATCTGCAGCCAAAAATGGTAATCAAGCAACAGAAAGAAAGTTTGGAATGAGCGAGAAACTTGTGACACCGGGAGGGTGTGATATGCAACTTTCCTGGAAGTCATTGGATGGATCAACAAAGCCTGGACTTCAGTGACACCAAAACCATCCTGTCGGAATTCAGAAAGGCTGGAATAATTCTAACTGAAACTGATGCTGAGTTTGATGACAGCTACACAGAAGGGGAAGCGGAGCTCTGTTTACCTCCAGAGGTCGTGGAGTTGCTCAGAAGTGACACCGAGGATGAAGAATTGAATGGATTTAGTGATTTGGAGTGAGATGGAGAGTTTGGTAAACTTGTGCTGTTGTTTATGCTATAGTATTTGAATAACTATGTTCTCTATTCTTTGTTATTACTAAAATTTGCCTTTCAAGGTGAAATGCTGGTTCCTGGTCTCTGATTTTATTAAATAAATTTCCCCCAAAAAGTGTGACTTAGTGTGACACATTTTTTTCACTGCTGCGACTTATACTCCGGAGCAACTTATAGTCCGAAAAATACGATATTCAGTTTTGAGTTCATAGTGGACGTTCAGTGTTATGGCCAATTGAAGAATGTTTTATAATAAGATGCAAATAGCACACAGTGGTCTCATTTTGACTCAAAGAGCTGTTTTTAGAATATATTTGTGCATAACTTTATTATAGGAAACAAAATAAGACAAAATCATGTATAGCCTCTTAAAATGTGTGAACTGTTTGTCTAAATCCAGTTGTATCATGTTCCTTGAAAGTGTCAGGTGGTTAAACTATTAGTGAACATTCACAAAGGAGGCTCTGAAGGACCTCATCTGTCCCAGAGGAGGTGACCCAGGATCGGGTACCTTGGCCTGGGGAGCGCCTGGGCTGTGGTGAGGACAGACTGGTTGCACTGAGGGACTGCAACATTTCTGAAGGTTATTTTTATTTCTTTTAAATTTTTACAAGCTAACGTAAAATAATTTCAAAAGGAAGTACAATTCAGACCCATAGTGACATTACTCCACATGTAAGATTGAGTGAATAAAAGTAATTTGTTCGTGTTGGATGGACTCTCCGGGGGTCCGAGGAGCCAATATAACTTCAGTTCTTCAATTTTACAATGCAGAGATTTCCATTATGCACCTGAGTATAGCATTTGTGTCCATATAATATGTTTCTATAAATAAATAGCTCAATAAACACGTCTTTTAAAACCAACTCAAGAAATGTTTAAACAGTAGAATATGCCACAACTATATCCTACTGAAACCACGATTGAGATTAAAACTGTGTCTCTATGATGGAATACACACATTAACAACACAAAGTTTTAAGATCGTCAAAAAAAATCCAAGAAAAAAGAAAAAGAAGAAAAAAAACAAGAAAAAAAAAATAAAAGAAATGGATTTTAATTAGGTTTGTAACGATATCCAAGTCTCACAATACAATATCGTCAAAATACGATATTTATTGCGATATCGTGGGAAAGCTCACGTTATGATGGGGAGGCTCACGATTAAGGATGTAACAATATCCAATCATACAATAACAATATATTTATGATAACAGCCTTGACAAGACTTAATCCAAAGAACTAAGACTTAAAAGTGTTAGAATTGTTATTTCTTCTTGTAGTCTACACTAAAATGGAGCAAAGGTTCATGGTCTATGTAGCTCCCTCTGTCTTTTTTTAGCTATTGCTGCACCAAAACTCTTAATTTAAGCTAATTCGATATATTGTGATGGTCCGCAATATTATTGTGAGAACTCTGACGATACGATATCACAATATTACGGTTATTGTTACATCCCTAATTTTAATACATTTTCAAGAGCCTGTGATCATTACAAGCGTTTATGTTCCTGTTTAAGATTTAGATTTTCAACACAAAAGTTGAAAGAGTGACTAACTAAAAAAAGGTGTATTAAAATAAAGATTAGATTCCCATATTTTTCAGACTATAAGGCGCACTTAAAATCTTTTAATTTTCTCAAAATTCGACAGTGCATCTTATAATTCCGTGTGCCTTATGTATGAATTCTGGTTGTACTTACTGACCTTGAACCAGTTTTATGTTGTACACGGCGCTCAAAAATGTCAAATGGCGAGCTGTTTTTTTTCAGACATTATAGTTTATGCAAATTAGCCATGTGGTTTTAACTTTCGCTTCTGTAAAACGTAAACAAATGTGCGCAAAGCTGCTTTAAACACATCATTACTCAATGTAAATTTGAGTCCTCCTCATAGAAAAAAAAAAAAAAAAAGATCCACCCACAATCACATTCATAATCCACATTCACCAAGACAACGAGGCAACACCGGGTGAATTATGCCACAGTCTGCCAATGGATCGTGGATGCCTGGGCTAAGGGATCAATCTCAAGTGTCATCTGTTTGTTTTGCTTAATGTGCCTTATAATCTGGTGCGTTTTATGGTCTGAAAAATAAGGTAAATTAAAGTCTAACTGAGTCTCTGACAGAGCAGTGCTGCAGTTAGCATCACACTCCCAGAGAATGTAGATGACATCAGCTGCGTAGTATTTTTTGACACAAGATGTATTGCTTAAATTAACATTGTGGGAGGATTTCACGCACATTACTTGTCAGTTTGATATCTGCTCAGCCCCTCTCAGCTGTGCTCCCAGCTCTGACCCACACCACCTCCAGGCTCCGGGCTCCATCTGCTAATGGGCCATCCCGCGCTCATGGTCAGCCACCTGGACATCCGTCAACACCAGGGCCTCCACACCCCCCCCTCCCCGACCCGTCTCCCCCCTTCCTTCAGCCTGGGGGTCCCACTTGCGGCGGTGCAGTCGTCACCCTCTCCCCTGGTCTCTTCACTCAGCACCCCTCCGTCAGCGGTGGTCTCACGTTTAGCACGAGGCGAGTGAGGCGCCGCTAATGGAAACATCACAGGTGACACTGGTCGAGGTTTAGTCACATCACAGAGACACGGGGTCGAAGTGATGGAGCTCAATGACCACCGTGTGCTGCCACTGTGAGGGGAGGGGGGCGCTCATGAGGAATTTGACTGAGTGTGTGGGATGGACGCTAAGTATAAGTATAATATTCTGTATTATAATGTGCTATAATATATTCTACATGAAAAATTTGGCTCAGAACAGTATACATTTCTTAGCCTGATTCATCAGCTGGTTTCACTTCGTGGAAACCATCTGATCTCAGAGCCTTAGGATTTGTTCGCTCGATGGTAGGCAGGTACTTCTTTATTTAACCAATTGCTGCTATTTGGTCATGACGAATGTAATGGGCCAAATCCCGTAGGAAGAAGGGCAATAACGTCTTTCTGCTTGATAAAATTCACCAAACATTCTCTTTGTTCCTGCTTTAAATCCTCGATCTCGGGAACCGTTGCCAAAATAGAATGTCTGTCTTCGTCTACATCCATCTTGACCGCTTTGTTTACTGTTGTGCTGTACCACAAAAGGGACCCAGACAGGCGCTTGAGTTTGATGTCATGGCTTCACAGCTCTTCTCTGATTGGCCAGTGCGCAGTCTACAACTTCTGAGGTTCTTGTAAACCGTCTAGTGTATTCCGATTCCTGACCTAGTCGCTGGAGAGAAATGAAATTGAGCAGAGGAACTAGGTGGCGCCAGCCTTGCTATACATTTCTAGCTTCTCGGACCACTACCTTCAGATTGAAAATGACTTGCGAATGGCAGTCAAGGTCTTGATTTCAAAAAACGTTATCCTGATGATTACTTTTGGGGATTTTAGTTCAACACTATCAGGGTGTCTTGAGGGCTCACGTCTCCTGGTGCTGGGTCTCTGATGATAAATAAACTTGTCATATGTTAGAAGTCGAGTCTCTTTTTTCAATTCTCGGACTGCTTCAATTAATTCAACAACAACTGTACTTATGGAGAAAAAAACATAAAAAACTCAGAAACTCAAAAAGCAGTGCATCTCCAAATATCTTCCTTGGCGAAAGTGAGTACAATGGATGAGTAGTTAACAGTACACCTTTCTCAAACTATTTCCCAATTTGAAATAGCACCACAACTTACGGCAGTGTAAATTCATTTGTTTCAGCTTATCCATAACAATTTTGACTAAACGCTATTACTATATTGATTATTTTATTGTTTATATACGTCTGACTAGTTTTGATTTAATATTAAAAATTAAATAAAGAAACAGCTACAAACACAAACACTAATCACCTGTACTGTATTACAAAATGCATTGGAATAGCAAAAGTTTACCATCCATACATAACAAAAAGTAGTGCCTGGCTGCGTGACAGGGCTGTACAGTATCATGCCGCCACTTTAGAAACTCCATTCACAGAAGCAGCTTTACATCTACTGAGGTGAGAACTTGTTCCATTTGCGACCTCAGCAGTGTACCACTCAACGGGCACGTAATAAAGTGAATTCTGAGGCTACAATGGCCCAAAGAATTCATGTTAGACTTGACTTAATAGACTGGCACGCTCCACCTAAAGACAGTTTGTTAATTAATAGTGACTAACAAAGACTTGACCCAAAACATATAAACAGAAGTGTTGCAGAAATTTAACATCATGTACAAAATATATATAAAATAAGTAAAACAGGGAGGGCTTTCAGTACACGAGAAAAGGAACAGTGAAGGCGTGCAAACAAAACACAAAAGCAGAAGAGAAATAACTAAAACTGTCCATTTCAGACCATTGTAAAAAGAAAACAACATTATTGGGACAGTGGACAACAAACTTGGACATTCTGTACAAATGCAAGAGTCTGGAATCGAAGCATAGTGCGTGAAAAACCTCCATCCCAGCTTGAGCCCAACTACAGCCATGAATTTGTATGCCTCTCAAATACATCGTCTCTCAAAAATTCATCTAAAAAATTCTTATATACTTAACCTGAGATAAATAAGAGTTGTGTAAAAAAAAATTAAAATGTGTATGGATAAATACACAATAGCAGATGGAACTAAAAGGGTGAGTAAATTATGTTTTAACCTGGTGCAAAGGAAATTTACTTGGACTTCCATTGTTCTAAGGGGGTTGTTAGTAGTTGCTGTAGAAACAGCATCGCACTCTTGTTTCCAGGTTTATTTACAGACATGTGATTATCAAGGCGTGGAGCTGTAGGCCAGTTTCAAAGTTATGCTATTAGAAATCATGCAAATGTTCAGTGGTAAAGGGGTATATTGTATCACATGATTTTTCTCGCTTGCATATGTTTTGCTTTTTTTTTTTTTTTAATTACTGATAATGGCCCCACGCTGGGGCTGTTCTACTATCTGAAAACTCAAGAAAAAAATACATAAAGGGGTTATTTAAACAGCATCTTTTCAGGAGCCTGTGATCAATTCAAATGTTCATGGTCCTGTTTAGGTGTTTGATTTTCAACAAAAAGATGAGAGCGACTAACTGAAAAACTGTTCTGAAAGCACAAATCAACTCACATGTTGCAGTTCCAGCAAAGTCAGTTTTTTTCTGATCATATTGTGTTAAAATAAAGTTCAGATTGTCATATTTTTTGGACTGTAAATCTGACTTTTTTCATGGTTTGGGTGGTCCTTTATACTCTGGTGCAACTTATATATTAACATTTTCACACTGACAATTCTGAGAGGGTGGTCTAGGCTTGTGTGTCAGTATCTGCTACTACTATTACTCTTGTACCACTGTCACTTCACTCTACTGCGCATGTCTCCTGCAGAAAGAGCCTCTGTCCTGTCTGTATCATGACAGTCGATCGCACCATTACTTTTGTACCACTGAAAATTTACAAACTTATAAAGACAACTGAGAAGACTGAAGATAAATGCCCCCAAAGAAAAAATCATATGTTGCAGATTACAAGCTGCAGGTATCAAAATACGCAGCCGAAAACAGTAATCAAACAGCAGAAAGAAAGTTTGGAGTGAGCGAGAAACTTGCGACAACCGAGAGGGTGCGCCATGAAACTTTCCTGGAAGTCACTGGATGGAGCTACAAAGTCTGGACTTCAGAAAGGCTGCAATAATTCTAACTGAAACTGACAACAGCTACGCAGAAGAGGAAGCAGTGCTGTTTACCTCCAGAGGTGGTGGAATTGCTCAGAAGTGACACCGAGGATGAAGAATTCAATGGATTTAGTGATTTGGAGTGAGATGGAGAGTTTGTTAAACTTGTTCTGTTCTGTTGTTTATGTTATAGTTATCTGAAGAAGTGTGACGTTAACAGCCTGTTGTTCTATTGCTATTACTGTAACTTGCCTTTCAAGATGAAATGTCAGTTCCCGGTCTCTGATTTTATAAAATATATTTTCCCCCAGAAAGTGTGAGTTATACTCCGGAGCGACTTATAGTCCGAAAAATATGGTAATGTCCAACAAGCCTCAGACAGAGCAGTGCTTACAGTCACGGTCAGACTCCCTGGCATCAGTGTGGGTCACATCTAGAACAGCAATTAGCCATTTCTTTTTCATTTTCTTGACCAAAGGCAGAATTTAGTTGGATAAAGTCAACTGTTATCAGACCTCAAAAAGTCTTTGTTGGAGAAAACAGGTTCATTCAAAAACGCCAGTGCACTGTTGTTGAAAAATAGAAAAAAATGAAATGAAGTAGTAATCTGGTCCAAATGTTCAAAATGTTCTGCCCTTCGAGACTGTCCAAAAAGCATCTTGCTCACTTCACATTCTCTCCTCATTTTATTTTGTCCTTAGCGAGGAAGAAAGAAACTACCTGAGATGAACGGTACTCCACTGTACACGTGAAAGTGTCCGCACAGTCTCTCCTCTTTATAAATTAATTCCTCTGACATGAAAAGGGCCTCTTAATTATTTTTTCTCACGTGTTCAAGTCTTGCTCGATTAAGCGCGATGAGAATGCGATTTGGAGTAACGCAATCACTGATAAAACTGATGGCCAAGTACAGAGCCATATCTAATTTAAAAAGCCAACATTTAGTCTTTTGAAGCACTACTGGGTGAATCTTTCAGAGCAAATGAAACACGTACATTTAGCGGCTTCTATTTAGACAGCCAAGAGGGAGAAATTAGTGTTTTCATTTCGTTCTGTTACCTCTCAAGCCGGCGATTATAATCAAAAAATGTTCCCGATTTAATTAACTTACAGTGCACTTTCTTCCCACCGAATGTTTCCCGGCAAAAGATATTAAGAAATGACATTATTCTAAAGAACAAATGGATGGTTGGTAAGCATCACTGGAAACCAAATCTTAATCCTTTTTGACAATAATGCAATTTCTTATAGCTCAGAGAGGCTCCCGTGGATAAGCGCATACTGTGAGGCATCTGCTAGCATGCCACGTCTCGTACCCTGAACATATGGGCTATTGTTAAACATACGCCATCCTTATGTTACTAATACATTGACATTTAAAAGATGGATTGCATCACAGTGCCACCTCTGACAAGATGTGGCGACTGTGCTTATGGCTAATCAAATCTATTAGTAAAACCCGTGCTAGTGCGTGTAATACCAAGAGAGCTTTCTGGAGGCTCTGGGAAAGGCTTCGGCAAAGGTTCGTTCTGTCAGACAGGAGAAGTTTGTTTACCTGCGTTACATGTTTCGGTTACCTCCTGTAGGCTTCCTCATTAGCGTCACATGATGTTGTAGAAATCTGCAGAAGGCGTCAGACAGTAGGGGGCGTAAGCTTCCACTAGCTCGGAAGATACCAGTAACTCTCCTCCGCCTTCAGAGTAGCTCGCCAAGGGATTTCTGTATCGTATTGTGCTGAATAACTCAAATTTGATTTAATTGAATGCCTATTATGACTGTAAATGCATAATCTTTGCGCACTAATAAATAATTTGATTGATTTTGATTTGACTGATTATTTATTTCAGTCACAGGTATATTTTGACATTAATTCACCGACAGTCATATTTAACATACACAGACCGAAAAGGTGCAGGCTGAAGCTTAAGCTTATTATGCCTACCCTTTATTCCTTTATTCCTTTATCAGAGCGTCATCTTAACACCAGTTCATCTTCATAAATACAGCAAGAGGAAACAAACAAATCAGAAACAGTACATCAGAGTACTACAGCACAAAGTAAGTATCATAATTCATGTATCTGTCCAGAGTTAAACATTTAAACTCCTTTGTAAAGTGAAAGAGACTGGTGCACAACTGAAAATGGATAATAGTTGTGTAAATGTTTTAAAGGCATCAAACTGTACCCCATCTAAGGCTCTTATATTTATTCAATTTCTTGTGACCAAAACGGAAATGAGTAGCTTTCTGGCATTTTCGTTTTGTAAAGGTAGCTCACCAGAGCAAAAAGGTTTCAGACACTTTTTTTCCCTATTGTCGGGCAAAAATCAAGTAAAGCAGCCTACAAAGAGGTCATTACACCATCACGTGGAGATAATAAGGAAGGCTACAGAAAGTAACTGAAACATGTAAAGCAGGTAAACAAACTTCTCTTGTCTGACAAAA
Organism: Boleophthalmus pectinirostris; assembly: GCF_026225935.1. Classification (NCBI taxonomy): domain Eukaryota; kingdom Metazoa; phylum Chordata; class Actinopteri; order Gobiiformes; family Gobiidae; genus Boleophthalmus; species Boleophthalmus pectinirostris. The sequence goes on along the minus strand of NW_026570970.1, from coordinate 9,856,476 downwards.
AGAATAACTAATTCTAGGCTCTGGGATATGCCTAGTCAGGCTGGCACCACCGAGTGCCTCCGCTCAACTTCATTTCTCTCCAGCGACTAGGTCAGGAATCGGAATACACTAGACGGTTTGCAAGAACCCCAGAAGTTGTAGACCGCGCACCGGTCAATTAGTGAAGAGCTGTGAAGCCATGATGTCAAACTCAAGCGCCTGTCTATGTCCCTTTTGTGGAACAGCACAACAGTAAACAAAGTGGTCGAGATGGATGTAGACAAAGCCATACATTCTGAGTTGGCAATGATTCCAGAGATCAAGGATTTAAAGCCGGAACAAAGAGAATGTTTGGTGAATTTTATAGCAGTGATTGATTAAATACAACTTACCCGCCTAACGTCGAATCCTAATGCTGCGAGTTCAGTGAAACTGGCTGACGAATCAGGCTAGGATATGCCAGTAAAGCACCAAAACATACTGCGTTTGAGATGGTACAGGCATTTTACACCATATGTGGCAACAAATATGGCAGAAAACCTTCCAGAGAAAACACTATGAGTGAATGAACCATCTTAACTGAAACGCCAGAGCAGAGTAAGAGTGAGACTTTTCCTGTTGTGTTCACCTGGCGCCCCCTGGAGACTGCTGTGATGCTGCAGGACACAGAAGAGGAACACTTTTGGCTCTTCCTCTCCTCAAACTTCCCTGACACAGATCTGCTGACCCTCCCTGACCAGACCTTCTGTTGAACTGCACATAGACCTTTGAAACCTTGAATGTCCCTCAGGATCAATAAAGTATCTCTCTTTTTCATTTCATCAAATCACTTTTCAAGCCAATTTAATTCTTCATCTGCTGCAGGAGTATACTTTTAACTTAACTGGCAGGCTTGACTATGTCTTTTAAATCTGTACAGTGTAGTCTTTATTCATCCCCTGCTCATGTACAGTAATTTCCCCCAATCCAATCCAACAATAAACTTTTTCCTACTAGCGCAATGAAGTTCAATTTTCTCCTCTCTCATCAGTGTCACGCAGCCGAGTTATTCCGGGAAACGTCTGGTGAAAGTCCCCCCTCCGCTCTCCGACATAGATCATTGTGTCTTCCCCACGATGAGCTGTGAACAGATCGGAGGTCAGAGTTCAAAGACGGGGTGAAGGAGGAGGAGAGGTCGGTGACGGGACACGCGCTGGGCCGGGATAGAGAGATCCGGAGAGGAGAGGACAGGAGCAAGATGGATGGAGGGTGAGGGAGCGTCTCTTCATCACCGGCGGACCTTGAGTGTTTGTGCACAGTGGACAAATATGAAATGTGACTTTGTTTTGGGAAGCAATTTGATGCACATGATTTGGTGCAGTTGTTTAACCGCCGGATCAGCTGGAATTAGTAAATCAAAAATTTAGACAGAGTTTTGGTAGTTTAAAGGACCTGTCAAATGTTTTTCTTTTTGGAGATGTTATTGCTTTGTCTGGAATGTTTTGCAGTATGGTATTAAACCTTTCTATCGTCGTGGAGACCAAACTAGACCAAGGTACAGGCCGGATCTGTGGAGAGGCAACACCGCTCAGTCAGAATTCCTGTTTTTCTGAGTTATAAGTTATAAAACCACCTGAAGAAACATAAAATAGAGCTGTTTAATATCATATAGTGTAACATTCTTAGCAGAGCAATGAAATATCCATAGATACAAGCAGGTGACGTACCCCTGACCAAAAAGTTACATAGTGCACCTTTTAGTGAAAAATATGTAGCCTGTATTTTTTGTGAGTGTTCATTGGCTGTTGGTTTGTGCCTTTAAACGTGCTGTACCTGATGTTTACCTTTGCTTCCAAAATTTCTGTACTGGGCAAGACACATTTTGTCCCTGACCCAAACCCCCCCCCCAAAAAAACACTCACTTTTCAGTACAAACATAAAGGTGCCAGGCCATTTTTACTCAGTGAAGCGGAATCATGTTATTAACATTAACATAATCACCTACAGAACATAAATCATAGACTACAACACATGAACCAGGACTGAACCAGGTCTAAACTAGGACTAATCTTGGACTTGAGAGTGAGAAAGAGAACCCCGAGCCCACGGAGCAGGGTGTTTGCAAAGTAGGATCAGGCGATGGCTGCACTTAGCCCCGTGGGCACCGAGCTCTGCGTCCTTTCTCCGGCGGTCACCTGACAGTCTACACGGTTGCACCTCCAGGCCCGTCCCAACACTCAGTCCTGGTTCAGTTTTGGTTTAGTCCTGGTTTAGACCTGGTTTAGTCCGGTTTAGTCCTGGTTCAGTCCTGGTTCAGTCTTGGTCCCTCATGGCTCAGGACAGTACTGCAGATTTCATGAGTCTATGCAGGTTCTTTTCCCCGTTGTCAATAGCTCCAGTTTGATATTTAAGTTGTAGCTATTTTATATTTGTTATTTTTTTTTAATATCACACGTCGGGAGAAGTGGGTGGACGGCGTATCCCCGCGTACCATGCCCACTACACTCCTGAATAAAAAATAATAATAATACAAGTATATACTTTCATTGGTCATACTACATTTACTTATTTACTTAATTATTACTAAATTCGTTTTTATATACAATTCAGCAAATAGTTTGAGCCTCAAATTTTGTAATAACTATTTGCATGTATTTGGGTGAATTTACGAACAGTAAAAAAAAACAAAAAACGTTCATATAAAACATTTTATGATACACAATTATACAAGACTGAAGCATTTCATTACATTTCCAACCTGGGATTTTGGATCCATCGAGACTGCATGTGTCTTCAGTGATGAAGGTCATCAGAATATTGTCCATTCAAACACAGTTCTAAAACTCAACTGAATGCATAAAAGGTACAGAGCCTAACTGTAATTTTAATGTTTAAATTACATCTGCGTTTGGTTCGGAAGAGGAGGCATGGCTTGGGCAGAGGCAGGTGGGGAAAGCGTTTGGGACTCCCGGCTGTATCACTGTACTCTGCGTAACATTGGACGCTTTAGAGATAGAAGATGAGAAGGTAGACTAACAATAAGAGGAATACAATTTTTAGGGCTATAAAAACCTGGACTGCAGAATGGCTTGAAATTTGTTACTAAATTATCAAAATAATAATAATACATCAGATTTATATAACGCTTTTTTGGACACTCAAAGACGCTTTACAAACAAATAAGAAGAAGAAAGTAGAAAGTAGTAAGAAGCAGAAATCAGGGAATTCATGGAGGGAATGCCAGTTTGAACAGGTGAGTTTTTAGCAGTGATTTGAGGTTCTGCAGTGAGTCCGAGTTCCTGATGGACTGTGAGTTCCAGAGGGAGGGGGCTCGGTCCCCCAACGGTAAATGAATAGATCATAGTATTGTATCTCTTGCTATACCAACCGTCCATGCTGTTTTCTTTGAAACAACAACCTCAAAGTAAAAAGAATCAGGGAAGCTATGTTTCCCAAATGCATTGAGTCCATCAAACATGTCGTCTCCAATGCGGTGATATTTTATCTGACGACCTTGCACTACTCTCTTTCAGTTTATGGACACTTTGAGGAAAAGGTGTGCGAAACGTCTTTCCAATTTGACATCTTTCTCAAAGCTAAAAAGCTTTCTCTACCTCAGACTCAAACACCAGCTTGTTTGTCTTGTTTGTCATCTGAAAAGTTACACAATGCACCTTTAAAACAGCTGTACAAATACCCAAACATGAAATGATAAAAGTATGCTCTCTGCTTGCGACAATGATGACAGAACTCAATATTTGCAGTGGATTTTGGTGAAGTGGCCCATGACTCCACCTGGAATTAGCGTGCGGCCAGCCATGAGGTTTATCACATTTTGGTCTGGTTCCTCATCTGGAGCTGCCAGGACTTGGATGATCCCACGTCACCTAGTCACCATAACTACCTGCCATTGTGTGCGACAGGGTTGGGGGTCAGATTCCAGCTTGGACAACACCTGTGGCCTCCAGATCCCACTGTGAAGCCATTAGGAGAACTTGGCTGGAAAAGCAGAGCATGCCTGGGTTCATTGAGTTGGGTAACTGCGAAAAAAAGATCCAAAATATTTCCATGCCAGCAGTCTTTTTGTGCAGATTATAATATTCTGATGAGGTTGTAAATAATAGAATACATTTAAATAAATTATTTTAAATTAACTTAATGTAAGATTTTAAATTCACACAAACATGACCTGAATGGGTCCCCCAAATATGAAGTAGATATGTTCAAATCAAGTATAAGTTTTGCTGATGACAATTGTGATGCTGATTTATTCTTAATTACAAAAGCATTGAACACGATGTCCCATTTACATATGTTATAAGATGGTGCTTTGGTTCTCAAGACGATTATGCAACCCGAGAGCAGAATGAGCCACATACAAGTCTCTCATTTGGGTCGCCAGTTTCAATGTTGAAATCCAGTTGGTTAAAACTTAAAATGACTTTCTCTGATCTGAATCCTCACTCTCTTAACCCCAGCATCTGCAGCAAATCATCACAGTGCCTCTGCTGCTACAGTATATGCTTCCGAAGTATTGAAAACAGGAAAAAACTTACTTATTGTCCTACATTCTCCTACATACATACTGTACCTATGTTAATTGTTTAGATTACACAATACAATCACATGGAATCTCACCCAAAGCTCATAATATTGTTGTGTCCTAGGGCAAGATACTCACTTCACTTTGAGTTAAAAAAAGATATTAAAATAAGATGATTCATTTAGTCAATTCTTAGGTTTCAGTTTCCTTGCGGTAGGTGATACTTTGAGGGCTTTTGCCAAGTCAAAAGCTATATATTTGAGCCCTACGGGACACGACACAAAACGGAGTGGACATGGGCGGGAGCAGGACTGCACAATATAGGAGCGGGCAGGTGGAAATATAAACTACAGTCCTGCAAACTAAATATGAGTGTAAAGTAAAATATACAAATTATTCATGTGCCTATCATACAGAATTTGTCCTGAATATTTTATTTGGCATTAATAAAAACATTTTAAGCAGCCTAAACTTGCAGATGTGGTCTAATCTCGCGCACATTTTAGAAAATTCCTTTCCGCTTCCCCGCGCTTGATAGAGCTTAAGAGCGTGGGCAGGAACGGGACTGAAAATTCTGTCCTGCGCAAACCTCTAAAACATACTTTCATTCATCACAAGACGCACACTGAAAACAAGAGAAAAGTGTCTTGCCCAACACCCTTAGAACCACTTTCTAACTATAGGGATGTATCGATATTCAAATTTCTCAGTATGACAGTTTCACAATATGGGATCTATTCACACTTACGTCACAAAACCAGGTGACATTTGGAAACATGCGGATGATGACTTCCTTTGAGTTCTGTTGGCGATAGTAACTCTGATAAAGTCTGGGAAAACTGAGAAAATGCGCCAGTTTTCTTCATCTAAATGTCATTGTATTCTCTCTTTTTTCCTTTTATGAATTTATTATGTTGTTATGTTTGTCAGATTAACAGTTAGAACCAGCTCCCTATAAGTGACATGAAGATACGATCGGAGTCTCGTCCTCCATGGAAAGCTCTGGCAGGTTGTGAAGACACTGCTGTTGAATCCACGGATTTATCACATGCCCAGTGTCGGTAACTGCACCTCCGCATTTCTAAACGTCTTCTGGTAAGCATGAAAAGAACTTACTGCATGTCACGGTAAGATATTTATTGCAATAGTTTGTGGACGCCAACAAAACGGTAAATAGGCTACTTTTTCATTTTAAAATGCCCCGACAAGCCATTGGTTCTTTCATAATCCAAAGACCTAACTTTAAAAGTGCTTGTAACAGTTTTTCTTCATGAAGTCTGCACTGAAACGGAGCAAAGGATCATCTTTGCTTTTTTTTAGCTGTTGCTGCACCATGACTATTAATTTAAGCAAAGAGACTTGTAATTCGATATATTGTGATGGTCCACGAAATTATTGTAAGACTTTGGTCGATGAGTTACCACGATATTTTTGATTATTGTTATTGTCACATCCCTATTTCTAACCCACATTTGCATTATGGGGATGCAATAATTGGCTTATATCCAAATGAACTACAACTTTCTAGCGTGCACTAACTATAACTTTATGTATAAGCACTCCCTTGTGTTATACTGTCCCCTGACCTTCAGTAAACACTTGCTTGCTAAATCATGCGAAGCTTTGTCAACTTTTATGTGCACACGGTCCACACTAGACCCTCAGTGGCCGTCCTGCTTCTCCCTCACTGCCCATTTCAAACTACACAACATGGAGTCAGCGATTTTAAGTAACTCTAACAGCCTGACTCCTGCTCCACACAGATACTGAAGGACACATAAGGGAACAGTGAACAAGACTATCATTAATAACATCGCGAAAAACTTTGAAGGTTAGAAACAGCAAAAGCAGACAGAGTTTTGGCATTAAATTTTACCTTGAAGTCAAACCCAAACACTCCTGTGGATACGAGGAGCGTCTGTCACTCGTTGCGTGCACTTGTTACCTGAATATTTTCCTAATATAAATATTAAATCTGTCAAAGCACTCAGCTGAAGTGATGGATGTGTGGCAGGCGCTCCAGCAGTAGTGCATGTCAAAACAGTATCCCGGTGATGCATTGTCGTACAAGGTGTGTTTGTGAACGGCTCGCATACAGTCAAATCTGTGCAGTTTGTCTTGTGGTGCTGACTGCCTCATTTTAAAGGTGCAGTAGCTGAATTTTACTATGTTAAATATATGCAAGACAGAAACAGTCTACAGTATTGTACATGGTTTGCAGTTCAGTATTTTTCCTCATTTGCCTTATATTATATATATATATGTATTTGCCGAGAATCCTAATTATTCAACATGATGAGTTTATAAGGGCTTTTCACATCTTTCAGAGGCCATGGGTGAGTTTTACTGTCATGTCATGTCATGCTAGCAATGCACTTCCTGATACTTGGACTATAAAACACTTTATAATTTGTTGCACATAGTGGTCTCATTTTGACCTCAACATCTGTTTAAACAATATACTGTACCTGTACTGGTACAAGACAAATTTTACTCAACTACACATACTAATACTGACACATACTACATACTAATATGCACTGTAGAATTATGCTTGACCATAATAATTAAAAGGCATTTGTTTTGAGGCCATACCAGCTTGTCAAAGCCTGTTCTCATCAGATCTCAGAAGCTAAGCAGGGCCGGGCCTGGTTAGTACTTGGATGGGAGACCGCTGGGAATTCCGGGTGCCACAGGGGTGGTCAGAGGGGCGATGGTGCAGAGTGGCAGCCTTGCTTCCATCAGTCTGTCCCAGGGCAGTTGTGGCTACAGTAGTAGTTTACCACCACTGAGGGTTGAGTGAATAAATAATGAACTGTAAAGTGCTTTGGGTATCTTGAAAGGTGCTATATAAATGTAATGATGAATTAATAAATTAATTTGCATGTAACTTAATGACCTTCAAACAATTCTGTTCATTGCTCTATTCTATTGTTGTTGTTCTATTTTGTATTACTAATTAACTCCAAACCTGAGAATTATGTCTCTTCAGAAGCCAGACATGCCCTGGGGTAGACTACCTGAGGCCACCACCACCTAAGGACATAACAATTCAGTGTTTCCCACAGAAAATTTGTTTGGCAAGGCGATGCTGCCAAAAAAGTGAGGAGTGGGGTGGGTCGGTGCGCGGAGATTCCGTGCGACGATCGTAGTTTTACGAGGATTCACTCGTTTCAGAGGGACGTAGTCAAGGCGGGGAGCAATTGTTGTCAAGGTGGCCGCCCTAACTATACACTACACTTTACACTGGTCTAAGCTACAATTGAACCACTGACCTTTGGGTTGTGTGTTAAAGATGCACTGTATAACGTTTGGGTTGAGGGTCCGTCACCTGCTTGTTTCTATGGATATGTCATTGCTCTGCTTAGAATGTCCCACAATATGACACTGAACAGATTTACCTTACATGAATTCAGTTACACATGGTTTTATAGCTCAAAAATACCTACAAAAACAGGCATTCTGACAGTGAGCGGGGTCTCCTCTCCACAGATCTGACCTGTAACTTGATTTGGTCTCTATGAACATAGAAAGGTTTAAGGCCATATTGTGAAACATTCCAAAAAAAGCAATAACATCTCTATGAAAAAAACAATTTGGCAGACAATGCTCTCTGCTACTCTGAGAATTTATGAAGACAAAAACGAATTATAGCAGCCAGCAGTCTAAGATCCATTTTTGAAAACCTACTTTGAGACACACTGGCAGTCTCCTCATCTTAGCAGGTAGATGTTAATGAACAAATTGGACATTCTATCAAACCCTCCGCAGTAAGTCTTTTTGCACTCTGAGTGACAAAAGAATATTAAATCTACCTCCTCTGAACTGTTCGACAATGGTTCAGACACTAAACCAAAAAAGATCATTGTTCTGAGGCTTCCAGACGCATTCATTTGCACTTTGCTCAAACTTACCCCGCGCTGTAATGTGGAGTTCACTTTTATCCTGACTCACAGACTGCACACAGGTCTTTTGTGGGCCCTCATTCGAAGCTGGAACACTGATGCGCGTTGACACTTTGAATTCCCATAATGAGCACTGCGGTTGGCGTCGCTGCTATAGAAGCCGTACAGTGCGCAGACTTGAAGTGGGCTGTCAGAGAGGATCTATTGTCTGCCTGTATACGCTGAATCACTGCCGGATTGGAAATTATTCATCACAAACAGCTGGGAAGTGACGAGTCAAACGCCGTGGTTATCTCTGGGTGCTTTAGTCCTTTTGTAGGAACACATTGTGGTATCTTGTTTAACACAGGTACAGTGGACATACCTACATACATATTTAGAGTCATGCACAGTGTGGGAAGGTTACTTTTAAAATGTATTCCCCTACAGATTACAGATTACATACCCCAAAATGTAGTTTGTAATGTAATCCATAAAGTTACTTAAGGTGAGGAACGTGATCTGAATACTTGAACGTAGCAACCACATCCTGAAAATTCTTGTTTGTTCTCTTCAAATTGGCTGAGCCCAAGTCTCCATGAACAGGCATTTGTTTGCTGTAAAGTAGCAAAGACTAGAATATCTTAACATAAGAGTTTTTGTCTGCTAAAAGACAATAAACAGCACAGTCTTTATCAATAATATTTTTAATATATTTAAGTAGAGATATGCTTTCTATATGAGATCACTGCTGCCTTAAATTATGTCCACACTACTGTTAAGTGTCATATGGTTTAGACCTGGTTTAGTCCTGGTTTAGTCCTAGTTTTAGATCTGGTTTAGTCCTGCTTTTAGACCTGGTTTAGTCCTGGTTTAGACTTGGTTTAGACCTGGTTTAGTCCTGGTTTTAGTTCTACTTTAGTCCTGGTTTAGACCTGGTTTAGTCCTAGTTTAGACCTTGTTTTAGACCTGGTTTTAGTCCTGGTTTAGACCTGGTTTTAGTTCTAGTTTAGTCCTGGTTTATTCCTGGATTTAGTCCTGGTTTAGTCCTAGTTTAGACCTTGTTTTAGACCTGGTTTTAGTTCTGGTTTAGTCCTGGTTTAGACCTGGTTTTAGTCCTAGTTTTAGTCCTGGTTTTAGTTCTAGTTTAGTCCTAGTTTATTCCTGGTTTTAGTCCTAGTTTTAGATCTGGTATAGTCCTGCTTTTAGACCTGGTTTAGTCCTTGTTTAGACTTGGTTTAGTCCTGGTTTAGACCTGGTTTAGTCCTGGTTTTAGTTCTACTTTAGTCCTGGTTTAGACCTGGTTTAGTCCTAGTTTAGACCTTGTTTTAGACCTGGTTTTAGTCCTGGTTTAGTCCTGGTTTAGACCTGGTTTTAGTCCTAGTTTTAGTCCTGGTTTTAGTTCTAGTTTAGTCCTGGTTTATTCCTGGTTTTAGTCCTGGTTTTGGTCCTGGTTTTGGTCCTGGTTTAGTCCAAAATGTGAAAACAAGAAAATACCGCCATGTAATCCATTTATTTCAACAAAGTAACTGTAATCCAATTACCACTCATTGAAACAGTAACTGTAACTGAATACAGTTACTCATAATTTGTACTCTGATTACGTAACGCCGGTACATGTAATCTGTTACTCCCAAACACTGGTCATGCATCATTTAGTTGGTGCATGAGACACATAAAAAAAAAGCTGACAGATCACACATCAAGCATAAAGTGTCCTCTTACAAAGGTCCCAGGTTTTTAACACAAACTGACCCAGCTTGAAAACACAAAATTTAAACAAATACTCCAGACTCTCCTCATCTGACTTTGCAAACAAACAGTAAGATACATTAGACAACAGCTGACAGCGCAGGTCATGATACAAAGGACAATAGTACAGAAAACGCATTTCATTTTCAATGTCCTTTAAGTCACTCCTCCTCTGGGACTGAGTGGAAGCGTCCTGTCTGCAGAGCCAGAGGCAGAGTCCCACACCTCAGCTCGGCACATACTGACCTCTGATTATGAGAAGAAGCAACACTATTTTAACATTATCACAGTTGTTGACATCATGACCAAACAAATAGCGAACACCTTTATTCACTTTCATTCATATTGTCTAACAGGTCGCCATTTCTCAAGTATAACCAGATTGCATATCCAGATTGAAATCAAACTTAATCATAGCTTGCTCCATGCACGGTCACCATGGATATAACTAAATAACATTTTAGACAAAGACTCAAAATTAATACTGCTTTTAAAACTACCATGTGTAATTAGATTAGCCTGACCCACCTATTATACTCCAGTGCTTCTCAAATATTTTTTGTCATGCCCCCTCCAGGATAGAAAACATTTCGTATCCCCCCACTCCACAGAACCGCTACCAAACGTGGACAAATCTCCCCATCACCTTCAGTCGCCTACATATGAGAGCAAACATTTTAGGCGCATCTCCAAAGCGACTCCTGGGACACACGCAGCATGTGTCCATTCATATTCCACACTGCGCTCCTATGTCCTCCTCCTCGTCTTTCAAGATGTTGTCCGTGTTCAGGGCACTTGCATTATCCAGCATGACAGAAACCATTTATAATGCTGCACACAGTTTCAGCTCCTCCGCTATTTGGTATGCCACCTTATATGACGTTAACAGAGCTCGCTGGTTTACTGAAGATTGTTGGCAATCGCTGAAAAAAAAAGTGGCTTATCAGTGTGATTGTGGTGTAATGTCTTTAAGCGACGCCGTAATTTATTTGGCTTCATTCTGCCCGCTGCCAGCATTTTTAGACACAGTAAACACAGTGGTCTTTCCTCGTTTCCCACCGTAGTCACAGTGAGGCCGAGAGCTACCTACGCTTTACATCCGGTTTGTTCTCTGCACTTCATATCTCCTGCTCTGTGCTGTGTGTGCGTTTGTTCGGTGTAAAAGACCTGACACTATAGCGCTACTACTCCCTGTGCACACTCTGACAATGAGAGCGTCACTGCCAACTACTCTAGTGGATGTGCAATTACACTTTATTCTCGCCCGGCAAAAAAAAAAAAGCATGTTCCCCGAAAAAATAAAAAATGAATAAACTTATGGATGATAACTTTAAGGCAAATTTATTAAGTTATTGCCTCTGTATGGAAATTAATATCTTTATATGGCTCTTATACTAATCTTAAGCCAGGCCAAGCCATTTTCTTAATCGTCGCCACTTTACCACCTCTGAAGTCAAATTACTGACCCAGAAAATGTATAATTAACACACTAAGATGTGACACAGTTCATCTTTAATTACCTTGAAGCCTTGTCCTCCCAATGACACTGCAGGCCCACCCGAGACAAGACTGATGCGAGCGCTTCATCAGAACATGGGAAAAGTGAAGAAAAGTATTCACACTGTATAAGCCTGTATGTATAAAAAGGTCAAGTCTCTCAGAAGTGTTGGGCTGTCATCCAGTATGCACAGTCTGAAGGTAGCCGCGTTGTGAATATGCATGTCGACTATAGTGCGAGATGTATGCGCGGTGCGTTCGAGTGCGTGTGGTTTTTCTTCGGCGCTCTCCTCCGTGTGAGCCCTGAAGGTTGGCCTGTGCTTCCCTGTCATTTCTCATCCTAATGGTTCCTGCCACGTTCCACTGCCAACACACTGCTGGAGAACAAGCATCGGCCAGGAGAAAGAAAACTGCACTCACACCCAGCTACAGCCACTGCACTTTGAAGAGGGAGACAATGGAGCACTTTGGTTTGTACGCACAGTCCTCCATTACTCACTCAGCTGTTGGACGGGAAAACTGAATGTACATCATCGCAGTTAAATTGTTCAGAAAGGAGAATATAGCTTTCCCATAGGTTCTTTCACTGTGTGTTTTATGAAATGGGAAAATGTTTCAGCTGACATTAAGTTTTCTACAGGCTACTGTAAATTACTCACTGGAGGAGGGTCTGTCATCTACTTCTCGTCAGACATGTTTACACGAAAATGCTTGCGGGTAAAAATGACAAAATATTTTATCGGAAGTGCCTTTCCTTTTAGACGGTGATGGTGTTTTTGAGGCTTAAAAATGCTGAAATCTGAAACCACCCTCCAGAGTGGAAAAGTTAAATACACTTGACTGTAGCGTTTCTGTCTACACTGCCCAAGATGCAAAACTCTGGTCAGATTTGCTCACGTCGCATACGTGTTTACGTCACATACATACAGTACACACTGTTGCGTCACCGTATGTGTGCAGAGTTCCTCCTGAAAATATTCGTCTAAACGCGGAATAAAAAGAGAAGACGCGACTCCACTTTTGCGTCTTTGCGTTTTTCTGTTCAGACCGTCATCATATAAACGTAGCCGAAGGCATTAAACATATCTGTCTCCATGGTAACATACTGTCTAAAGGCAACTTCACTCACAGTGTGGGTTTTTCAAGGAATTTTTAGATGAAAAATAAAATATATTATATAGACAGATACTTTATTGATCCTGAGGGAAATTCAGTTCAGTAAATGCAAGCTACAGTATATGTTTAATGTGGAAGAATGCCTAGCGCCCACTAGAAAAGTTACAAGGTGTGCCTTTATGTTAAATTAAACTACTTGTGCCACCACCTCACTCAGTTGACTTAACTTAGTTCTGTGTGTTCTCACAAACTACATAACAATATTACAGTATATACAGCTGTTTAAGTCCATTATGTTACTGTACAAACAGTACAATGCTGAACAAACCACGTAATGAAAAGACAAACCTTGTTGTCTGTTACAACCACAGGCCTCCAGCTCCTTCTATATTCATATATGTTTAAATCCCTGCTGCTGATCCCTGTGTGTGCATGCAAGCCTCCATCTTCCAACCCCTGCTGTGATTGGTGGATTCAATTCAAGCTGGCACCTGGGTCCCTTCCAACTGATTGGTGCATCACCCTAACACCTGGTCAATCCTGGGCCCACACCTGCAGCTGCCACACCTATGAAAGGACCCACCCCCTGCCAATCCAGGCTGCTGTTCTGTCTGTGGACTGCTGCATACCACATTGCTAAGTCTCTTGTGTCGCTCTTGTTAACTATGGTAGAGACACTAGTAGTCCTTAGTCTTGAGACTGGTTTTGTGTTTCTGTTATTACCTCCGCCAAGGAGGTTATGTTTTTGCCGGCGTTTGTCTGTTTGTTTGTTTTGTTTGTCTGTTAGCAACATAACTCAAAAAGTTATGGACCGATTTTGATGAAATTTTCAGGATTTGTTGGAAATGTGAAAAGGAAGAACTGATTTTATTTTGTGGGTGATCCAGAAGAAATCCTGGATTCTGGATCACTTTGAAATTTTAGTTAACATTGTGGTAAATGGGGCCAAAAATTTTGTTTCTCAATATCTCGGTTAATTATTGACCAAACCCCATGAAATTTGACTCAGGGATGGACAATGGGATCCTCTTTCATATTCCAAAGGCTGATCTGGATCTGATCCAGAAGACTGATTTTATCGCAATTTATATAAAAAATGGGGGTAGTCCTTGGCGGAGGTCTGCGCTCTCTGAGGGCTTTTCTAGTTGTCATTTATATACTCTGTTTTTGTTAGCCTACTTTTTAGTTATACATTTCACTACTCTGTTTAGAACCTCTTTTTGTTAATTACTGTAAATATTCTTCTTTTGTTAGTTTTACAATGTAATTTGCAATTCTTTTAAATAAATTACAATTTAGGTTTTTGGTTCTTTTGTTACTTCCCCTGTCCCTAGCAGAGCTGGGTCATAACCTTGACATAAGCCAATATTTGTTTCAACCATTCAACATAATAATATTGTTAAGTACGTGTTATGAATGAATATTACGTTTTTTTTTCCCATGTATTTGAGCATTTTATTGCCCGATAATCAGGAAGTACCCATTGGCATGTCCACTGATCCACATGTTGGCTGGTGTGAGTACAGCTCCCTCAGATGAATACTGTCAGTGTGTTCTTGCGTAAGACACTTAACCCACCTGTCTTTGTACACTGGTTTGTGAATGTGTGTGTGAATGTTTCCTTCCTTGATGTAAAGTGTGTTGAGTGCCAAGAAGGTGGAAAAGCGCTGTATAAAAATGTGACCATTTACCATTTGCCACAGCTGTTAGCCAAGTCTGCAACGGTCTCTGAGAAAAATGGATGAAAAATATCCAAACTAATCAGCGTGAATAATTATGATACTTGAAACGCATAAAGCAAGTGAGGAATAACTTTAGACCACTACAAATTGTTTTAAATGAACAATTTCAAACACTCAAAATCAGTTAGAGCAAGTTTAATAAATACACTACTGGTCAAAAGTTTTAGAAAACCACATTTTTCCCATTTTTTTTTTTTTTTTTTACTGTTTATTGTGTCATTGCACTCTGAAATGAAAGCATAGAATAAATAAGCAATTTGAGTTGAAAAATAAATCATGGAATTAATTTACAGACCAAAACGTATTAAACTTAAACTTTTGATTCATCAAAGTGTCCACCTTTGGCAGATATAACAGCTGTTGCAGAAGTTCCCAAACCAACTCGATGGGGTTTAAGTCTGGAGACTGTGCTGGACACGCCATGTTTTCAAGCTTCACTATCTTGTTCTTTTTTCCTGAGATAGTTTTGGCAGAGCTTGGACTTATGTTTTGTTATATTTTATCTTTTTTTTTTTAAACCTCTGGCTGTTCAGTACTTACCTTTGTACCATTCCAAGCTCTTCATTGGACTTGCATGACTTGAATTGAAATAAATAACTGGAAAAATGAGGGTGTTCTAAAACTTTTGACTGGTAGTGTACTTTTAGACCTGCTTACATGTACAACCTGTTCGAAGATGTCATAAGTGTCCCGTTTCCTGGTATATAAGAACATTTTCATAGCTTAAGAATTCTAACTTTCGTCATTCCACTTAGCATGTTAACATAATAAATCCAGCTGTTGACTTTGCACGGAGTCGGGGTGGTTCCGCTACGTCGAAACCTGATGTAACTCTCCCAATTATCAGCGCACCCTCCTCGCCTCTCTAATCTCACCCTTTAAGACGACTCAATTAATTCCACGCGTCCTCCTCACTTCTGTGCATCCCGCTCTGTTCTTCGCACATTCGGATGGTGGCAACTGTCAGCCAGAGATAAAACTTCTTTCGGAATAAAAAGGATTTAATTAGCTGCAATCGTGAGGCTGTGACGTAAATAGACATTTGCGAGACTTGGACTTTTATTTTTTTCTGTGGAGATGGAGAAAAACTGTCTCTCAGCACGCTGGTCTCATAGCAAGATACAAGATACTTCTTACTTTATTTGAAGACTGAGACGATACTGGTTTTAATATGCACAGCCAGCTATTACTCACTCAACTCTTGGATGAGAAAAACAGAATGTACATCATTGCAGTTAAATTCTAAAAGAGCGGAATTACACGGGTGGGGAATTAAAAGGTCCTACATTATGAAAAACTGACTCTTATGAGCTTTAAGTCATGTTATAATGTTGTAAAACTCCAGGTATCTTTGTGATGAGTAAACAGCATTATGACATAACATAACAGACCAGAAAATAGTATAAATATGGGCCATTTAATTGCTAACACATTACTTGAAAATGCTATTTGTCTAATTCTAAGTCTTGTTTTCATGGGCAGAGTCCTGCACGGGTCCATTTTTGGAGACCCGCACTGGTCTGCACTTGCACATTACAGCACTGCACCTGCCCGTTAACCCGTGATTATATTAAAGTTAAACATCTATCAAGATGGTGCACATGACACGGACTGAATCAGGACTAACCCAGGACTGATCCCCGGAGTGTTGTCGAAGTTTTCAGCTTGTCCAAGAAAAGGCGGAAGTAAAAGGCTGGAGACCAACTGGATGTCTTACGCAGGAGAAGTTTATTTACCATCAATAATACAGGCCCGAGGGGACTTGAAAAGTCAACATAGTATGATTTCAAAAGAGAACATAGTATTTGAGTGTTCAAGCGCCTTGACTCTGCTTTCGGAGGTCTATAAAACAAGTGTGGTGAAACTATGAAGGCCAGTAGGCACCAATTAGTCAGCAATATGCCACAATTTTAGATAATGATATGCCAATGGTAGGCCAAGGGAAGATCATGGTGTAAATATAGCTTTTGTGTCAATGTTAAACTGAGATATACATGGAAGATAAATTACTTAAATTCTCTTACATGGAGGACTAAACAAGGACTTACCTAGGACTGATCTTAGGAGGACTAAATCAGGACTAACCTAGGACTGCTCTCAGGAGGACTAAACCAGGACTGAACTAAGATTAAAACAGGACTAAACCAGGACTAAATTAGAACTGACCCAGGACTGCCTGTCGGGAGGGGCCCAAAGGCATGCCCACGTAGACCTTCTGCTGACCGTGGGCGAAAGGACTGGTGCAGAGCTCCACGCCCCACAGAGCTAAGCGCAGCTGTTGCCCGATCACAGTTTGCGGAAGTTTGTTTATTTATGAAAGATTTTCATGTGGGAGTTTGGGTGATGAAGGCTTGTGGGCTGAACAGGTTCTAATAGGGCACAGGAGAGATCACTAGATTACTCAAACATGCATAGATGACATATAAAACCTCTTTTTTTGTATAACATGGTAGAAAGTTTCGATTTTGCATAACAACCCATCTTTAAGAGAAATGTTTTTAAGACCATAAAATCCTGGTAAAGTGGTTTTTAAGTAACCCAGTTTAAAATAACTTTTCTGTTGGAATGTTCCAGAGTAAGGCTTAAACTTATTTATACTCTTCTTTTGTTAGTGAGCAAAGGAGATGGGAAAAGACTCCCTCAGCATGCTAGTCTCATGGCAAGATACATCTGTCTCACTTTAGATAGATGGATGGATGTGACGGAGCAGATTCCGGCACTATTTTGTATTTCGCTCTTGTGCTTTCATGCTTCACACTCAGCATGCAGTGAATTGTCTTTACGGTGTGATTCCCGACTTCTGAAATGAGTTTTGGCAAAGACGATGAATCTGTGACATCTTAGCGACGAGATATGAGATCCTCTTTTCCACAGCTCCCGAGTGATTTAAGCTCAGGGCTGTTGGAGAATGGGGAAAGACTGAACGTGAGCTGTTTTGGCAAAGGAACTTTTTATGAGCAGTTTCGTCACTTCATGCTGTGTACTGGCAAACAACTGGGGTTGTACATCTAGTGTCTTACACATACATACATATACGTTATGTATATATTTTCTTTAGAATGATTCTTTTTATAAGAATAAAGCTGAGAAAACAGAAATATAGTATATTAAACCACAAGTTCAGCTGAAGCTTTTATGATTAACAACAGCCAAAACCTGCAGGACTAGACCTTAACTGGTTGGAATGAATAAGGGGAATTACAGACAAAGTTATTCGTCATTTTTTAATGTAGATTAATAACTGAGGTTGTCAAGTATGCTTGATTGTCCATAGCTAACCAACAATTACTTGCATTTATTATTATTTATTAAAATAAATTTTAACAACATATTGCATTGTATTTATTGCGTAATGCTTTACTAAGTTTTACCAATGTCTTTATTTATAGGCATAATACTAGGGGTGTGCAAAAATTTCGAAATATCGATATATTGTATTGTTTAATGTGATGATATAGTATCGATACCACGGGCTGAGGTATCGATATATCGCCAAGAGTATTTTTTGGTGTATTTTACTAAATTAATTTATTACAGCTACAGTTTTGTTACTTGTTTAGGTAAAGGAAACTCGTTTATCCAGCAAATTTGACATTTTCACTGTTTTGATGATTAAAATGTGTGTTTCATATGAACTGTGCACAAGAAGTGGTTTAAAAAAGACTTTTAGTATCACAACCATGATTTAGCCATTATTTTTTATCAAATCATATTGAATCGATTTGAAATATATCGAATCGAAAGAGCTCTGTATCGAGATGTTTATCGTTTTGTGGCCTATGTATGGAGGTATGAATCGTATTGGCAACTTCTTTAATGATACACATCCCTAGTTAATACTTTCTAGACATTTTTTTTTCTATTTTTTATTTTAATCAAAATAAATGATTACCATTAAGATTATTTTGCAATGACATGATAATAACATGATGAGACTGACAACCTAATGTTAATCATAGAAAGAAAAGGATCTGTTATGTACGGACATTTTAATTTAAATTTGTTTTCCGGCGGCAAACGCACAAATCAGCTCAGGTTGTAGTTCCAGTTAAGGCAGTTCTTTCCAGTAACATGAAGCACACATTAAAGTTAAATGAAGTGTCAGACAGAGCAGAGCCTACAGTTAGCATCACCCCCCAAGCAAAATGTACAAAATTGGTCTTGACATGCGTCTGAATTCTCTGTCATCATCGTAAAAGTTTCCTTTGTCAAACTGCACTTCCCATGAACCTGAATCCAGTTGTTGACGTTCTAAATAAGCCACGCGCAGTAAAGCATAAATGTCAAATGCAAATGATTCTCCGCAGGTTTTCGGAGTCTATCTGGAGCTCATGTTTTCCTCCTTCTTTTATTCTGTCAATCACTGGCTTCTGACCTTATGCCCTCCTCCTTTTCTCTCCATCGCTCCAGCCTTACCTGTTTTCCCCACAGGGACATATCACTCCAGCGTCACCGCGCTCATCTGGCCTCACTCAAAGACGGCATTGTGTGGATGACAATGAGCTGTTGAAATTTTGAGGGGCTCTGCAGCACAAATAACAATGCGCTGGAAGAAAAGCTATTCAAAATACAGGGATTTCATCTTAACCTGTGTTTACGTGAAAGGCAATTGTGCAGAGAGAGATCATGAAATCAGAGGTATTGTTTAGCTCGTGTCGCCATCTTGTATTCTCTTGGGTTTATGCACTGCAGATTTATTCAATACGAATTGTGTTTAGACAAATCTCTGTTTTGAGCAAATTAACAAAGCAGTCGATGCGAGATTCAAACAGGGCCATGCAAACACAGGTAAAATGTGTCGCTATATTGAACTACTGAACTGAATCAATTTTAATTTAGTTGTCATTTGGGTACTCACATTGTCATACACCATTTTATTTGAGAGACTCACATCCAAATCCTTAAATGTTTTGCATAGACATACAGTCTTTAAAATACAAAATATTAAGTCTATTTTTTTCTTCTCTTTTCTTCCTGGTGCAGCCCAAGGACACAATGCGAAAAAATACATAAATAGATAAATAAGACTAATGTCATTATTATATTATTTTATATTTTTATGTTTTTGTTTTTGTTTTTTTCTTGAAATAAGCTTTCTGAATTCAGTTCAAATGGAGCTAGTGTAAATGCAGCCTGGAAGACCTTGTTATTACGTTCTTTTTTCAGACCAAGAGTTTGTTTTCATACCTGACATTTTCGACCGCTCACTACCGCTTTTCGTCAGAGTGGTCACCTAATGTTGCTGTGACATGTCTGGTCTGAATCGGCTCAAATCGTCCATTTCTGACCACTGTTAAATAGAAAACCACATTATGGACTGGGATGGAGCAGACATCATTTGGACAGAGGAAAACAAACATCATCACTGGATTAAAGAGGCAATCAAAATACAGAAACGTGCCCATGGGACTATAAACGGGGAGGAGGGGCTTTTTTACTCTCACACACCTGGGATACTGTCCTGAGGAAGTTGGACTGCAGATGGCGCTGTCGTCCTGCCTCTTCTCGTAGGAAAGCAGCACCATAACCTGTTTAAATCAGCTGACAGGACACGCTACAGCAACATCACGTGACTCTGAGGAAGACGAAACTGTCAGGTATGAAAACAAACTCTTGGTCTGAAAAAAGAACCTAATAACATAAATTATCAGAAGACTAAATGAACTTCATTGGACTGGAAGACCTAACTTTACTCCCATCTGCCTCACCACTTCTTCTTCTTCAAGTTTACCTGCTTCTCAGTCTTCATCATGTCACTGCAAATACTCCTCCCCAATGCTCAATACTCCTCCTCCTGTCCAATCAGCGCCTAGTTTGCCCAATTTAAACCTCCACTGAAGATGCCTCCGCTCCTGTACCCCCTCATCCTCTCATTTTCCCCTTCACTCTCCTCATTCTCATCATCAGCTTCACTCTCTTCATCCTCTCATTCTACCTTTCATTCTCCTCAGTTTCACCTCTACCACCTTCAGTGTCCAGGCCCCAGGGAGATGATATCTACTAAACGCCATCTAACCGGCCACTCCCTTCACCAAAGATAATCTCATTCAATAAATGAGGGTTCTCACTCTTTTTCACTGACACAATTTCAAAACTTTTCCATGACTTTCATGACCTAGAGTGAATTTTCCATGACTTTACGGCACCCTACATGTGTAGAATTTATCATATTTTTAGGACTAAATATGAAATGTTAACCCTTTCCACTCACCTTATGGTTTGGTATTATAGATTTTTTAACATTCAAAATACTGTCAGTGCATTTATTGTGGTCTCTTTAAACAAAAGGCGCAGATGTTTGAAAATAATCACAATAGCTTAATGAGAACTTAACAGAATGCTGTAGTTGCGTGAAAGAGAGACTAAAATTCCATGACTTTTCCAAAACTTTCATCAAAATTACAAAATTCCATGACTTTTCTAGGCCTGGAAAATGACATTTTCAATTGCCATGACTTCTCCAGAATTTCCATGACCGTGGGAACCCTGATAAAACTACTTATAAAATATTTTCTCTTGGAAGACTCCTCAGAAGCCAAAACGTAGCAACTGGATAATATTTCTGTCATTGGTTACACAACATTGTAGAACTTTCTGGAGGTGGCAAATCATCCATGATTCCGTAGAAACTGGAATATTAAAGCCAAAGAAACAATATTTCCAAGCAGGCTGAGTAAGAGTTTGTGGAGATGCAAGCCTGCTCCGAGTAAAGATGCATGTTTTTTATTTTTCAATGCTATAGAAACGTCCAAAAATAATAAACATGATTTTATGGAGACTATTTTTTGGCTAAAAATTACGCTGTGGGGCTTTAAGACAACATTTACAGTGACTTGGGGTGTGTTTTATCTGGAACTATTGAATAATTGGGCTACATACACATTATCCAAGCAGACATTTTGAAACTACATACTTTTATTTACCATCGATATATCAAACGCACTGGAGTAGTTCTTCAACAGCATAAAATGAAGACATAAAACCACATTCCAATCTGTGTGAAGAATGAAGTTGCAATAAATTGGAAACACGCACTATAGGTGTAAGATAATGGATCCAATCACTCAAGAGTCCACCACAGTCAATGGAACGCATAGACTTTTACTGCTCGTACTATTTCATGCATTAATCTCATTACCGCGATGACAGTGTGAAGTAACTATTTCATATCGGTGAGTGCATGACATAAACCGGAGTACATCTTTACGCCGTACACACCTCGTAACGCTGATATCGTATTAGCCGCAAATTTTACAAGCGCTTCTTCTCTTAAAATATGATTTCAATCACGTATCTAACTGCCAGTGTCTTTTATATTTTAAGGTCATAAATGTATCTTCTCTAATGCATCGTAAAAACAGTCTGCGGCAGTCATACAGGGAATACGCTAAATGATCGAGTTACGCCACATGCGGGCTAGCTTACCAACGTTTTATGAGCGTTCCTAAATCACCCGGACGTGGGTTGTATATCAATGAACGGCCACGTAATGAATATTGAACAATGGCTGTCTGTGTGGGGCGAAAAATGAGATGGAGAGGAGATCATGATGAAATAGTTGAGTAAAAACAGACAGGCTTGTTAGGTTAAAGATGCTAACAGTCAGGGTGAATGGCGTACTTACGGCGAGAGTGATCCATCTCGAAGCACTCACTCAGGGCTGTGGCAGTTTAAGGGTGGATCTTTATGTTACATCTGAGGGACGTCACAGTGAAGACACAGGTGAGTTCAAAGGGTCTGCATGCACTTCACATCGACTAAGGGCTGAGGAAATTATGTTTGGCTACAGTCCTGCATATTTACCGGGCCTTGATTATGCTATTTTCTGGTCTATGTTATACTGTTTAGTCAACAAAAACAGACATAGTTCTTCTCTCAAGCTAAAAACACTAATACAGGAAGTGCTCCAGTGTGTTTTTAAACTCCATACAACTTCAATAGAATCATCTGAATAATTTCAGTTTCGGAAATGACAATCTCTACTAAACAAAAGGTAAAAGGAGCGTCTTGATATCACAAGGTGGAACAGAGTGTTTTGAGCTTTGGAGATGTAGACAAACTAATAATAAAGGGTTACTCAAACATCCATCCATCCATTTTCTTCCACTTTATCCGGGATGGGTCTCATAGGCAGCAGTCTAAGCAGGAACTTCCATGCACAGCTCCTTCAGCTCCTCTGGGAGGGACCCCAAGTTGTTCCCAGGCCAGCCAAGAAATATAGTCCCTCAAGCGTGTCCTGGATCTTCCTCGGGGCCTCCTCCCGGTGGGACATGCCCAGAACACCTCCCGAGGGAGGCACCCAGGAGTCATCCGGAACAGATGCCCGAGCCACATCAACTGGCTCCTATTGATGTGGAGGAGCAGCGGTTCTACTCCAAGCTCCTATTGTGTGACTGAGCTTCCTCACCCTATCTCTAAGGGAGCACCCAACCACCCTGCAGAGGAAACTCATTTCGTGATAAGAACTTTGGGTAATGATCTTTCGGTCAAAGCTCATGACTATAGGTGCGGAACGTAGATTGAGCAGTAAATCGAGAGCTTTGCCTTTCGACTCAGCTCCCTCTTAACCACAATGGTTCGATACAGCGACAGTATCACTGCCGACGCTGCACTGATCCGCCTGTCAATCTCACGCTCCATCCTCCCCTCACTCGTGAACAAGACCCCAAGATACTTGAACTCCTCCACTTGAGGCAGGGACTCTCCAACCACCCGGAGAGGGCAAGGGTAACTCAAACATTTGTGAATGAAACTAAATACAAGGTCCAGGTCTGTTTTTAACAAGGAAACAGGATTATAACATGGTATAACATTCTAACATAACAAAGCTCACAAGAGTCAATTTTGTATGTTTGTCCATTCATGCTAAAGTTGACAGTTTGAGCCCAACTAACAACATAAACACCACTGGGAGACCGAGTCAGATCCACTAGCCTCACCTCACCTCAACCCTAGTGACTTTTTAAATTGAATCCAAAAGTCATTATGTCCTGCCATCCCTCATGCTGTGATATACAAAATCACAATACTCAACTTTTTTGGACACTTGAAACTAATATAACAATTCACACATTTTTACATCCCACATCGTCAGCCTTGCCTCTCGCTATACTAAACGCCTCAGTGGAAGCCATTTGGGCGTCTGTCCTTAATTGTGGCTAATAACCCAACCCGGCTCTTACTGTGGATGTTAAGCCCCATTAGGATAAAATGGGCCCATCTCTGCAGGAATGAAGCAGAGTAACGGCAGAGAAAGAAGCACTGGGCTGTACCTTCAGGTCTAGACCATGACTTTTAAACTCGTATCATTGAGGTTTAATGACAAGGAAATCGGCAGTATAACACTAGAGGAGTTATAACATCGCTAACTTTCATTCCGTGCGCTGATATTAATTTTAAAACCTCCCAGAATTGACAGACTGTTGACTTTTGGATATTAATATGAGTCATACTGAAGCAACAATAACAACTTTTTTGTGTTATTTCCAGTTTGCCTGAGTGCACCAGATATGTTTTTGAAAATAATCCTAGTGACGTTAATTTGAATAAGAAAAGCTCGGATAAAATGGATAAATCCTATGACCTCCTGTATGAAGCTGTGATTTTACTTATCTATTTTATATTGACATGTGCATTTACATTTATATAATTATGCCTTATTTGACAACTGTCTCTTGCTCTTTTTTGCTATTTATTATTACCATTTATATTTTTGCTCTTTGTTATTATATTTTATTGTGATGTGTGAGCTACTGTGTCCAAATAATTTCCCTTGTGGATCAATAAAGTTTGTCTAAGTCTAAATTTAAGTCTAATTAATGCAAAAAAGTTGGCCTTGCTGTAAATGTGTCTTGCTCCCTGGTACAAATATATTGTTTAAGACCACTGTGTGCTGTCTGCATTTAATTTTAAAGCGTTGTGCTGTATGATAATCAGGAAGTGCACATTAGTATGAATAGTTGTTAGTAAGCTAGTAGCTTTATTGTGACTCCAAAACTCTGCTTTGGTCATCTGAAAAAGCTGGTGAAAAAGTTGTTTATTAAAACTGAATAATCTAAGAATGTTCAGAATGCATAAGGTATGTGAGAGAAAATGAGCTTTCAACAGCTCATTTTAATTAAAATTTATTAAAAATAAGAAATGAATATTAAAAATCAGGACAACAAGTGAACCTTATATTTGACTGATGAGAACATGAGACCCCTGGCGTGAGAACACACACCACATGACATCACAAGGTGGTACAGAGTATTTTATAACATTTTAACATAGATCAGGCAATAGCAAAATACGGGCCCTGTAGTGTAAATGCAGTGAAATCATGTAACTACTAATTATTTGTATTCACTATGTTATTATAAATATGTGAACACAGCACCTGCCTGTTTAACGCATGGCCACCTTTATGTTCTGACATCATCTCCAGCTGCAGTCGCCCGACAAAAAAACCCAAAGACAAGTCCACAATTCGGCCTTTTAGAGTTTATTTTGGCTTCCTCTCTTCCGACAACTTGAACAAATATGAGTTACGGTACAGCGGCTCTTGGCACTTACGTATTTTCAAACCCTTTTAATGGTTTCACTTGATGTATGCCACTTTCCCTCCAACGCAAACATGGAATTTTAATTAAGCTGGTGACATTTGACCGTGTTGCCGTGGTGAAGACTTTGATGCTGGCCGTAAAGAAAGCGTTAGCGACTGTGTCAAAAGCGGTGCAACGTAAACGTGCTGGTGCTGCAAATGTGCTCCGTTAAAGGTGCATGCCGTAACTTTTCCGGTGGAGTGTCTGTTATTTGTTGTTGTTGCTTTGTCCAGAATGCTCCAGAGTATTGCATTAAACGTATCTATCTCCATGGAGACAAAAAAACACACAACAGATCTGTAGCGAGATGAGAGAGGCGACCATGCTCGTGTTTTTTTTTAACCAATAAATACATCTAGAGTTGAATAAATGCAAGTAGTTTAATGCCACTGTGGAACATTTCAGGCAAAGCAATAAATAATCTCTATGGAAAAAAACAGATGACAGCCCCTCCACCAGAAAAGTTACACAATGTACCTTTAAGCTAATTCAGTATATGTTTTGTTTAGTTTGGACTTTTTACAGCCCTCTTAAAGGTGAATTGTGTCATTTTGTGGTAGGGGGTCTGACACCTGCTTGTTGCTATGAATGTGTCATTGCTCTGCTTCGAATGTTCCACAGTATGACATTAAACGGGGTACAACTCTTATTCTGACACAGCGCCACTCCGAATGACCCGATTCAGTCATTCCAACAATCCTCCGTTCCGACATGCCGCCATTCTGACCTTTTTTGTCGCCATTCTGACAACCTACTCATAGTTTGGAGCGTCGCCTTTTTTGCCTTGTATACGCCTCCCGTACGCTGCGTGGACGGTGTCTTCTCTTGTACGTCGAGTGGACCGTGATTTCTCCTGTGTGCAGTGTGGGCCGCACCTCTAAACCAGGTCTAAACCAAGACTAAAATCAGTATTAAACCAGAACTAAAACCAGGACTAAAACCAGGTCTAAACCAGGACTAAACCAAGACTAAAACCAGGACTACACCAGGTCTAACCCAGGACTAAAACCAGGACTAAACCAGGTCTAAACCAGGTCTAAACCAGGACTAAAATTAGAATTAAACCAGAATTAAAACCAGGACTAAAACCAGGTCTAAACCAGGTCTAACCCAGGACTAAAACCAGGACTAAACCAGGTCTAAACCAGGCCTAAACCAGGACTAAAACCAGGTCTAAACCAGGTCTAAACCAGGACTAAAATTAGAATTAAACCAGAATTAAAACCAGGACTAAAACCAGGTCTAAACCAGGACTAAACCAGGACTAAAGCCAGGTCTAAACCAGGACTAAACCAAGACTCAAACCAGGTCTAAACCAGGACTAAACCAGGTATAAATGAGGACTAAAATCAGAATTAAACCAGAACTAAAACCAGGACTAAACCAAGACTAAAACCAGGTCTAAACCAGGACTAAACCAAGACTAAAACCAGGTCTAAACCAGGACTAAACCAAGACTAAAACCAGGACTAAAACTAGGACTAAAACCAGGACTAAACCAGGTCTAAACCAAGTCTAAACCAGGACTAAAATCAGAATTAAACCAGAAATAAAACCAGGACTAAACCAAGACTCAAACCAGGATGAAACCAGGACTAAAACCAGGACTAAACCAGGTCTAAACCAGGTCTAACCAGGACTAAGCCAAGCCTAAACCCAGATCTAAACCGGGACTAAAACCAGGTCTAAACCAGAACTAAACCAAGACTAAAACCAAGTCTAAACCAGGACTAAACCCAGATCTAAACCAGGACTAAAACCAGGTATAAACCAGGTCTAAGCCAGAACTAAATCATGCTACACACACTGCGTCTCCTCCCACATGCGCATGCGCCATGCCTCCTACACCACCAGTCCGTGAAAATATTGTTAAGAAAAGAGCGCCGCCGCAACTTAATAATTACCTAGCGCATTGAAAAAAAAGCTAAAGTTCCATCAGTCCGACCAAGGAAAAAAAAATGTCGGAGTGCAGGGACGTTTGGTAAAAAACAGAAATGCTGCCACTCTGACAATTAGACGTCGATGTCGGAATAGCAGCATGTAACCACATTAAATAGCTCTACCTTACACGGGGTCGCCTCTCTACAGATCTGACCTGTAACTTGGTCTGATTTGGTCTCCATGAAGATAGAAAGCTTTAATGCCACACCGTGAAACATTCCAGACAAAGGAGTAACATCTGCATGGAGAAAAGCATTTGACGAACCCTCCACCAGAAAAGTTACACAATGCACCTTCAAGTTAATTCTGTATGTTGTGTTTATTTTGGACTTTTTACAGTCGTCTTAGCAAACTCAAACACTCCGCTTCAACCCCAACAACAACAAAAAGCAGGCTAGCTAGCGAGGAGCAGCTAGCAAGCCAGAATACTAATTTGTAAAAGCAATGGACTGGTGGTGTTTTGGTGCGTGTGAGTGAAAGTATGTCTGTATTTCTTATTTATTTCTTTGGATCCGAGTGTGGCTGGGAGGTGGACATGACTTGTGTGAGGTTGCCGTTCGCCGTACGGAGTCTGAATTACTCATGAGGAGGAGAGGCAGAGGAAGGAGGTGAGTGGATTTACTGCTTGAATTGCAAGGCCCCTGGGTCTCTGCTGAGTCAGATGCTGTTGTGTGAGAAGCAAAGTAACTTATTTTTCAATAGACTGGGAAAAGATTATTCAAATATTCATTACTTTTTTGATTATTAAGAGTCGCCCCAATTGTCTTGAAATAAAGCTGATGGTGCGTTCTCTTGTTTTGGACAGGGTTGCCAGGTTTTTAGAAAGAAAAAACAGCCACTCTAGCGCGAGGAAAATAAGATAAAAAAACAGTAGTGTGTTACAGCTGAATTAGCTCTAATGAAATGCAACATTTCACTTGACAAGAAAGGAGAAGAGAGAAATAGACCTTTTTCACAACGACCGGAAGTGCTGCGATGTCGGGTAAACGTCACTCCCTGTTAATCCTTTTCTATGGCAAAACATCTGTGGAAATGTGTCGTGTATTTTCCACCAGCTTCATAAATCTGCCCCATCACCAAATCTTCATCCAACAAATTCAAAAAAGGACATATTCTGTCCATGAAGAATGTATCCATCACCCAGGGCGTTTTATATGAAATGTTAAACATCTGTTACATTGGGATTAACTCACGTTATAAAAAAGTGCTCACAATGCTTTTGATTAAGTGCCCATCACTTTCTTCTCAAGCCCATTACTGTGTGTGTGTGTGTGTGCGTGTTTGCCCTGTAACCAGAGTGTAAGTGGTTCAAACATACCAGGAGTATATACTACAGTACAGTGTTGTTGTGTCCCAGGGCAAAACAACCAAATAGTGGTAATATCTGGTTGTGACGGGGAGGGGGTCAGCCCTATGTTCCCTCATTTCTAAGATTTTTTTTCTTATTTGTTAAGATTTTTCTCAAAATTAAACTCTAATTCAAGTATATTTTTTTATTTTTTTTAATTTTTTTATACCACATTTAAAGGGATGATTCAGAGTCATTTCAACCTAGGATCCTTTGCATTATGACCTCTACATTACATCTGCAGTCAACTGCTGCTGGATAATAATATAGGGTGACTATATTTCCGTTTGTGAAAATCCGGACACCTTACCGGGGGTTGGGTGTGGGGCCTCGACAGTGAGCTACTCTCACCTTGCAACCTGTGCGCATGGCCTCACACTTGTCCCGACCGGGTCGAAAACCGGGGAATTTCTTGTCCAAGATATCGTTAAATGCACATTTGCGCTTCGGTATGTTGCATACTGACCGACTGTTTGTGTCTGCTTGCTCCTTCTGAGTGCACAGAGAGCTGCGAGAGACGCTCAGTTTAATGGACCCACTGAACGGTAATGAAAACCTGGACATTTCCATCACTTAAAAAAACAAACAAAAAACGGACACCCAGGACAGGATGCAAAAAACTGACATGTCCGGGTGACGTTTGGTCACCCTATAATAATAGGTTCAAGAAATGGGGATAAAATCTGATGGAAATAAATGACAAAGGAAATGTGGGATCATAGGGCCTAATTTTGGAAAGAAAAAAACAAAAACCTTAGAAAGGAGGGAACGTAAGGTTGAGGACACATAGATGCGTTCCCACGGGGAGGACATTTGGTGTGAAAAGGTGAGCCAGATTTAAATTACTTCTAGTTTAGAAAATATATATTAAAAAAATATATATATATATTGCATTGTACAGGATGAGACAGTGAGCAATGAGTTTGGTTTTAAAAGTAACACATTGCTCACTGTTAAAAAAGCATATTAAATATTGTATGGTAAACAAAATTGTCCTTGTGTGAGCTTTAAGTCATGTTATAATGTTGTTACCTCATGAAAAACATACCTGGAGTTGGAGTTGTGTTTTGTTTCATTCACACATGTTTGAGTAATGCTTTGTTATTAGTCTGTGAACATCTCCAAAGCTCAAAATGCTCTGTCCCAATTTGTGATGTCATGAAGCAGTAGTAACAGATGCAAGGCCTTTTCAGCACAATTGCAAAGCTACATACAATTATATTCTGTAGATAAGTGTCCAACTTCAAATTATTCCTTAATTTCAGCAGCTTTCCAGTAGCAGTGACTTTCTGAAACATGAAAAACACCACCACAAATCCATGAACAGATCTGATAATGCATCTACATTATACAGTAATTATCCAACAATTTTCCTGACCAAAATAGATGAAAATTTAATTGTCTCAAAATTCTTTATCTAAACTCCAATCCTGACAAAACCTCATCTTCTTGTACTAATTTTTGGACTATTTTAGGACTAGCTCACATTTGGCATCACCCATCATCTCCTCTCCACTGGATAAATGTTTAATTCGCCCTTGTTGCCTGTGGGTACATTTGGGGGACTGTCATTTTAGAAAATCTCTTTGCTCAGTGGCGTGTTTTAAGTGCCAACATGCTAACTCTGCTGCTACAGTCATCGCAAGGTCAGCTGGAGGGGGAGGATGAAGTTTTGACAGGTTTTTAAGATCATTTTCATCAAAAGTGTGCTCCTGACTGATCAATATTTACTAGAGGGACAAGAGATACAAGCAAGTATGTTGAATCTGCAACTGAATCAATGCTCTTGGTCACTCGTGGTGGTGGTGAAGGGTGGTTCTGTAGCTAAGGGCCTGTTTACACGAGAACGCTTGCGGGTAAAAAACAGCAAAATATTTTATCAGAAGTGCCTTTCGTTTAGTCGGTGTTAGCGTTTTTGGGGCTTTGGGGCGCAAAACTCTGAATCCACCCTCCAGAGTGGAAAAGGTGAATACGCTCCATCTACACTGCCCAAGATGCAAAACTCTGGTCAGATCTGCTCACGTCGCATACGTGTTTAAGTCACATACATCACCACCTAGACTACGTTTACACTGAAATGAAGCCGCGTATCACCGTATTAGAAACGATCTGCGTCCAGACACGTCGTTTCTGTGTCCGCACGTCTTCCCTATCCACACAGCTCTGTGCATATTTGTTTATGTTTTACAGAAGCAAAACTTAAACCCACATGGCTAATTTGCATAATCTAAGCACTCAAAAGCAGCTCGCTATTGTGCGCTGATGCAGTTCAACTTCTGTCGGACTAAAGGACACGACTCAGTGAAATATATAGGTTCTTTCTGTGAATTATGTTTAACTTTTGCAAAACAAAATGGCTATATTTCTGGGATACATCTTAAATAGGCTAAATTACCTTTAAAGTTTAAAAAACAATGAAGACATAAGCATTATTAAATATTTAAATATTTACTGATCTGATACATGTGTGGATGCAAATTTTTTTCAACCTGCAAAGAAAAAAATCCAGGAGTGTTGTCGTGTGGACGTAGCCCTAGTGTCACCATCTAGTCGCCTGGCATGCGTATCCAATCGAATTCCACACACTTCTGCGTCACCGTATACACTGAGATTTCCTATAAAACGTAGCCTAAGAGGGCAGAATGATGATTGCATTTACTTTCTTACTGTGAGTGGGGTTGCCTCCACATATATTTAAGCTCGTTTCTTGATCTGATGATGTTCCTAGATCGATTCCTAGATTGATCATTAACTGCAATAATAATAATGCATTTGATTTATAGAGCATGTTTTGGACACTTAAAGATGCTTTACAGTGCGTTATTCGGTCGCTTCACACTCGGTGCTGGTAAGATACTATTGTAGTCACAGCTACCCTGGGGCAAACTGATGGAAGTGAGGCTACAATCTGCTCCATCGGCCCCCTCCAACCACCACCAACTCTCATGCACACACTGCTTTCATACCAGGCACTGTGGGTGAAGTGTCTTGCCCCTGGTGTCCCACTGTGGTGTCTGGTATTCTCAGTGTCTCCCATCCCAGTACAAACCAGGCCCCGTCCTGCTTAGCTTCTGAGATCTGTTCAGGCGTTGACAAAGAGTAACACACTGTTTGAACATTCCAAGGAAGGAAAAAAATGTCCATGGAGACATGATGCTCCACCAAAAACTGCACCTTTTACATAACAACAACAAACACAATTTTGCTTAAGGTAATGCATTTAACACAGTCCTTCAGTTCACTTCCAAAATCACTTTTGAATTCTAAATGGATTAAAGCAAAGTGTTTCTTTGAACCTACATTAGATGTATGATCCAACAGCTGCCTGGCAGTGCCCGCTCCATTGTTCGGTGTAATAGTGTGGGCAGTTAGTCTGATAACAGGGCATGTGTTTTTGAGAGTGGCCGTTAGCATGCTGCCTCTGCCTTAGCCCGGCCTACGTCCACACAAACTGTTATCTGTGAGCTAAATGACCAGCTGCCACCTGTAATAAACACCAATTTGCTCTCACATTATTGTAGGCCTCTTTCTGCAAGGTCACTGCCACTTCCTGTGGACGGGCTCTGCAGCTCCACTCTGTGGTTTTGAATAATGACGCCTAAATGGAAGTGATGATGGCAAAGAATAAAGGTTTGAAATACAGCAGTCAAGCTTTAGTTCGAGAGCATTTGCAGCAGCATCATCCAGAGCATATCTAACCGCTCCTTGAATACTACTTACCTTTCAAGAGTTAATGGCCTGTAGAGGTTGACACCTAATGTCCTAAATGTGTTTAAAGTGGAACTTTCTCCTATTCTGCTATTCTACTTAAATAAACGTTCAAAACTTTAGTCAGCACCAGTGGCCTGTCCAACTCCTGTACAGGACACTATGGATGTGTTCAGTTTGATCCTGGTTTGAGCCTGACTCGGTTTGGTCCTGTTCTAATCCTGGTTTAGTTCCGGTTTAGTCTAAGATTTGGTGTGTGTGCAAGTTGAACACATTAAGGAGCGTGTCAAGTGCAAGTTTAAGTTTTCATCCTCTTTGCAGAGTTTGGAGCATTAAATGTTAACAGAAAAAAAACAAAAAAACATCTTTACTGAATGTGATCCAGGATTTAACAATAGCCATCAACAGTTTGGACACATCTTTTTTTCAGTGTTTTTTTTTCTTTTTTCTTTACGTTAACTACTTTCACGTTTTATCTACATATATAACCATCAAATATAAAAGTTTTAAACCAATATTTTTTTCAAATACCAAAGTAGCCATCCTTTGCTTTCTCAACAGCGCTGCAAACCCTTGGCCTTCTCTGAATGAGCTTCATGAGGAAATGGTTTTCACTTCACAGCTGTGCTCTCTGTCAGGGTCAAGAAATGCCAAGAACGCCAAAGCGGTGGTCAAAGCAAAAAAGTGTCTATTTTTAAGAATCTAAAATCCAAAGCCAAATTATTTTTAGTTTATATTTCGTTTTCTGTGTGTGTGTCATTCATAGTTTTGATGGCTTCAGTGAGAACCTACAATGTAAATAGTTATGAAAATCAAGAAGAAACATACATGAAAAAGCGTGTCCAAACTTTGACTGGTAGTGTATAAAAGCCAATCAACACTGGAACAAACAAAAACTCTGCGCAATCTAAATGTTGATATAAAAAGGAAGGCTCACTAACTCCTGCTGAAAACAATTGAGGAAAGACATCTCATAGCTTCAGTACTTAGAATTTCAAGGGGAGCTCTTTCTCCTAGTGCCTAATATACACTCAGCGAGGAGCCTTTTAACACCAGCCGGAGACCTTGAGATTAGCCCAGTTTCCCAGGTCAGTCATAAACACCATCAGAGTGTTGTGAGAGAATGAAGAAAGCCTGTTAGCATTTAGCCGCTTTTGTCCTTGGAGTGCTGGCCTTTATGTGGGAACACAAACTGCTCCCTGACCACCCGCCCCGCTGACAGCCCGGTATGGGGGCTGTGAGTTGATGGAGTGGGGTAGACCTTCTCCGGTGACCTATGGGGAGTTGGGTCCGGCCGGAGAGCTGTGTTTGAAGTGACCGCCGTTGGGGCACTAGTCCTGATGACCACAGACCAGATGAGATCGAGCTGTAGTGAGAATCGGTGATATGCAGTTCATAATTATACAATGTTGAGTTAAAAACAAAAACAAAATGAAGAATAACCAATATATGTAATGATCATTTAAAGCAGGGGTGTCAAACTCCAATTCACAGAGGGCCAAAATTAAAAACTGGGAATAAGTCGTAGGCCAAACTAAATATTTATTGAAAAATTTCAGCAACATCTGCAGGTTTTCTCGTCTTTTGAGATATGTAAATTAAAACCTTTTCTGATTAAAATAAATGTTTAATAATAGTTTTGCTTAAACATTGAATCCAGAACAAGCATAATATATAATAATAACAATATTTTAAATAAATAATGTCTCTATAGCCTATCTATAGCCGGCGGGCAGCTCTAATACATATTTGATATTATGACCACGCGTTCCAAATATAATTATATCGCGGGCCAAATTTGACCCCTGGGCCTGAGTTTGACATGTCTGATTTAAAGTCACTATGTGCAACTTTTTATTAAGCCAAAATATTGATTAAAATTAATGGTTTTTAAGATGTTTTCTTACTCTGAGCAGGCTTGCATCTTCACAAACTTGACTTTTACTTGGTCTCCTGCTTGTCTCAATGGGCATGTTTCTTTGGTATTCCCCCGAATTATGGTTTTAACTTTATATTTATGTGGAATCTTGCAGGTGACGTGTCATCTCCATAAAGTTATCTTTTATCTTATTGTTTATTTTAGTTGGAACATTACACACATTTCAACTTAGGCTACGTTTATATGATGACGGTCTGATCAGAAAACGCAAAAGTGGCATCGCGTCTTAACTTTTTTTTACGCATTTAGACAAGCGTTTTCAGGAAGAAATCTGGGTGCATACGGTGATGCAAAAGTGTGTGGAATTTGATTGGGTATGCATGCCAGGCGGCTAGGTGGTGACACTAGGTGGTGATGTATGTGACGTACACGTGTGCAGAGTTTTTGGGTCTTGGGCAGTGTAGACGGAAACGCTATGATGGAACATATTCAACTTTTCCACTCTGGAGGGTGGTTTCAGATTTTTGCATTTTAAAGCCCCAAAAACGCCGTCACCGTCTAAATGAAAGGCACTTCCGATAAAATATTTTGTCATTTTTACCTGCAAGCATTCTCGTGTAAACAGGCCCTAAAATGTAACACAAATTACATTTTATTTGAACTGTTGAACTCTGATTGTATTGTAAACTATTGAAAAAATGACATCAAACTTACCACATGATATTTAGATGTTTAAATGTATAAGAATATAGACCTTCAAACCTAAGAGAATCCACTTCACTATTCTAATGAATATTGATCATTCTCCAACATATTTAGGAAGGGCCCAAATGAAGCGTAGCTGAGCTCATGTCTCACATCTCTACTGCTCGGCCCCAGACGTCTGACATCCACGTTTGAATCGGAGCTTGTGTTGTTATTGTTTGTCAGTTTTTGATCCCCCCCACCCAGGGAGAAGTGACCCCCCAGGGCCAGATCAGGTTTCACAGGCTGAATTTAAACACTTGGGGCTGAGAGGAGCAGACACCCTCACAGAAGAAGTGGCCAATTAGGCTCATGTGTCTGGCTGCTGACATGTGAGGGAGGAATGTGCCAGCTCTCGGTCAAACAGGGATCTGGAGCCAGTGTTGGTGCTGACAGGCTTTGTCACAGGCCTGAGGAGGATTTAAAGCACATGGACGCACGGACAGCAGACGGAAGCCTTCACTCGGGCTGTTAGATCTACAGAGGGCACTATAGGCTTTTGTACCATCAAGGCAGAAGCTGTGGACATGGAAGTACTGGAGTGTGTGTTGACATATTAAACAAAATGTATTGGCAAAATTGTTTTAGCAACGGTAGACTTGACCTTGCCTTGACCCAGAATACTTCAATCCTTTACAAAGATGTGAGTCTGGTCACCAGTGAATCTCCATCAAGATTTCTGGGACATGCATGGTTTGTCTGTATCAGAAAAAAATAAGGAAAAAAAATATATCACAGGAGTCTGAAAAACATGCTGCTTTTCTGCAGAATTAATAAGCAAAGCACTAAACTGTTAAATCTGAGGTGAACGAATTTGATATGAAATAATAGGCCATGTTAAAATAAATAACTAGGCTTGGCTATTTTGTATATATATTGTGAGGTGATTTGATGGTAAATGGTCACATTTTTCTATAGCGCTTTTCCACCTTCAAGGCACTCAAAGCGCTTTCACTCACCCATTCACACACCAGTGTACGCAGACACTGTGGGCAATGTGGGTTAAGTGTCTTGGACACAATGACAGCATTCATCTGTGTGGTCAGTCAGTGGATCTGACTGCTCAACCTGTGATGTTTTTGTCAAGAGCTGGAATCGAACCACCAACCTTCAGATCAGTGAACGAATGCTCTACCAAATGAGCTACTGCCGCCCATAAGATAAGATAAGATAAGGGTTATTTCTTTCTTATTTCTTTATTTAAAGGGTAAAGGGAGCACATATTAATGAACATTGTAAAATTAAAGTAAACATGTATATAGCCAGCGTGGCTAATTTCCATCTTCAGTCCCTCCGGAGGTTGATGTGAAATCATCTACAGGACAGGGAAAAGTACAACAACAAACAAGAGTACATAAAACCAGCACACTCACTATACATACAACACATGCTCACTCTACATAAACATTTATTTCAAACAGTTCATTTGAAGTTCAAAGTCAAGAGTTTAAGAGTTAAACCAAGAGTTAAACCAACAACCTCATAGACAGATGTCAAGACAAATGCATGATATTCCAGTTTATCTTGATTGCGTGATCACGTTTGGTCGGGCTTCAGAAGCAACAGAGGGGGTGGAATCCCAGACTGATTTCATTCTGAAAATGGGTCACTGCATTGGGTCAAATGCAAAGGACATTTTTTCTCTCAGGGACTGATAAATACGGATTTAAATTAGACATTACAGGTGAATATGTAACCCAAAAAACTGCATTACAACAATTTCATCAGTTAATGTTTTCACACACAAATAAGTCGACTGGACGAATGTTTATTTGGGTTGAAAATAAATGTTTGTCTAGTCGACATACTGAATTTCTCCTTTGCCATGGACTCTATTTGGACAGCTGAGGGATTCTACACATGTATAAATTTGCAATTTGTGTAAAAATTGTCTGTTGCCCATAGTTGTGAGATATAGATAAGAAAATTGAATAAAGCCAGGTTTAAATCCCTTGCTTCATTTGGTTGTTCCATCTGTGCAACCTGTCTAAATCTTGTTAAGTACTAATTGGACATTTCTGTAAGTTGTCAACACAAAATTGTTCATGTATATAAAAACACTTGAGCTAGATGCTAACCAACAGGATTCCTATGCTGCATATGTCGTACAATTTGTCTTTAATTACTGTGGTTGAACAAAACGTGCATTTCTTTGTTTTATTCATTAGACTAATCATCAAAACAGTCTTTGAAAACTCACAAGTGCCTCTTTTTATTCATTTACATGAGCCCAAGGACTAGTTTGAACTAACTGATGTGTTAAAATGATTTTGTATTTTGAACAGTCACAACACATCAGAGCAACTACAGTATTTTTCAGATTATAAAATGCACCGGATTATAAGGCGCATTAAGCGAAACAAACGGATGACACTTGAGACTGATCCTTAGCCCAGGTGTCCACGATCCATTGGCAGATGGAGGACTCAAATTTACATTGAGTAATAATGTGTTTACTGCAGCTTTGTGCACATTTGTTTATGTTTTACAGAAATAAAACTTAAAACCACATAGCCAATTTGCATAAACTATAAGCACTGAAAAAACAGGTCGCTCCTTGTGTGCTAATGCGGTTGTCAGGCGGTTTAAAGGACACGACTCATTGGAATATGAGTGTTCTTTCTGTTCATAGACCTTGACGCACATACATAAATCAAAAACAACTGCGACAAGGCGGCAGTGTGTGTTGAGTCGACGCAGAACTATACTTTACTCCACGAGGCTCCTGACTACAGTAGCCGTAATGTTCCAACAATCCATCAAGCAGCGCGGCTTTGTAATTTACCAAAGTTGTACTAAAACATTTTGACTTTTGAGCACTGTGTAACACATAAAATTGGTCCAAGGTCAGTAAGCACAACCAGAATTAATACATAAGGTGCACTGTCGATTTTTGTGAGAAAATGTATGTGCACTTTATAGTACAAATAATACTGTAACATTTTTACACTTATAAATAGTTATAATTTGCTCTACAACGAAGTAGGTTAAAGGTAGCCTAATCAGCCGGTTTCACTTTGTAGAAACCGTCTGACCTCGCAGTGTTAGAATTCATTCGCTCAACGGTAGGCGGGTACTTTTTATCATTTAACCAGTCCCTGCTGTTTGCAGTCCCTGCTGACGTATGTAATGCGCCTCTAACGGGGCTAACTGGTAAATTAAGCTTTTCCGAAATCCTGTAGGAAGAAGGGCAATAACGTCTTTCGCCTTGATAAAATTCACCAAACATTCTCTTTGTTCTGGCTTTAAATCCTTGATCTCAGGAATCGTTGCCAACACAGAATTATGGCTCTTCGCTGATTGACTGGTGCCCAAACTCGCACTTCTGAGGTTTTTGTGAACCGTCTAGTGTATTCCAACTCTTGACCTAGTCGCTGGAGAGAAATTAAATTGAGCAGAGGCACTAGGTGGCACCAGCCTGGCTAGGTTAAAGGTGCATTGTGTAACTTTTCTGGTGGAGGGTCCATTAAAATGCTTTTCTTCATGAAGATGTTATTGCTTTGTATGGAATGATTCACAGTATGGTATTTAATCTTTCTATCATCATGGAGTCCAAACCAGGCCAAGTTACAGGTCAGATCTGTTGAGAGGCAACCCCAGAATGGATTTTTTTTTTTTTAAGTTATCTTTGAGCTATAAAACCACCTGTCTGCATATTTAATCACCTGTATTTGCATGTAACCACAAGGATTCCACACCACCTACAACACAGCTCCGGCCAAGTATATCAAAAGCACTTGGGGGTTTTGCGTCTGGAGACTTAGTTATTTTGACAGCCCCAAACTCAGATTACATGTTCCACCATTTTGTTCTGTTTGCGTTGCGTCCACGGTTTGTTTTCGCTCCTGCGCTGATCATTCCCTTCGTCGGACATCTTGGCCCCGTTAGCTAATGTCGCCGATTATCTTTGACACCAGTAATTAACATCACATTGACCCAGAACAAATATAGCTGAACAAGTCTCCACAGGCTGAAAAACAATCCAGACAGAACAGAACTCACTGTATGGTACAAGACTGGCCGCCTAAAGGGCCCATATGACGCTATTTTCTGATCTATGTTTTAATGTTGTTTCTTCGTCAAAAACAGACCTGGACCTTTTTTGATTCAAATACAGTTTTATTGACAAAAAACAGAAGAAAAGCTACACAATTTTGGAATAAAAACTGATGTGGCAGTTTAAAGAATAAAACTGAGAATAGCTCATTTGAACAACTTCTTCGTCTTAAAAGGGACAGTACGTAACTTTCTGTGTGATTCCATGGAAACAGAAAGTTAAAACCATACGTCAGAATATTCTTCGTAGATCTAGACAAATACTGTGGAAAATAATATCCAAAGAAACAACACTGCCTTCCTCCTGAACAAGTAAGTGTCAGGTTTGTGGAGACACAAGCACAACCGAAGTAAGAATGCATGTTTATCAGTGCAATAAACACAACCATAATGAAAAACATGCTTTTACTTTAGTCTATTTTAGCTAAAAAGTTACGTATTGTGGCTTTAAGTGAATGAATCAGCAATTACCTGAAATACTTTTGAGAATATATTTTTACCAAATTTAAAGCAAAAACTATAGTGCCTATAAGGATCTCTTGATAAAACATACTTATAAGTTAATACCATTTGTGTAGTAAGTATAATCGATTAAAATAAAAGAGTAGTTTGTTTCAATAATATCACAAATAATAACGTCACAAAACCGGAAGACGTTTGGAAACATGCGGATGAGGATTTCCTTTGGGCTCTGTTGGCGTTAGTAAATCTGTGAAAAAAATCTGTGAAAACTCAGAAAATGGCCCGATTCTCTTCATCTAGATGTCATTGTATTCTTTCTTTTTTCTTTTATGAATCGCCTATTCATTTGTTTTTTAAAATTTGTCTAATTTAATTTAAAAAAAGATGTAAGAAGCTGTGATTAGAGTCATGTCCCCCATGGAAAGTTTTGGCAGGTTGTGAAGACGCTGCTGCTGAATCCATGGTTTTATTGTTTTCTTTTCTTTTTCTTTTTTTTTTTTTTTTTTCATTTCATTTATTAATTATTTCTTTCTATTGTATTTTATTTCTACTTTTATATATACAGTTATAAAATGTGATATGTGAGCTAATTTGCCGTGTGGGTCAATAAAGTTTGTCTTAGGCTACGTTCAGACTGCAGCCCGTAGTGACCCAAATCGGATTTTTTTTGTCCCATGAGACCTGATGCTATACCTGATCTTTTAATGACAGTCTGAACAACACAGATCCGATTTTTTCAAACGCAACCCAGGCCACTTGGATATGTGCTCCTAAAACCGATACATATCTGATCTTCTGACATGCGACTTCAGTCTGAACGGCCAGGTCGCATTCATCCCACCTACACGTCAGGTTTGGAGTCTAGTCAATGGAGGGAAAGCGAGGTTAGTGAGTTTATTAATATTTGGGGGGATTCAGGCCAAATTGGAGAGATCTTATCAGAACCGGGCATTTTTTGAAATAAATGTCGAAGAAATGGTCGAAATGGCAGAAGCGGTCCTGGCTTCAGTGTTAACAAAAATTAAAGAGCCTGCGAGCCAAACACAAGGAGGCTAAAGACTCAAAGAAACGAAGCGGCCGTAGACGTGTAACATGTCCATTTTACGAAGAACGGGACTGTATTTTGTAAGATAAGCGCTTAGGCAACTTCCATAAATGTGATGTCTTCGTGTCCTCCAATGCGCATGCAGGACACTTTTGGGGTGTTTAAAGTTCACATTGGAGATCACATGCAAGTCACATTTAATTGAAAATGTGAACGACCTCGCAAAAAAATCTGATTTCACAAAAAAATCCGAAATGAGCATTAAGCCCTGCAGTCTGAACGAAGCCTAAGTCTAAGTTTAAATACACAAATCTCTCTTTTCCACCTTGTGATGACACGTGGTAATACAAGAAGTGCTCCACTGTGTTTTTAATCTCCACATACCTTCAACAGAATCGTTTGGATAATTTCTACCCTGGATTTTATTCTCAAGGAAACAAAAGCTAAAAGGCAGCTGTTAACTTGAAAACTACTGCTTCATGACGTCATTTTGGGGGCATTTTGAGCTTTGGAATTGCAGACAGACTAATAATAAAGAGTTACTCAAACATGTGTGAATGAAACAAAACACAAGTCTGGGTCTGTTTTTGAAGGAGGAAACATTATAACATGCTTTAAATCTCACAAGAGTTCATTTTGTATAATATAGGACCTTTAACTATTGTGTGGTATGCAGAGGAGGGAAGTACCTGCCAATGCCTGACCTCAAAGTGAAATCGAAATGAAGAAGTTTTTATTTACCTCGTTTCGTAGCCCACGGCAAGCTGATATCAAATCACAAAAATAACATTGTTAAAGCTAAAGTTTCTGCAGCATTAAAACTTGAGTCTGAGAAACTGAAAAATGAATCGAACATTAAGCATGACCTCTTCTCTTGCACGAATATGTCTGAGAGGGTCTCGAGAGGCACTACAAGCAATGCCCTAACAAATAAACAAACACGTACATAAAAAGTAAACATTCTGGCTCATTAAGGCATAAAGGATTGCTTTTAATTAAGTGATTATGTTTATCAAAAGACTTGCTGCTAATGGTTTTACCTGAATGATGTTGGAAACTGCCAATTTTTTTAGGTTCTAATGTGTTTGAACAGATAATTTATGGATAAGATGCCCTCTACTGGCATAAAGTAGGGAGTGAAACACGTTGAAATAGCTTGATATGATTTATATGGCACAGAATCAAAGAAGGTTCAGGGTTAGATTAAATTTTCAGTTTGCCTAATTTTAAACCAAACTGGAGATTCTGAGATGAAAAATATTAAACTCTGTATAAACCTTTAAAAATGTGTAAACAAAACTATTCTAATTCTCGGAATGGAGGCAGCTGGAGGCAAAAGTGAAATGGAACATAATGTGATTTCAGTGGGAAAACAAAGATTAACCACAGAATATCACAGAGTATGAAAAATCAAGGGGATCTGGCAAAACCAAAAAAAAAAAAAACAGTTGGATACATATGAGTGATGTCAGAGCCCGAGACATTTACAGTTGTGTTCTAAATTATTAGTTTATTTACAGAAAGTTATCACAAGCTCTACAGCTATTTTACACATTTCTCCAACATTTCTCCATCCTTCTCCAACAAAAAAAACAAAAAACACACTAACACTGGTACCGTTGAAATGAAAAATTGTTGTTTAGTTGTGTTATAATGTCTTAAAACTATTAACTTTAAGATCTGTTAATAAGTTCATAGCTGAAAATGTATTCGGTCTGCTTCACTCTCCTCCATGCTGGAATTCATAACAGTGGATCAGTTTTATATGGCGCTTTTTTAGACCCTCATAGCTGCTTTACTTAGGGCTGTCGTAGTTAGGGAATTTCTCCTGCTGCGCGGTATAGCGGTTCAACAGTGCGGTATGCAGTTGGTCCTGGGTTAGTCCTGGGTTAGTCCTAGTTCAATCCGTAGCATGTACAGCATCTCGATCAATGTTTCTTCTGCTCAGTAGATAAAGCCAGTGAAGTGATGACCGTCGAGTCGGGTTTGCGGATTCGTATTCGGACTGAAGAAAGAGTAACCGTTTAATTTCATTTCGTGCTTGTAATTCTTGAAGTCGTAACTTTTCAATTCGTAGGCCTATTCTTATGCTTCAGTTACAATGCTTTTAATCTGTGTCTGATTTATCATACGCACGGGCGGGTAGTGGGTGGAATGTTAACGGGTCCGGGCGGGGTGCGGGTCTCCAAAAATGGACCCGTGCAGGACTCTGGGTCAGGTCATGTTGATCACGTGTGGTGATCGCGGTGGCCCAGCAAGCACAGCAGTGGGCCTCTTAGTACCGCAGTGATTCATTTTTGCTGTTTTTGCGACAGCCCTAGTTTTACTATTTTGTGCATTATTCATTCACTCCACACTGTGGTGGTAAAAGTAAAGACTGACAGAAGTGAGGCTGTGTGAGGCTGCCAATCTGCCAATCATCGGCCCCTCTGACCACCACCAAC
This sequence comes from Boleophthalmus pectinirostris, assembly GCF_026225935.1. Classification (NCBI taxonomy): domain Eukaryota; kingdom Metazoa; phylum Chordata; class Actinopteri; order Gobiiformes; family Gobiidae; genus Boleophthalmus; species Boleophthalmus pectinirostris. The sequence goes on along the minus strand of NW_026570970.1, from coordinate 9,813,774 downwards.
ACTCACATTCACATCACTTCCATACTAGGCAATGTGGGTGAAGTGCCCTGCCTAAGGACACAACAACACTGGTACCCCACCGTGGCACCTGTTTTTCCCATTGGTCTCCCATTTAAGTCCTAACCGGGCCCGGCCTTGTTTACTTTCTGAGATCTGACGGGATCAGACTTTAACAAGAAGTTTTGGCCACCATGGACATTGCACTTAAAATCTGCTGTACCAAAGCAGGGCAGCAGTGGCTCAGTTCATTAAGTGTTTATCCAATGATTCCAATGGTTAAGGTTAGATCCCAGCTGGTGCATAATGTTGTTGTTGTCCTTGGGCAAGACACGTGACTGGTCTGGCCCAGAGTGTCTGCATACACTGTTTTATGAATGGGTGAGTGGTTGCTTGATGTGCAGTGCTTTGAGTGCCCATTAGAAGTATAAAAGTGATCTATAAATGTGACTAATTACCTTTTGAATTTACACGGTGGACAGGGGAGCACTTCTGTCTGAATGTGTGATGTGTGGAGAGTTGATTGCAAAGATTTATGTGTGTCCAGACAACTTCAAGAGGATTATCTATACACGGATGCATTATATTATACACAAACAAGGTAACGTAGCTTATCCTATTCATCAAGTTTATCTGACCCTCAGGTTTAATTTGAGTGGGGGAGGAGTGGAGGACATTTAATAAATTGTCTGTGGCAGCTTAGAGCCCTTGAAAACCGAACAGCAAAGATAGCATACGTTTTTAAGCGCAAATTACATTTACAACACATTTACTATATTTTGACTCCTGTTTCTTGCTATTTTGTTATTTTAATATATTGTGATGTGTGAGCTACTGTGTACAAAAAATCCCTGGATCAATAAAGTTGACATGCTAGAAAGGTTTAGAAGAGCACTGTGCAATGAATAAAATTTCAGTTTTAATGGGCTGTTCACACTGACATGAACAAATCAGATACACGTCACATATAGGTAAAAAAAAAAAAGCGGATATGATCTGCAGTGTGAACGTAGCCAGTGATATGTGTGGGT